>NC_056735.1:564898014-565003014 GCF_019279795.1 Protopterus annectens
AGGTGACACCCACACGTATATGGCCCCAGTTCCACCGTATATGTGGGGGATACAACAGCAGTGGACTGATGGCAGCAATGGCAGTGTGATATATTCACAGTCCACTACAGAACAACCACCAACAGCATGTCATATGTGCAAAACCTGGAATGTAGGTGAAGGACAGAGGCTGGGACACAGGCATATATGTGGAAAACTGTTGCCATACACTAAGCAAGTTGCTGGTGTTACAAGATAGTCTGCAACATACCCTTAGTCAGGGAATTGAGGTTAGAAACAGAAATGGATGTAGCCATGTACTGATAGCACTCAACACACACACTGCCAGTGAATTAGCTGACACAGGACCTGTGTGGTGGACAGACAAAACATGATAGGCATACCTCTGGCCAGCAAGAGGATAGGCCCACAGTTGTGAGCTATGCAGACAGACTGCATTCCAAACTAAACTAGTGTGTACACACACATCATGTAGCACCAGTAATATACAAAGCATAACACAACTCTACTCACACTCTGTCTGTAGTTCCTGAGCCTCCTACAAATATGTAGCTGCCCTGAGTGTAGCGGTTCTCCTGTAAGAGGTATTGCTACCTGCTGTGTGTAACACTGATGCCCACACACAGGAAGGATGTCCATCACACAGGAAATGTAAAGGGACCACGCCCACATGATGTAGGGATTTATAGTAGGTGGTTGCCATGACAGTGGTAATTGGAAGTACTACACATGTGTAATCATATCTATATATATATATATATATATATATATATATATATATATATATATATATACACATGGCTATCTGGATAATTATATGTACATATATTTCCACCATATGTCCTGGACATGGAGTGTAGCCCTACTCCAGCCTCTATAGTCCCAAAGTCATAGCGCAAGGGGATGTCAGGTATGTATAGCAGGTATATTAGTAGACTATTGCTACTGTCATTGGGATTGTCTTCACATACATGGTGTGTGTGGGAGGTCACATCTGCTTATAACATGTGTGCCATTGGCTACTGACAGACATCTGAAGAGCATCATAGTAAAGTACTGCTTCTAGCATGCAATGCCCCTGTGGACTGCAGCAGAGATATTGGCCAATATATGTGGGCATTCTGACACACTCTGTACAGTCCAGAGGTATACACATAACCCCTTAGTGCACAACATGTGTACCATGCCTGACAATATGGATTTAGACAGCCATGTAGATGGGTATAACACATAACGACTGGTACACATTTGCCACCGTAAGTTATGCATTCACACACCCCTGTCTTGCCTGACACATAATAACCGCTGATACAGGGGTGCCATGGCCACATACTACCCACTAGACATTGACATACACCTGTACAGCATCCCACTGCTCTGTCTGACATACATGACTGTTAAGGGAGAGCCAGCAGCAGTACATCTGGCAAGTATCTGCACATGACATCTCACTGGGTAAGTACAGTAAGCTGCTAGGCATGCAACAATGCACTGTGCAGGCTTCAGGCGGACTGGCTCAACACTGGCCTACATCTCCTATGGAGGAATGCACATGTACCTGCATATATATATATATATATATATATATATATATATAGCAGGCTCTACAGGCATGTTACAGCACAGGGTAAGATACACCTGTGTGAAAGTACTTAACCACAACCAATGTGAACACAGTCACAGCCACATATGTTAAGCTAGCATAATATTACAGTATATGGACTATCCGTTCAACACCATCCTCATATGTGCCACTCACACACTAACCCTACATATACTGGGCTGCTACACAGTTTGGTCTGATGGCTGTCTGTGTTATGGCACATGTGTGCGTATGGCACTACAAACATGTACACCAATACAGTACCATACAGTGGAGCAGCATGCAACATCAGATAGGACGGGAAGTAGAACAATGACATCTACCACAGACTGTACACAGGCTAGGGTACATATTAACAATACATGCACTGTCGACATTCACCATAAGTACACAGACCTCAGTACTGTACAAACATTGACAGAATGTTCAGGTTATGTCATGAAATATAACCCCTACTGTACATAACATGTGTAGCAGTCTGATATCTCACTGGCTTGTTATCAGATATGATGACACTAATTATGGTGTACAGCACATATGCACCACTTCATGCACGACATATGTACAAAGGTTGACAGAGTTGTGGCTGGAAGCACCTACACAGGGCCAATATTGACATGTTTCTGTGATAACCTCATACATTTACTGTTGTAATGAGGTTTGTTGCAACATATGTCCTGTGAGGGATATAAAGGCAGTAACTGTCACGGCTTTCACCATCTACAGACTGCAATCCCCACACTACCTTCTGCAGTCCACAGATAGATGCTCCATGGGTAACAGATGAAACCAAAGGCACAACACACTGCCCAGTCTGCAGATGACCCTGCAGATGGGGATTCCTTATAAACATGGAATTGACCTGGCAGGTATTGAGACATGTAGGACAGCCATATCCACACACACACACTGTTAAACCAACATTACTCCAAATGCAGTATAGCAGCACTTACAGTCTGTAGTCAGGTCAGGTGCATCCCCCTCCTGTGTGTTGCCCTGTTTCCACAGTGTATGTTGTTAGAGGTAAATCCCCAATCCATCTGAGATGCTGTTTGCCAAACAACAGATCTAGTTCCTGCTCACAGTGAATGAAAAGGGCCAACACCAACATGATGTTCCTAGATATTGGAGTGTGTTTCCATGCAATTGGCTATGGGAATGTTACCAAAGCTGTTCCACATGCAATCAGCTAGGGGAGGGCTGCAATTCGTGCTGAGGACATCAGCTGATCATGAGCATCACTTAAAATACACATGCTGCTGCCTAAGCAAAGCAGGTATAGCTCTCTACATCCACCAGAGAGGGAGTGCTGAGGCAGATGGAGGCAAAGACAAGACAAAATTGTTCTTCAAGACCATGTCCATAAATGTTAATATATGTATATTATTTGGTGTAAATTTAGTGTCTATTTGTCAAGGCTTCAATAAAATTAGCCATACCTTCATCATGGGCAATGACCAAAAATAAGTCTTTGACATCTATACTTAAAAAATAATATCTTCACATCTAGCCAGACTCTACAAAAGGTTCCAAGAGTCCGTTAACATTTACGCAAAATACTATATGATATGGATAGCTGTAATTATTTAGACATACATCTTTATAAGAACAAAGAAGATATGAGATTTGAATTTTCAATTTACACAAAGCTGACATACTCTAACAGTTTCCTCCATTATGATAGCAGCCACCCCTTTCGGCAAAAAAAGAACTTAGTGAAAGGACAAATGATTAGCTTGTCCAGACTAGTTAGTAACGATGATCTGTTTTATACAGAGACAGGGTTTCTTTGAGAACTAATCCTTCTTTTACGCCTGAAGTGGTATCCGAGTTTACTTTAACCCAAACTATCTATGTCTCTGTTTTCTTTCCTGAACCTAAAAATGAGGAAGAAAAGATACTCCGTATCTTAGATGTTCATAGACAACTCAGGTTCTATATCAACAGAACTAAATCTTTCAGATCATCAGATCAATTGTTCACTAATTGGGAAGGTAAGAAGGCAGAAGTTGTGTCAAAACAGACTGTTTACAAATAGTCATCTAAGGCTATTACCTTTTGTTATATTCACCTTGACAAATCTATTCCAAGCAGGGTCAAGGCCCACTATAGAAGAACCTTGGCTTCTACTATGGTTTTTGGAAAGGTTGGATTCTAGTAGTATTCTATAAGCTGCTACTTGGTCCTCTGCACATACTTTTACAAAGCACTATAAGCTGGATTCCTTCCCTAGGTCTGGATCATGCTTTGCTAGGTCTATTCTCCAGGGGCTCCTAGAGCCTTCTCCTTCCACCTCTCAAATATAGTTAGCTATGGTAATCTACCCATATAGCTAAGGCTACTGCAGCAGTGATCAATGTGAAGAGCATAGCACACCTGTGTAAGCTGAACTTACCATAATAGTAGTTGTTTGAATGATCACTGCTGAAGTAGTTGCTCCCTCCTTCTACCCCCCCCCCATTTTTTTGTGAGTTTTTTATGCTAGTGTGTGGCCATTTATTTTTTGTTATTCCTAGCCTTGTCATTTCAGGGCTCAGCTCATTTTGTCTGCTGACAGGAAATTTAAAGGGCTTCAAACCCAAACTTATCTTTAAATCCGATCAGCTCAAGCTGCTTGACAGTTTGGTGTATGGAAGGTGCTCTGCAGCTTTAGAAGCTGGCTGGCTATTTCCTTGGCAAGATATAGCCCATTTACCTAAGGTTACTGCAGCAGTGATCATCTGAACATCTACTGGTATGGCAAATTCAAATTACACAACCATACTGTCCTCACCCTCAGCTTAGCTAGAACGTGATACAGATTTCAGATGAGCTCAGTCCTTAAAAGTTAATAACTGCACCACAAGGGACTTGCGTGAGGGACAAGGTATTGGTTTGCTTGTTACCAACACAACTGAGGATGAAATAACATTGGTTTACCTGTTACAGACAGAGCTGAGGATGAAGTAAAAATTTTAATGTCTTTAGTTCCTATGAGTATGAAAATTGACAATCAAATGGAAATGGGTTTCTGTCTGATTGCAGTAGACTTATCATTTTTCCCACAAGTTTAAACAATGCTTTAAGATGTCTGAAAATCCATTCAGAGAAATTGGTGATGCATCTCAAATACCCAAATTGATGGTCATCCAGACATCATTGTCTGGACAACCAGATCCAAAAGACCTTGAATAAAAGCTGTTCAGATACAAGTCCCTTTTATGGGGCAACTTATTTTGTGGAATTATGAGTATTTAAAAATTTCACAAGTGTCTCTGTGAGTACTTTGTTATTCCATGAGCTCAAACTGTTATTTTTTTTTAGAACTGGCATGGAGCTCCTGAATTTTCTTATCTAATATGATAACAAAACAATTAGTTTAAACAAAGATATTCCATCTCTAAATGAAGACAGCATCAAGCCTTTGGCTGATCTCTTTCCCAGCTTGATTTAATTGTTGATGAAGCTGATAAGAAAATTTGATATCTCAAAGAAAGAAGAATCAAGATGATTAGAAGGGAGCAAAATGATTACAATAAAGGGTCCATGCAGCCTCGACTTCCGAAGGCTTCCAAAAGTCCATCTAAATGTTATGCTTATAACAATATGGCTGTGTCCAATCACACTAATGAAACTGCTAGAGTTTATGACCATTAGGAGAATTTTCAGAAAAAAGGTACCATTGTTCTACATCAATCAGAGAGACTAAAGCAAATAAAGAAAAGGTTGCTGTTTTGTCCACATTCCTGAATAGCCTAGCATTAGCACTCCCAGCCTTAGGATCAAAACAGGTTTGCAACTAGAGAAATAATTAATAAATAAAAAGTCACGTGTACCTTTAAATGCTGCAGCAAACCACTTGCTTTGATACAAGTTAACACCAAATATGAAGTGCTGACGCAAGCGCTTCACATCTGAAAGCAAATGTCGGTACCAAAATAAATACAGGACTGCACTACTGCTGATCAGGCCCCACTCCCTAATGCCTTCTACCCATGGCTGCACACTTTGACCCACATTAGCTATGCTTCTACACTGATCATTCTAATTGCAAAAGTCTATGGAACATAAATTCTTCTGAGCTATTTTTCTGAACAACTGAGAATATATATATATTTTATTTTATTTGCAAGCACACAAAAGTAAGATATCAGGAAAAAATAAGGAAAGATGATATTTATTTGACCTTAAATGGAGGGATATCTTTTCTTGGGCAGCCACGGTGGTGCAGAGGTTAGTGTTGCTGCCTCACAACAAGAGGTTCTGTGGTTCAATGCTGGGGTGCCTTCTGTGCAGAGTCTGCATGTCCTCCCTGTGGTTGCGTGGATTTCTTCCGGGTGCTCAGGTTTCCTCCCAAAGACATGCTGTAGGTGGATTGGACACTTTAAATTGGCCCTAGGCATTAGTGAGCATGTGTGTGTGCCTTCTGTGGAAGGTTGGGCATCAGGCTGGCAACTTGACACTGTAAAAACTCCACTGCCAATCATGAGTGGACAGATGATCCGCTGTGGCAACCCCTAACTGGGAAAAGCCAGAAGAAGGAGGGATATCTTTTCTTAAAAACATGTGTGTGTGTGAAAATAAACCATGGTTTCTGAGATGTTAAGCTACATGTAACAGTTTTTTAAACAGAAGAAAGCTGAGCACTGACTGCCTAAATAATTTTTTGGTTGTTAAAATTGAATGCAGAATGACAGAAATAAGAAATTCAATAATTTCAAACATGAAAGTTTTCAAGGATAAATTAACCTTTCATGTGATTTGCCATTATCATTTGATTTTCACTGAATCAATTGAGAAAATAGATAAAGTGTGAAATGACCTGATTACTACAAGGAAACAGGGCCTCCTCCACAACATCAGAGTAAAATAATTCACAGGGGTACAACTGTGAATGATCAATATTTTTTTGATAGAAGGAAAGTCATGAAATGGAAGCATGACAGATAAAGCATGAAGACAAGAATAAAGGAAAGGCAATGATGTCAGATACTGACATCATGAGGTGATATATGTCACTACAATAGAGAGAAGGTGGTTGTGAAGTTCTGGGCTTCAATGTAATCTGAAAATGTTTTTGACGAAGACATTAATACCCCACACAGAGACAAAAAACAGTAATCACAATGCTGTGAATTTCTAGGATTTTTAAGTGACCAATGATTATCTAAATCTTAAATTATTGTTGAAAGTTTATCCCCACTTATGTTCTTGCAAGAATGGTGCTTAAGATGATTTCGCCTCAAAACCTAAACATGAGAATTACATTTGCAGTTCAAAATGAAAATGTAGGCTTGCCACTGAGAAATCATAGACCTGTAAAAGGAGCAGGTAAAAAAAAATATGAAATATATACTGATATTTGCATTGCAGTAAACTATTTAATGTCAGTGCTGAAGTTAAAATAATTTACTTATTAAGCATATACAGATTTTCTTTTTCTCAAAAACACCAGAAATATGAAGTGGCATTTAGTAGTCTGTCTACTGCAAATGAAGACTTAGCTTAAAAGCTCAGCTCTAAAATATTGGCTGTATCCTTCTAGCAGCTGTGTTACCCTAGATTACTGGGTTTGTTAATTATCAAGATGACTCATTATGTTCAAAGCATAAAAAGAAAAGCTTTGTACAATGTGGCACTGTGCCATATGCGGCTGCAGCTATGCATGGTAATTATCAGACTGTTGTGTTCTCTGACTGAGCATATTGTGAAAAGTAAATGGACAACCACCATAGCACTATAAATTATCAGGCATCAGGCTTCCTCTTCAGAAAGCCTCATTAGTTTCCTTCTACAGAAGCATGCAATCTGTGAACAAAAACCATCAATGCAAACATAAAAAGTAATCACTGTTCTGAACACAATGTGGAATATCTCTTAACAGAGTCTGCAGTCCAGAATGAGATCCAACAGTCCTTTGTATACCAGAAGTGGGGTAGTTCATCAAAACACTGATCAGCTGAAAACTGCATATGTTCTGGAGAAGAGAACTGGCACCTGAGCTTGTTATATTAATCCAAGGAGGGAAATGCCTAGGGTGTGGACAGTCCTACTTCATCCTGGTACATAAACAGTTTTAGCTCTGCAACAAAATATTAGGGCTTTTTACAGGCCAATCCCGCTTTCATCAAGTTGCCCTATATTAGCAATTGACAGCTATTAAAACTACAAATATGAGGCGACTACAGACACAGCTAACACATGTTCATGGTATGTAACCCAAAGTCTCATTATCAACATGTGTGGTGTTTGGACTCGTATCTTAGATCACAAACCACTCATGTCTACATTATTTGCAGTGAATTATATTAGACTACATTTTACAGGGGTCATTTTCTAACCTTTCCTGAGATGCTTCAACCCTGGATTTTTTTAATATAAAACAGAAAGTGCAGGAAATCATCTGATGCAAGGGGGTGTTGGGTTCAAGTCTATCATAGAAGCATTTAGCTCAGGCTGTATTTTTATATAACTTTTGTCTTGTTAAATACCACAACTCCCCTTGATTAGAACACACGCTTTACAAGAGTGCCTGTCTGTCAGGCAGCACTGATGGTGCTTTGTGCACTTGCTGGAATCCCTTGTCAATGACAGCATTTTTCATTTTATGGCCTAACCTCACCCTTGGTGCTCATATGAGCACTCACCAAAATGGCTACCTATGCCTTCTCTGTCCAGTCATGCATGCTCTCCACCTCTACCAACAGGGACTCCTATGCCCACAGCTTCCTATCACCAGCTCCATGCATCATGATGGCCTGCTGCTCTCTGGCAAAGGCCTTGTCCCCAAAAGAGTACTGCAAGCCTGGTTGTAAACAACATCCTTCCCCTCTCGGAATGAACACTCCCCATCATCTCTGCCTGCAATATCAGAATTCCCAGTTGCTAGCTGAACTAAGAACACATGGGCTGCAGTTAGGGCTTTATTGCTCTATACCACCAGCACAACATGTCCATGATCAGATGAAGTACATCAGCTGCTTCCCTAGTCACACCTGCTTCACCAGCATGATCCCTGTTGCAACAGGAAGCATGTATATGTAGGCTAGCACAGTGGTTAAGAAGCTATGCTAGACTTCATCTGGATTCAGGGATTACCTGGCAGGTAAATTAGCAGAAATAGTATAAAAGAATAACAAGAACGAAAACAATGTAAAAGAATACAATGCTGCAGATTATCAAACTGCATCATCAGGCATAACAACTGATAACCTACCTTTCTGACCTGCAATGTATAGTCTATTATGAGACAATGAATATCTCAATATCATAAATTAATTCTGAAACTCTTTTTTAAAAGCAGTAAAGGTCATGGTGAGATATAATGAAGTACAACAAAAATGATTTTTTTCCTGAATTGCATTATAGGAACAAAGACTGCAAACTGCTTCCACTAACACAAATTAGTTGAGTGTCAACTCCCCTAAACTTAACACACACAATAATGTTTTCAGTTTATTTATTTATTTTTTGAAGGTTAAGCCCCCCACAACCCCTTAAATTATATATTCATCTATATGGTTGCACTATAACAGGAGGAGGGGGCAAACACCTGGAAATGGCACTTAGTGCCTGCACAATTTCCCAACAAACTTTTCAACAGAATGCCAGCATTGTCAGGGAGTTGAGTTTAGGGAAGTTGAAGCATTAGTAATTAGAATTCATCAAGTAGTAGTGTAACACCATCCTGAAGACTCCTAATATCAGTAGTAGTAGAAAATTGCCTTCTAGTATCACACGAGTGTCTTACAGCCTGCTCAGAAAAACAGAGGACCTAACAGTGATAAATGCAAAGAAACTGCATCCTAAACTGATTTGGTAAACCTTGCAAGTGTTAGATATAGGACAAAAGACAGTAGTCAGCTTCACATTTAACAGCTGACAAAGCAACAACAGAAGCAGTTGTAATTTTGGGTATCATGAAGCCAAATGTTATCACAGAACCCAAAAATGTGTTAAGAGTATTTACTCCTCTCTTACACAGACTGCCTTAGCATTACAAGACAGAAGATCAATGCTTGCAAAATAGCTATAGGTTTGTCATAAAAAGGAGGTATTCAGCATATATGATACAACATCTTTCTCCTTTCATATCAGTATCACTGGATATATGTCTGCCATTTACTAGACATCTGATGATCATGATTTAAACAATATTATTTAGTTACAAACAAATCTGGAACATAACCAAATAATAAGAAAAAAAAAAGCATTCATTTTCTGGGATAACAGTTGACAGAAAAAGATAATAGACACAAGTGCCTAATTAGTTCAACTGCTGAGCTTGAAAGCTGTTCAGATCACATTAATATACACGGCAAATGCTTACCCTTGGGAGTAGTAAATCAGGCTCCCTTGTTAGAATTCCAGGCATCATAACAATGATCCTGAGAACGTCTAAACTATTATAGTGAATGTAGAGAAATTTACACAAATCCAGAAAGCACAGTTTCTGAGAGTGTTTCCTCTACTCTAGATATAGTGACCCAGAGTTAGTAAAAGGAATTAGGAGTCTGGAGGTACAACTCCCACCAGAGGTTATGTGGAAACCACCTGCAAAAATGGTTCAAAATTATTAAGAGTTTCATAATTCATTGCGTTAATGCTGTAACCCAAATTTATTTTTTTGCAATTAAGGAGCTCAGACTATTAGGTCTCTCATGTGTGAAAGTATGCTCTTGATGGATTTGTACTCTGCAAAGATAGTGCAGGCTCTATGCAATTTGTCAAAGTTGTAAAGACTGAAAATGAGCTCACTAAATCCTATAGTTATTGAAGATCATCTAGCTATGTTCATGACACCTCAAGGTAGGTCATATTTAGCTGTGAAATGCTTTCAGCATTCAAAGGATTCAGCAAAAATGACTGCATCCATGATGCAAAAGGATAAATCTCTGATTATGCCCTAGATGTCTGATATTTCAATAGGGAGTCTTGGGGAATGGGAAGGACAGACAAGGGTACATGGGAATAAGTGGGCCTGGTGCAAATACTATAGCCTTGCTCTGGCATTATGCACTGTTGTACTGCTGTTAGAAAAAGGAGGGTCAAGAACTAAAGCAACTCACTTGCTGATGACTAGTACACTCTGAATCTCACTGACAAAGTCTACTTTGGAAGGCAGGATGGGTAAAGACTGTGTCCTAAGGCTGACAGACTTGATTTGATATTAAGGCTAGGGTGTGTTCTGCATTGTCTTAATTTTTGCTTGACTGAATTATATATATTTGTTGGCATTGTTTTCTGTTTTTGGATTTGTTCTGAAGCTGCTTTTCTCACTCCCACCCTATTCTTGTGGTGTTGTTATAGCTGGTGGGTTTGCGATTGGCCACCCCTACTGTAAATTTGATCTGGGACACTTGTCCCAGTCTAGTGTTCATTCTACCTAATAACAGAGAGAACATTTGAGAAGGCCAACCCACTTAGGTTCTTAACCTTGAAGTATCTTCTGCTCCAGTTTTCTCCCTTTGCACTTAACTAAAAAAAATCTCCTTGTGTTCTGACTGAGTGTTCTTCCCAGCTAAGTATATTTTTTGCACTTTTTAACTGTTCAGAGTTGAATAAATCAACAACTGAATTCAGTTCAGAATACATTTTGAATAAATTGCATTTATTTAAACTGTATTTGCTTTCATAGTACTACACACTCAAGTGTACTAGCTTGCACTGCACTTTTAATTGTTTTTAGTGCTGTTTTAGCTGCTTTCTGAAAAAAAAAATCTAAGCTTGTTTCCTGCCTTTCCTGTAACAAGTCTAGTCCAGATACAGATTTGCTGTGTCCAAAACTGTTGGTAAGCTTCTGAGCCCCCCCCCACAAGCCTTTCTGTGTTGGAGGGAAGCCTTCTAGCTTATCAGTGGGAGTGGTAAGCACTAGATAGCATATCTACCACAAGAGGAGTGGTTTCTGGCTCAGACATTGTAGCTTATTGGCCGTTTGGGCAGTTTTTCCATCTCTTTCAAATTTCTGGTTTAAAAGCCCACATCTGCGCTTGTTGCCCACCTTTCCTGTAACTAGTCTAGTCCACATACAGATTTGCTGTATCCAGGACTTTTTGTAAGCTTCTGAGCAGTGCCAAAATCTGCTCTTCAATTTTTTTCCCTTAGATCTGCTAGTTCTCTCCTCTCCTACACTTTTTCTAGCTTATTAGTTTAGCACTTTACTAGACTTCTTGTAGCAATTATTGTAGCACACAAAAGTGCTACCAGCACTAAACGTTCTATGAGGAAACAGCTCCAATACTTATTATTAATGACAACCCCTCCAGTTCCTTGTGCTTTCTCCTACTAACCTGGTAAACTTGGGCATCCTGAGGCAATGTAGCAACTGCCTCATGTACATTGATAACCCTCTCCTCTTACCTCCCAACAATGAGACTTGCGAGAGATGCATTTATATATCTAAACTGGAAGCCATGCACTCTCCAGCCAAGACTGGAATAGCTGGTCAAGAGGAGAAGGTCAACACTTGCACTACACCACATGGAATACATAGCCCTCCAGAACACACACTAGCACTGCCTTCACATAAAAACACAAACCATACACCCACCTTTGCGGAGGCTCTCAATAAAAATCTACCCAAACAGCAGAGACCACCAAGGCAGAAATGCACACGACCACCACAACACGGCACTAATCACGAGACACATAACTCTCCTAAACGGGTCTATATCAGATTGTCGAATGCTGACAACTTCGAAGCTTCAAACTTCGAACTTGAAAGTTTGAAGTCTAAAAACGTTGAATGTCAAAAAAAAAAAAAAAAACACTCAAAACCCAAAAAAACTCCAAAAAACACTCTATGCAGGGGGGCAAGCCCACCCCTGCACCCCCCACTCCCCCATTACTTAAATATACCAACTCCAAGATCGCACTACAATGCAGTAAAGGGAAATCTTCCCTTCCTGCACTCTATGGTGATCTCCGTTATACTTTGAAGTGCTTCAAACTTGTCAGCATTTGACATTATGATATAGACCCTCCTAAACAGTGTGCCACTCAACCAAAGCCCCTAAGGTAAAACAGCATGCCCAACACACTAGTCATAGGTGACTCGATAGTGAGGCACACTGATGTCCCACTAACTAGGTTAAATAAGGAGAAAGTAACAGTCAGCTGCCTGTCAGGTGCCAGGATCCGCCACATAATGCACGCACTCAGGTCCTTCAACAACAGGTACAAATATGACTCTGGTATTGTACATGTGGGTGTGAATGACCAGAGACATACCTCCCTAGACTACATGAGAATAGACATGGAGGAGCTCTTGGATTATGTAGCCCAGGCGGGTATGACCCTAGCCCTGAGCAGTATCCTACCATCACACAGAATGATACCACAGTATAAGCAGAAAATGATTGATTTCAATACTTGGCTAAGTTTCTGGTGTCATTCTAAGGGGATCCAGTATCTGTCTGCCTGGAATGAGATGAATGACAGACCTTGATGCTTTGCCAGAGATGGTTTGCATGTGTCACCCCTGGGCTTCTGGATATTGGCCAAGGCTGTTGCCACCCCTATAGTGCCTTTTTTAGGTGGTGTTCCAAAGACCAAATTACCACCATAACAGCTACAAACAAATGCAATATGAGGGTCATGCTCCTCAATGCTAGGAGTCCAAATCTCAAAATGCACTCACCTAAAGCACTCCTTAAAATGGAGAACATCGACATTTGTGCTGTAACAGAGACCTGGTTCAAGACAGCAGAAAGCACTCCTGCACTACCAGGCTATAACTCATTCCACACCTTTCAGCCCCAGAATTTGGACCGAGGCTCCAAAGGTGGTGGCGTTTCCATATTTATAAAGGATATGCACACCTCTAGACTGGTAGCCCAACATAACACATCTGAGATACTGCAGGTGCAGCTAACATTGGGTAAAACACCGGTTCTGGTCATAGCCTGCTATAGATCCTCAGCCATGTCCCAAGACTTACACTCCATGTTCCTAAGCACCCTGGAGAATATTAGGGTCCAACCTAACAGTCTCATACTGGGCGACTTCAACTACCCATTAACTGGGAAAACTACTCAATGTACCAATACACTTGCCCAACGTTTCCTGGAATTCATTAATTCCAATGCCTGGACCAGCTCATTGTTACCCCAACTAGAGGTAGCAACATCCTTGACCTGGTCATTACTAACAGGGGCGACTGCTGCTCTACATCAATAGTCAACTCTTCCCTGGTTAGATCCAACCACAAACTAATCACCTTGGAAATACACCCCCCCCCCCCACAAAGGTTACCACCATGAAAAACTTCTCCAAAGTTAACTTTGGGCTCCTAAAAACATAGGTGGCTAATTTCATGGCACCCAGGTAAATGGAGAATAGTTGCATGACCGCCGACTCATACACCAATACACTGTACGAACACATACACAAATGGATGGATCTCACCATACCCAACAGAAACAAGATGCTCTCCTCCAAACAAAGGAAGCCAATCTGGTGGTCTCCTGCCATAAACAAACTCTACAACAGGTGGAGGTAAAACTGATGTGGAATAAGGTAAAGTCCCAAGACTGGAAAAACTCCATCACCCTCAGCAAAAAGTTGAGATCCCTCATCAAATCCTCTAAAGCTAGCTATGAAAACAGAATTGCAGCAGATAGTAAAGACAACCGCAAGGTCTGCTATAGTTATGAAAGAATTTCCACGGCAATACCCAGATTTGCTCTGAGCTACTGTACAATAGTACCTCCTATACCGAGCCAACAGATATTGCCAATATACTGGCCAACAGATTCAGTGCCAATTTTACCCCTCCCCCCAAAGGACCAATCACAATATCAGTAGATTGCTAGGCACCCAGTATTACTGCTTCACAGGTTAAAACAGCACTGTGATAAAACAAGAAGAAAGTGGTGGAACTAATAAGCCCAAAAATATAAATAGTATAAAATAAAAAGGCGTGGTGGCTAGAGAATAAAAAACACACTTTCATTATCAATAAAATAAATAATTTAGGTAAGCACTTTCAAAGTAACCCTCTTCTTCAGACCTTAATAAAAACTTCTGCAAGCATTCAGTTTAAATACAAATAACAACCAATAAAAATACTTAATGAGAATTAATGTGGCAAACTTCTTTTTCTTAAGAGAGGTTTTAAAGAAACAGCTCTGTTCAGGCCAGGAGAAACATAATCCTTAAAAATCAACAATCCATCTCAACTCTATTAATTCAGTTTCATTACGTAGATCTCCTTCTCTTAAGCTCTCATTCATTTTTTGTAAAACCAAGAATTTAAAGTTGTGCTGTGTACCATAATCTGATACATGTTTAACCAGACAAAGTTCGCAGATAATTACAAGTTGGGAGCTATTATTAACTCCCCAAGTGATGTTGACATCCTACAGAAAGGCCTCACTGAGACCAATGACTGGTGTCAGAACCATGGCCTTAAGCTCAATGCCAAAATATCTGTCGTCATCCCCCTTGGGAAAAAACTGGTTCCCTTGAATTACCACATCGATGGTAGTCCACTGAACACAAAAGGCATTATCAGAGATCTGGGAACACAGGTCGACAGCAACCTATCTCTTGACTACCACATTGCCACTGTGGTCAGAAAGTCCTTCTATGTGACACATATTTTTGCTAAGGGTTTTGCATCCAGGAAGAAAGAGGTCACTGTCTCCCTCCACTCTTCCTTCATTAGGCCAATCATTGAGTACAATGCTCCATTTGGCATGTACCTCACTAGACACCTGCAACAACTGGAGAGGCCAAAAAAGTACCTCACAAAGAGGATCTTAGGCCTTAAACACTTGTCCTACATGGACAGACTCAAAAAAACTCCAACTATTCTCTGTCTCACATTGCCTAATTAGAGGTAATCTCTGCTTGACTTACAAAGCCATGTCTGACCCAGCTCTGTTAGAAATGCTACATCTAAATAAATCCCAGTCCCCCCACACCACATGCTCCAGAGACCTCAGCTCTGGAATAGACTTCCCATACATGTCAAGCAGAGCACCTCACTGGCCGTCTTCAAGAGAAATTTTGATGAGTGGATGGGAAATAGAAAATTCACCCCAGGACCACTCCAGTGGCTCTACTCGACAGAGGCACTGGGAAGTAAGGTTGGGTGGCACAATGCCAGGATAAAGCTATGGGCTGGGCTTGTAAAGGCTCCAGGGCCATTAGCCTAGTACACACCTATGAACCTATGAACCTACTGCAGAGGAACACCTTGTGGAAAAGGAACATAGTGTAATAAGAAAAAAAGACTGAGAGTGATGAGTATATTGGAACTGGATCAGAACAAAAATTCCATGGAATTTGTCAACATTTTATTAGCAGAGCTGACCAAAATCCCTACCGATGAGATTAAGCTAGATAAAGAGTCCACTGGGATTTAGCACTAATGCAACTGCTGTAAATTAGCAACCACTGCCTATATTACCAAAATATTTTCATAGTAGGAAAAGATAGGATTCAAGCTATGATCTTGATGCTGACATCTGCGCAGTCACATTTCAATATATATTAAATACATACACACCTCCAGGCTGGTCAAACAGTATGATGCAAAGGAGACACTCCAGGTGCAGTTAACCATTGACAAAACCCCTATACATATCATAGCTAGCTACCTACCAGCCTCCAAAGCTGACTCAAGATGCTCAAACTGCCTACCTAAACTTTTATTTATTTATTTTATTTTATTTTACATTTGTTGAGCGGGCTAGTCTAACTGGATATATGTCCATTTTCAGTACAGGCCCGGGGAGATAAGCTCCAAGACACGATCCAATACAAAAATATAAGTACAAACAACAAAAAATCAAATATTATAATAAAAATAGCAAATTATCATAGTAAAAAAATCATCAACAATGGTAACATGTATATTACAGCATAGAGGTTGTAACTCTTTTTCCTGATCCTGGGTGACTTTGACTACCCAAACACAGACTGGAAGAACTACTGATACCAGAACACAAATGCCCACAGTTTCCTCGGTTTTGTCAGTGCAAATGCTTTGGAAAAGCTAGTTGATACCCCCACAAGAGGTGACAATATCTTGGACTTGGTATTAACAAACATAAATAAACACTGCAGCATCCCTGCAGTATCATCCTCCCTGGTTAGATCCGACCATAAAATGGGCATGTTTGAAATCACCATCTCCCCTGCCCTCACCTCCCCAGCTAGGGTCAAACAAAAAAACTTCTCCATAGCTGATTACAGCCTCCTGGGGGATGGTATAAACAGCTTCACAACCCCCTTCCCCTCCCCTAGGAACTGGCACCAGTATCTAAAACTATACCAAATTACTATATGAACATTTATATAGATGCATGGAATCAGGAATACCTGACAGGACTAAATCATCCTCTGCAAGAAGGAGTAAACCTGTCTGGTGGACATCTGAAATAAGTAAACTCTTTAACAAAAGAAAAAAATTGCTGTCTAGGACCAAGAAGGAGCAGATGCCCAATTGGGAGCAATCTCTCCTTAGACTAAACAAGCAAATAAGAGCAATAGTGAAATCCTCCAAAGCAAAATCCAAGTCCAAATTGGCCACATCTACTAGAGACAATCATAAGGCCATCTTCAAATAATCTCAAAGGTAGCAACCGGATCTGTTCAGAACTGGTGGTAAAGGACATCACATATACAAATGCCATAGATACAGCAAACTTGCTGGCTGACAGATTCAGTGAAAATTTCACCCCTCTGCCTTCCATCAGTAAATCCAGTAAATCAGGACATTCCCAGTACCTGCCTCCTTCCCCTTATATCTAGGGATCAGTCATCACTGCTCTCTCAAAGGCAAAAAATACAGCCTCCATAGGACCCGACAACATCTCAGGCCACATCGTACATGAACTCAGGCAGGAACTTGTAACACCATTAGGCGCCCTATTCAACCAAAGCCTGAGTACCGTCTTTGTCCCAGCTGAGTGGAGGACAGCCACTGTCATCCCTTTACACAAAGGTGGAGTGTCCACTGATCTGGAAAATTATAGACCCATCAGCCTAACTAGCCTGATCTGCAAGGCCATGGAATGGATTATCTTTGACCTCATTAACAAGAATATTGGCAACCTCCAAACACTTAATCCCTAGCTTCGTCAAGGGGAGGTAATGTCTGTTAAATTTGGTCGACTTTTTTGAGACAGTCACCAAAGCCATGGACAATTGGAAGGCAGTGCATACCACCTACCTTGACCTGACCAAAACCTTTGACACTATTCCCCATTTGGGCATAACAGATAAACTCTCTCAACTAGGCATTGATTCATATGTTACGAGATGGGCAGCTAACTGGCTCACTGATAGAATCCAGCTAGTCAAAGAAGGGGAAGCCACCTCAAGCAGTAGACCCGTAATGAGTGGCGTATCCCAGGGTTCAGCCTTGGGGCCTCTGTTATTTGGCATATACTTTTCTGAGGTGTAGGTCAAAACCAGTGGGCTATGGCTGACCAAGTTTGCAGATGACTGCGAGCTGAGTGCAGTCATCAATTCCTCTAGTGATGTGGACATCCTCCAAGAGGGTCTCACCCAAACAAATGACTGGGGCCAGAAACATGGCCTCAATCTGAATACAAAAAAATGCATCATCATCCCCTTTGGGGAGAGTGATGTCCTCACAAATTATCACATTAATAACAATGTCCTAAGCACGCAGTCAGTTGTGAGGGATTTGGCCACCCAGATTGATAGCAACCTGATTTTTGACCACCATGTTGCTTCCATTGTTCGGAAAGCTACATGGCCCATCTTATAAGTAAGGGTATCTCGTCCAGTGACAACGAGGTCATAACATCCCTGTATTCTTCCCTTATAAGGCCCATTATTGAGAAAAACACCCCATTCAGCATGTACCTCACAAAGCACGTGCAGCAGCTGGAGTTACCACAGATGTTTCTCACCAGGAGAATCCAGGGCCTCAAAAATCTACCATACACAGATAGGCTAAAAGCCCTATCCCTCTACTCTGTTTCATACAGACTCCTTAGAGGTGACCTCTGTCTGGTATACAAGGTGATCTCGGACCCTGCCTTGATGGGACTGCTGCATATCCGCAAGTCAAGCTCCACTTAAGTAACCTGCACACATGGCCTAAACCTGGTCTGTGACATCAATAGGACTTGTTGGCAGGACAGATTTGTGTCCCAGAGACTCTCCCATCTGTGTAATCGACTACCCCTCCACATCAAGCAGAGTACCTCTTTACCCCTTTTTAAGCACAACCTGGATAACTGGATGGGAAATAAAAAATACATCCCTGGGATTCCACCTGTGTCCCTACTGGACAGGGGTATCGGGTGCTGATTTGTGTATACATGGGCTAAACTCTTGGCTAGGCTTATAAGGGCCTCAGGGTCAATAGCCTAGTAACTTCCTATGATCCTATGATCACCTAACAAGCAACTTATGTACAAAGGTAGCAGACGTTTCGTAGACCGTAATTACTTTGTTGTCAACAGGAGAGAAGATGACAGCAATTTGTTTCAGTGATATGGCTATTAAATTTAGGAATCCATTGTTCAAGTTAAATAACCTGGGAAGCATGGAGATGTTTTTTGCCAATGTGACTAAATCTTTTCCAGATCCTGAGGAGGCATTAAAGGTGATTTGTGGCATGTAACTTTTGTGGTGACAGCAAATGATAAACCATCAGCTAACCAGGAGGAAGCAGTCAGAGATGAATAACATGTATCAAATAAAAGATGCAGATGGATCTGTTTCAGCATTTTAAAGGAAGTCTGCAGTTAGGGTGGAAGAAGCTTTAACTGCAGAGCATGGAAGGCAGCAGTTTCAGCTTCAATCAACTGTAATACCTTAAAAGGATGGAGGTATGGACCTGCAGTGATAGTGCTTATGGATTTAAGTAACAGAAAGTTATGGGTAGATACTGCAAAGGTTTGCAAGCAAAAGAGTTTTCTGCAGTTGTACTTACTAAGAATGGTAAGAAGAGAGGACCGCTTACCCTTTTCTCTGAGCAACTTGAGCTTTAAGGGAGGCAAGAGGTTTAAGTGAATAATTACCATGTGGGGGTGCACTGCATTTTGTTTCTTATGGAAATTTCTGTTAAGTAATTGAATTGCACACAGAGAAGTGCTACACAAACTTGGAAACAGATAAGATGGGGAACAGAAGTTTAATGGCTTTGGCTGATGATGCAATTCTTAAGTTAATCTTACCTCTGACACATCTGAAAGGAAGAATAAACTGATTAATAATTTGCAATGCTTCCTTTTGACTGGTATTAAAGCTGCATTAAATTAACTACACCTACTGACTGAGTAGGATGCAAATTTCTGTGTGGGGGAGTATTTTTTGTATTTATGCAGATTATGCTTTGTGTTAGTAAAACTGATGGTCCTGTGAAGAGCTGATTGCTAATGAATGTGACAAAATGATTAGCAGTTTCCCAGAATCAATACTGTAGGAAACTACTGAAGGACAAGGGAAAGAGGACAGAGTAATAAAGTAGTTATCCCTTGAGTGGACTTGTTATAAAGGATTATACCATTCAATGGATGTAATAAAGTATTTATCCCATGAGTGAAATTCTTGTAAAGGATTATAACACTCGATAGATAGAGACAGTTACTGTTTAACAGAATCTGGAGATCAGCAAGATGACTGTTCACTGTGAGGTGAAAGCAAAGCCAAAATTAGTGCTTTTGTTCAGCTGCCCCCTCACTGAGATCTTTGTAGCACTTACAAACTGAATGCAACTGCCTTTGAGCTATTATCATTATTATTAGACTAAAGCAAAGCCTGCTGTTTCTTTACTGACAGTTCCTAGACAATTAAAAGAAGGTCATTGTGGGTGGGGAAGTTTCATTTATGGTTGTTGCCAAATAAAGGATTTTCATAAAATGGCAGGCATAGCAACACTATTTGTTGGAAATGTTTGACTAGTTCAGTTACATCCTACAATGTTAAATTTGTCAAATCAGCAATGGCTGCTAATATTTCAGTGGGAACTCTTAATGTGCTAGTATCATTTACAAGATGTAAGGAATAGCTAGTTAATAAATTGCTTTAAGATAAGTATTGTAAAATGGCTCATGTCGGTCTTGTTGTATAGACTATCATGTTAGAATGAGGAGAGTACGGCTAGGCTGACCATATAACTGTAAAATGCCTGAGCTTTAATCAAGCTGGACAGAAAATTGAAACTATTATCATAAAGGGCAATACTAGAACTGCAATGCTATTTGATAAAGTATGTCAGGACAGGCAAGCAACATATATTATACAGTTCCAGCCTTTGCCTGAAGAAGTATGCAAAAAAACAGACTGCTGACTTGTAATGCAAGTTTGCTCTTGTTTTGTGAGGTTCTACTTACACGTAATGTGTAATGCCACTGATAGAGGATACTGATTTGATTTTTTTTATCTGGAAAGAATGGTCCTGCTCTTATGCTTGTTCAACTACTGATTATGGGTTACTCTCTGATGTTACTTAATAGTAATCAGTGGAAATTGGGGGGGCATGTTCAGAGCACCAATGGAAGGAGTAACAATTTTGAAGTTACTGTTTGCTATATTGAGGTTTTCATTCAATATGAGAAAAGGGTTGGGGAGATATAATCCTATAAGGATGAGGTGGGAGCAATTTAGACAGATTAGTATGGCTAGATTGAGGATGAGTTAACTATGGAAGATTTAACATTTTTCTTATGAAATATAAATTGTCTACTAAGCACAATTAAAAGGGGGGATGTTTATGTAAATCAAAAAGTTATTCACATATACATTTGTTTTACAGCAGAACCATTTGGGATCTGAGAAATATGAATGTTATTAAGCAGAGCTTTTACTGCTGGAGCTGCAGCAAGTCATGAGGTGAGAAAAAGAAGGGGGTAGCTTCATTAATTTTTAAGCAGCACAGGTTACATGCTAAGGAATCTTGTGCTGACCCAAATAGTTGCTTTTCCATAATCAGGGGATATTGAAGGGATGGGTACTAACATGGGGTTCTATTTATCTTGCCATAGGAAAATATTTACAACATTAAGAAACATGCTGGTCTGACAGTCCTGATGGAGGACTGAGCATATTATTATGTGCCACAGATGTAGACAATGGGCCAAGACAGGTCAGGTTAACAGCAGTTGAGCATTTTTTTCCTCAAGATATTTATGCCAGACATACATAACAGATACTGTTGTGTTAATGTGAGATAATAGGATAAAGGAAAAGTATATTTATTTTCTTATAGACACCAAACATAATCATGAACAGATAAAATGATCAATTAAGTTATTTGCTTATGAAGAAGAGAATATCAGGTGGGACCAGCATTGATTTATGACCATGTTTAAGTAACAGTTTAATTACATTTATATAGTGAATGGGTATCTAAAATGATATGCCATTTTCTGACATTGTCATTGAAGGGAGATAAACTTAGAAAATAGTGTAAAGAGACCTTGATGGGGTAAATAACTGAAAAGGTTTCATTGTTACTTGCAGTCTTAGAAGAATTTAAAACGCAATTCAAAATGAGTTAAGAAGGGCACCATGGAAGATATCTAGTAATATGCAGGAGAAGAAAAAGCACAGATTTAAGTAAGCAAAATGGAGAATAGCTCAGTTCCAATAAAACTACAGAGGTATTCATACGTACAGTTGTTGGAATTAACTGGGATGAAGACTACATTTTTCGATGTTTTGGTAGTAACCTACAACTTTAGAGGAATGCAATCAGGAACATTTATGTTAAAAATACCCCCCCAATCACTGAATACTTTATCAAGTCTGCTTAGGTATCTCAAAGCTGGTAAGATAATATACAAAGTAAGAGATGTTGCAGGGAACCCACAGTGGAAGCACAACTAGGTTTTGGAGGCTTTTAAAAATTACTATCAGTACCCTGAATATAAGCAAGTTAGTACGGGGTGTGGTACAAAGAGGCTATAGTATCCTTTGAACCAAGTAAGATTACATAAACTGAACACTGTAGATGTGAATATGCTAATATGACCTTGTCACCTTTCACATCAGAGTAGCTTGTCAGTGTGTTTAAGCAAGTAACAATAATAAATCTCCAGGGTCAAACAGAACACTATGTGAAGTAGTAAAGCTAGTTAGGAGTGAAAGGCTGGTTCAGCAATCTGTGCATTTGTTCAAGTCTTTAATATCAACAGTGCTGATCATGACGTAGTGCAAATATTAGCTGTAGTGCTAGTTGCATAGGTTGTCTTAACCCATTCAAGCAAATGGCACTTGAAACACAGACAGCAAATGCAGATCTTTTTCACTTAATTGCAGTACTGAATTTGAGGTATTTAGTATCGTCATTAAGCAACTCCCGCAGTGGTGCAGCAGTAGCGTTGTTGCCTCACAGCAAGAGGTTCTCCCATTCGATTCTCGGCTGTAGTGCGGGCAGTGCCTTCTGTGTGGAGTCTGCATGTCCTCCCCGCGGTTGGGTGGGCATTCGAAAGGCATGCATAAATGGGCGTGCCTTCGTTGAAGGTTGGACGTTGAGCTGGCACCTCAGCGTTCGTGAAAATCTACTGCCAATCATTAGCTGACCGGAGTTCCACTGTGGCGACCCCTAACCGGGAAAAGCCAAAAGACAACAACAACATTAAGCACATCAAATGTGAGAAAATCACTTCAGTTGCGAGGAAATACAAACATATGCTTTTCTTGTTCAGCTGATAAGATTTTCCCACATTCAGGTGAAGAGATCATCTTTCTTTGTTTCTAATTTAGACACTTTGATCAATGTGGCTTTCAGGAATGATGTCAGGTATTTGGTAATATAATATGTACATTGATGATTATGCAAGAGATGAAGGAAAGGGAGAGACATGAAGTTTCACTGGGATTGGATGCTGAAATATTTTTTGATAGTATGGAGTGGGGCTTTTATTGAGGGTGATATATAAAATTCGCTTAGTACAGAGATTTGTGAAACTTATGGAAGTTATACATGTGAGCCATATGAGAAAGTGAAGATTTCTGCCAGACTTACCAAGAACTTTAAGTTGGCAAGCAGCACAAGGCTGGAAAATCTATCATCTACTTTGTTATTTTGCATTTACTTAAAACCATTGACAATCTGGATAATTAAATCAGATGAGCAAGTTCACAGCTCTTGGGAAGAGCAAATCAGCGGAGATTGATACTGTCTACAAATGAGGATTTAATGAGTCTGACAGACCATCAGTAGGATTTAGATAGATAGATAGATAAATATGTTAAGTGAGTTTAATTAATTGTAAGGATATAAAATTAACCCCTGTAAAATGCATATAGTCATGGTAAACTATTCTCCAACAGAAGCACTGAGGGGGAATTCCTCATATTTGTGGCAATATTGGAAATTGAATTACTTAGGGATATACCTTATAGACACAGAGAAAGGGTAATTTTTGATATGCTAGATGTACTGATAATGAATGAGAAATTGTTTTTAAACGGGTGATCACTAGTACTAGAAATGGATTATCAGTTACTGGATCTTCAAATCCTCGGGTCTATATTATATCATCGAATGCTTAAAAAAAGTGAACGATGAATAATCGACTTCATGTAAGTGAAAGTTTACAATTTCGAAAGCTCAGAACAGCGATTTTTTTTCCAATGGGAAAAAAAATCGCTGTTCCAAAAAAAAAAAAGAAAAAGAAAAAGAAATTGAAATGATACATAAAGTGGGGGGCTTCAGACTCCACACTCCCCAATGTGGGGGCTGTGCCCCACACCCCCCTAGTTAAATATACCAACTCCAAGACTGCACTACAGTGCCAAAAATGGCAAAGTAATGGAAGCGACCAAGCAAATTCTTTCCCAGGGAAAGAATTTGCTTAAAAGCCGCATCGCTATTTTGCCTTTTCATTGTTTTAATATTAACCAAGATGCATTTCATAGAATTTGTCTTCGATCATCTAATAGAAACCCAAATTCTCATAGTTCTGCAACTATTGTATCTAGAAAAGGCTCCTGATATCAGTATCTATTAATAATGACTTAGGATGCAGAGTAAAAAAATGATTAGATTTCATTGCTTCTGAAAAGCATGGTGTTGGCATGGGAAGATTTTTTTTTTTTTTTTTTTTTTTTATTGATAGGCATTCATTCACAATTCAGGTTCCTAGCAACTGCTTTTTCAACAAAAGCATCCGATAAAGTCGTTTAATTATTTGAAGGAAGAAATGTCTCGATGAAGCTTCTTAGTCACCCATTAACATGCAAACCGGCAAAAATGTTTGATATAGAAAGCATTTGCTTAATCCAGCATAATCTAAGTTCTGATTCTCAGAAATGGAATCTGGGCCTGCATGTTATAACAGCTTTCAGTTGTTTATAGTGAGCAAGGCAATGCAATACATCTTCAAATACTACCACAGTTCAAAGGTGCTTAAAAGTTCTGTTTATGATGTATTGTTCAAGAACTATATTGTTTGACTTCCCATGTCTGTTAGAATATTGGTTTGAGGTTCTGTGTGAAGCATGAGAGGAAAGCAGAATACTGGCAGTAGGACTCAGCTGAGTGGAGTACAGGAATGAACCCATGACTATGACACAGATGCCCCACGTTCAGCTACTGAACTTGCCACTACAGGAGCCGGTGTGGAGTAGGAGAAGACTAATAAGGCAGATACATGATTGCGTCCCTTAGGTGGAGGAGAGATGATGTACTGGGGGTGTGGCCAATGTCAATTTATGGCAGGGGAGACATAATAATACTGTGGGTGAGACACTGAGGACCCATTCTCTTTAGTGATGGCCACCACTCTTTCACAATGCCCCTCTGCATGCTCACCCAGTTGCATCATCCTGCATGTCTGTGATGTCTGTGGGATGTTACAATGTCAACAGTGAACCAACATGCCAACTCATCACAGTACTCAGGGCCCTGTATGCCCAGAGCTATATGCAGTAGGTAGGAGGTATAAAGTCCATCTGTTACAAGGATTTATTCCCTGGAAATAGAGAACTCATTCAGTGATGGGTCGCCCCAACTGCAGACACCCAAAAAGAATGAAGTAATGAGTAAGATATGGAGTTTCTAAGGCATTGGTGACTTATAGCAATAAATAAAAGTTACAGTAAAAAGAGAAGAGTCAAAAGAACTGGATCTGAACAAGGAGCTGCCCTACATACAAAACAATCTAGAAGTCTTTATATGAAGTGACACAGTTAGTTAGTTCCAGAATCCCAGAATTGCAATGCATATCTTTTTGTAACACAAAAGGTAGGCAGGTTTTTCTGTGACTACAAAAATCTCTATGTGGATTTCATACAGGGGCACTTTTGCTTACAATTTTGCAGTCATTACCTTGCTCCAACATAATTAAAAGTGCTGGAGGTAGTACTTCTTAGTAGTTAATAATACTGGAACATGCCCATTTTTACATTGAGAAGGTTATGAGTAAGAGGGAGTGAAACACAACTGTTGTCCGTTATTACTTACAGTAAAGATGGGGGTGGAGCTGTGAACCTTAATTCACTAAAGGCTTTGGTATTTAAAACTAAGAATGGTAGTCTTAATGTCAGAAAAAAAGTGCTATTGGAAGCTGTACAGCCTCTATCATTTTCCATTTTAGTATTCCATGCCTTGGATATTGTTGGATTGACAGCTGTGCTGTCAGTTCTTGACAAAGCTCAGGCATTTGGGATGTTTGAACAAGCATTCATAATGCAATGAATACAGTATGAACATTTTTTTTGCTTTTTAAAAAACTATGTTAAAAGGAATAAAAAAGATACAGAGTAAAGCAATGGGCTAGTCTGGCTCATAGCCAAGGCTGATACAGGAAGTGAAAGATGAATTGCTTCTTTTCAATGCAGTACTGAAAATGGTGATAGACACCAGCAGTGATACTTCTGAGTTAATGTGCCGCTGAGCAATTTCAAAATATCATTCTCTGCAAAGTACTGCAAATAGAAATAAAAAATAGCAATGAAGTAAGCAGAAGTGGGATCTGTTTGGCACCTGTCACTGTACTTCTGTACTGTGTTTTGACAGCAAGATAAGATGGCGAAAGCAGAATGAGTATAACTGAGCTCTTACATCTAAAGATTAACTGAAGAAGAGCAAATGTTCACCTAGATTAAGAATGCTTAGCAGCCTAAAGGAAAAATACTTGTGAGCACCGTGATAACTACCCATACGTTTGACCTCTCTTATAAGTAAAGCCATGGAAAGACTTATCATGGAATTAACCAGTAAGGACATAGGGAAAGTACAGTTGTGTACACTTACCATAAATGTAGATGTTCGAGTCTATTCACTGTTGCAGTCATCACACTTGGGTTATCTGCCTGCAGGTAGCCCTCAGTTGGCCTGAATACCAGAGACTTAGTATATCTGCGTCGGTTGCTGTTGCTCCAGGACTGACGTCAGGTCATCAGGGGTATAAAAACAGGCAGCCAACGCCATTACATCAGTTTTTCTTGCCCCAAATAGGGAGCTAAGTTATGGTGGGTAAAACACCACTAGTAAAAAGTAAATACCAATACCAATACTCCAGAAAGGGGTGAGTAATAGGCATAGAGAGGAAAGAAAGAGAGAGAAACAAGGGGGCTGGAGGGAGGAAAACCAGGACTGCAACAGTGAATACACTCGAACATCTACATTTATGGTAAGTGTACACAACTTTACTATGTTCTTCGTCTTTCACTGTTGCAGTCATCACACTTGGGTAGATTCCTAAA
The DNA here is from genome assembly GCF_019279795.1 of Protopterus annectens. Taxonomy (NCBI): domain Eukaryota; kingdom Metazoa; phylum Chordata; order Ceratodontiformes; family Protopteridae; genus Protopterus; species Protopterus annectens. The sequence goes on from NC_056735.1 coordinate 564,925,241, forward strand.
GCTGAAGAAGGTTGGAGGCAGTCAAGAAGAGTTGGGGCTGGCTAGAATACCTTGCAGGACTGCTGTAGCAAAACCCGCCTTAGATTTGGAAAAGATAGGCAGGCTTGAATGCTTAGTGAAGGTGTGTACAGAACTCCAGGTAGCAGCTTCCAAGATGTCCCTAGTAGGGACCCCCCTGAGGAATGCTGTAGAGGTAGAAGTTGCACTAGTGGAATGTGTTCTGACCCCCTGCAGGGTTGGTTTCCCACAGTGCTTGTAGCAGAAATGGATGCAGTGTGCTATCCATTTGGAAATTGTTTGTTTAGAAATGGCCTTGCCCTCTGCCCCTGGTGCAAAGCTGACTAGTAACTGGTCAGATTTCCTGAAGGGCTTAGTCCTATCAAAATAGAATATGAGCTGTCTGTGCATGTCCAAGGAGTGCAGGATCCTTTCCCTTTTATTTTGAGGATTAGGGAAGAAGGTTGGCAAATGGATAAATTGGTTGAGAGCCACACTGGATACCACTTTAGGCATAAAGGAAGGGTTAGTCCTGAGGGAACCTCTGTCAGCATGGAAAATAATGCTCCCACAGCCATGAGTGTTTGTAGCTCAAACACTCTTCTAGCTGAAGTGATGGCCAGAAGCAGGGCTGTTTTCCAACAGAGGAATTTTAACTCTGCTGATGCTGCAGGCTCAAATGGGGGAAGCATGAGCTTTTCCAGTACAAAGTTAGGATCCCAAGCAGGGGTAGGTGCCCTCCTTGGCGGCCTTAATTTGTTTGCCCCTCTCAGGAACTGTTTGATAAGAGGGTGAAAGAAGAGAGGTGGCTCAGTGTTGTAATGAGTTGAAATGGCAGAGGCATGGATCTTAATGGAGGAGAAGGATAGGCCTCTGTAGAGTAGATCTACTAAGTAATCCAGGATTAGAGGTAGGGAGGGAAGGTTTGTGTCCTCCCCTTTAGATTGAATCCAGGAGCAGTACCTTTTCCACTTAGCAGCATAGGATTTCCTTGTACTGGGTCTTCTGGCTTCAAGAATCAGACTTCCAGCACCTAAGCTTGCTTAGGCTGGTTACTGGGGGAGAATTCCCGGAATAAGCCAGGCTGCAAGATTTAGGGTTTGCAGTTGTGGATGCAAGATCTGTCCCCCCTGCTGAGATAGCAGGGTTGGGTTCTGGTGTAGGTGCCAAGCTGGCACCAGTGACAGGCTGCGCAGGAGTGGGTACCAGTGCTGGCGTGGCCGGTCCAGGGCAATCAGAATTGTCCTTGGTCTGTTCTGTCTTATCTTCAGCAATACTCTTGAGAGAAGGGGGAAAGGCATAGATTGAGAGATTTACCCACTGGAAGGATAGGGCATCCACTTTCCAGGCCCTGCTGTGAGGAGTCCTGGTGCAGAATTTGCTGAGCTGGTGATTGCAGTGGGAGGCAAATAGATCCACCTCTGGGGTCTGCAATTTTTGAATCAGAAATCTGAAGGTGCTGGGCTCTAATTGCCACTTGTGTGGGTCTAGGAGAGTTCTGCTTAAGTCGTCTGCAAGTGAGTTTTGTTTGCCTCGCAGATGGACCTGCATGTCCAAGGCCATGTTCCACAGGGCCATGGCTAGTGTGCAGAGTGGGTAAGAGTGTGTTCCCCCCTGCTTGTTGATGTACCACATAACTGTGGTGTTGTCTGTTTTTATTAGCAGGCTTCCTGGTGAGAGTAGGGAGCTGAAAGCTGTCAGAGCATGCTGCACAGCTAGCATCTCTTTTTGGCTGATGTGCAGATGAATTTGACTTGGGGTCCAGTGGCCCTGAATGCACTTGCCAACCATGTGTGCTCCCCAGGCATAGTCTGATGCATCTGTGGTTAGGGTCTAGATGGCAAGGGGTTGAGTAAAGGGCACTCCTTTGTTGTGATTGCATGCTGCTGCCCACCAAAGAAACTCTGTCCTTAGACAGGGTATGATAGGAATGACGGTTTCCAGGTCCTGAGAATGTTGGCACCAAAGACTTTTTAAGTACCATTAAGTTTCCTCATATGCAGTCTGGCATATGGAATTAGTAGGATGCATGAGGCCATGAACTCTAGGGCCTGCAGGATTTTCCTTGCAGATAGCTGGGTTCTGGTGGCCATTTGAGTAAAATAGTTTGTCAGATAGGCTTGTTTTCTGGAGTGAGGAATGTCATTTGGGATGCTGTGTCCAAGCTTGCTCCCAGGAATACAATCTTTTGACTGGGGACAAGTTTTGATTTCTTTCATTGATGGTGTACCTTAGGGAGGTTAGAAGATTTTTTACAAATGTCAGGTGTTGCAACAGCATTTCCTGATTGTCTGCCTGAATTAGGCATTCGTCCAAGTACGGGTAAATTTGGATATTTCTCTGTCTGCAGTAAGCAATGGCTGAGGCCAGGCATTTTGTGAATACTCTGGGAGCAGTGCATAAGCCAAAGGGACGTGCAGAGAACTGATAATGCATAGATCCTGCTCTGAAGCATAGATATTTCCTGTATGAGTCCCTTACATGGATGTGAAAATAGGCTTCTTTTAAGTCGAGGGTGACTAACCAGGCATCCTTGGCTAGCATAGGTAGACTGCTGTAGGGTGAGCTTTTTGAATTTTGGTACCACCAAGAAGGTGTTGAGAACTGACAGATCTAGGATTGGGTGCCAAGTGCCCTCTTTTCTGGATATCAGGAAGAGTCTGGAATAGAATCCTTGGCCTGTCTGTTCTGCAGGAACAGGTTGAATTTCCTTTATAGAGAGCAAGGATTGAACCTGATTTTGTGCCTCTCCCCACTGGTTTGGAGGAAGGTCTGGGAACACGTTTGAGGTTGGTAGTGAGTGGAAGTAAAATTTGTACCCCTGGGATGCAATTTTGAGGACCCATCAGTCTTTGGTGATGGAAATCCATTTTTTTGCATGAAGGGCAAGTTTTCCTCCTGGGGCACAATTAGTTGGGCAGAGGTGGGGAGTGGAATTGGGAAGTCATTGGGAATTCTTTCCATAAGGGGGTGGCTTAGCACTCCCTGCTTTGGAGGTGGAGGCACTCCATTGCTTAGATCTCTGTATATCCTGAGACTGTAGTCTGGGTGGTCTGTTACCCCTTGGTCTGCTTTGAGATGGCCTTGAGGGGGCTGGAAAGGACCAATGTTTCGAGGGGCAATGCCTACTGAATTTAGGAGGCTGTACTTGCAAGAATTCTTTAACTGTCTGCATAGATTTAACTTTTTCTTCCATCTTTTTAAGAACCTCTTCTGCTTTGGTGCCAAACAGAGTGTCCTTGTGCAAAGGAGAGTCTAATAACTTTGATTTGACATGGTCTGGCAAGGCCTGTTCCTTAAGCCAAGCATGCCTTCTCAGTACAGAACCAGTGACTGCTGTCCTGCAAGATGCTTCTAGGACATCAAAACCAAACTGCAATGTATGCTTGCTGACTTGGCTTGCAAAATGCATAAGCTCTTGCAAGTCTTTGTTTTCGGCACAATCTGTAAAGGTTGCTATTTTTCACTGAATATGTTCCATAATATGTTGTTGGTACTTCAGCATGTGAAACTGCAATTCAGAGCCCTAATGGCGAGAGTTGTAGAAGTATAAACTTTCTTACCTCATCTGTCGAAAGCTCTGGAATCCCTGTCCGAAGGGGTGGGATTCTTAGCTGTAGTAGCTTTGATACCTTTAGGAAATGATCTCTGGATCAGCAGTAGGATTTTTGCAAAGGAATTTGTGAGACTCAGGTACTCTGTAGTGCTTGTCTGGTTTCCTAGGAGTAGGGGGTAAAGTATCAGGGCTAAGGCTGGATTCCATAAAGACATCATCAACAACTTCCAGGACTGGGGGTATTGCTAAAGGCCTATGTTGTGGCAAATCAAGAAATTCTCTGAGTCTCTTTTTGGACTGAGGATAGTCTTGGCATTCCCAAAGGAAATTATCTCTTAAGATATATAAGGTTTCACCAAAAGAAAAATCCTCTGGAGGAGAGGCAGAGGGAATGGATTCCTCTGCATCAGAATCCACATAAGCAGATAAGGGCATGTCCTCATAATCAGATACCTCAGAGTCTTTGGACTCTTGGTCTGTTGTACCTGCAGGGAACTGATCTCTTTTTCTCTTAGCAGGAGAGGGCTGGCTTCCCCTAACCAGCATAATAAGGTCTTCTGCCATTTTAATCATTTAATGTCGTGGCAAGGAAGCAGGTACATGTGCTTTGGTCATCGGTTTTCTAGATGTAGCATGTACTCTTGGCCTTAGAAACTCTGTAGTTTTAGACAGAACTGAAGACGCAAAAGAGGTCGTCAGTTTGTGTCGAACATCGGTAGTGCGAAGAACTTCCTCAGTTTCCGGTGCTGGCTCAGCTGCCCCGGACCCATCCAAGGTAGAGACATCCGCAGGTTTCATAGCTGAAGAAGAGTCGCGCGGCATACCAGACTCCGAACGGGTTTCAGAAGAGGCCTGTGAATCTATAGAAGCAGGCATCAGGGGCTGAGAAAGCACCTGAGTACCATCGAACTGGCGACTAGCTTAACGGAAGTGCTGCCGGCAGTTTTGGACCTGAGCGGTCTGCCTCTGTCTTTATCCTTATGTTTTTTTGGAGTATCGGTAGAATGAAAGTATTTAGTGACAATAAGGGCCTGACGATGAATGGTTCGGGCGTTGAACAAGGCACAAAACTGACAGCGAGGTATGTCGTGGTCTGGGCCTAAACAGATGATGCAGTAAGAATGAAAATCTCGGTGTGGTATTTGCTTTCCACAGGCAAGATAATTGTTAACTTTTTCTGACATCGGATAGAGCAAGATAAAAGGATCCCCAACGGGGTACTAAGCTTTAGAAGACTTCAGGATGATTCAATTCTTAAACGAAAAACTGAGGTAGCGGTCAACCAGCACTCGTGCAAACTGCTTCTGCTTTGGGCTCCTCGACAAGAAAGACTGATGTAATGGTGTCGGCTGCCTGTTTTTATACCCCTGATGACCTGACGTCAGTCCTGCAGCGACAGCAACTTACGCAGAAATACTAAGTCTCTGGTATTCAGGCTGACTGAGGGCTACCTGCAGGCAGATAACCCAAGTGTGATGACTGCAGCAGAGAAACACGAAGAACATTCTCCAAACACTAGACCCATCTCAGTTTGAATTTCTCAAGGGCAGGTCATGCTTACTCAAACTGGTGCATATTTTTAAAAAGGTCACAAAAGCATTAAAGACAAAATGAAAATCACTACATACCTCGAACTGGCCAAAGCTTCTGACACAATTCTCCAGTCAAGCATAGTAGAAAAGCTCAACAAGCTGGGAATAAACCCCTATGTCACCCACTGGATTGCCACCTGGCTCACAGATAGGATGCAGATAATCAAAACAGGAGGAAGTTACCTGCACAGAGAGACCATTCATCAGCATAGTCCCTTAGGATTCTGTGCTAGGACTGCGCCTATTTGGCGTCTACTTTTCTGAGATAAAGCAAATACCAAAGGGCTCTGGCTGACTTGTTTACAGATGGCTGCATGCTAGTAGCAGTCATTGAATCCCCACATGACTTAGCTATCTTGCAGAAAAGTTTGTCTCAAATAAAAAACTGGTGTGAAAATCATGGTCTGAAACTAAATGCCACAAAATGCATTACTGTATCTTTTGGGACGTCATCGACCCGGGGAACTACCACATTGACAATATACCCCTAGACATTGACCCAATAGTTTGGGATTTGGGAACTTACATAGACAGTGTCCTAACTTTTGACTAACATGTGGCTATTGTTGTAAGAGAGTCTTTCTACACTGCACACCTTGCAAGCAAACAGACTGTATCTAGATCTAGTGATGTCATTGTCCCCATTTACTCAGCCCTCATTAGGTCAGTCATTGAGAACAGTCCTGCTTTTGACATGAAACTGTCCAGACACAGGCAACAACTGGAATGCCCACTGAGATACCTTACTAAAAGGCTACAATACCTAAACAATATGTACTACATGGACCGACTCAAAGCCCTGTCACTTGACCTGGCATCCCACAGACTGCTAAGAGATGACCAATGTCTGGCATACAAGGCATCCTCCATCCCATTACTAATAATCACTGCACATCAGCAAGTCAAATTTCATCAGATGTACTCAGTCTAGGGATCTAAACCCCTTCTGCAACATCAACAGAATGGTTTTGAGGGACAGGTATATTTTGCAAAGGGATACCACTGCTGTGGAACGGACTCCCCATCCACATAAAAAAGTCTGTCCTTGTCCATTTTCAAACACACCTTAGATCTTTGGGTGGGGAAACAAAACATTTAACCCAGGACTTCCCCCTGTACTACTAACAGAGAAAGGCACCTCCTAAATGCTTTAACCCATGCATGGGACCTCTCATTACTATCTATGGCATGATCATACTTATTCACATTAGGGGTAATATATAATTATCGATCATGGGATAGGTAAGGCTAATCGATAACCAAATGTGATAGGTTATTTTCAACACAAAAAGAGAAATTGGATAGGCTTGAAATGGCCCCCTATGCCAGCTAGCCTAGTACTTACCTATGAACCTATAAACAAGCAATATTTTCTAGATTTTATTCTAAATGAGTATTCATACTCCATATTTATTAAAAGCTTTGTTGGTGGACACTGACAACCACATTCCTCAGTCCTGAATGTCTGCTTCGGCCACTGTGGTTCCATTTTACTAGAATGAAGAAACAGAGTTGCACAGCTCTCAAATTTTACCTTCAGAATTGGGGACAAAAAAAAAGAAAAAAAGGCTTCAAATTAGGGACAATTTTTAAATGCCATTACTGTTAACTTCTTGGCATTTCTCAAAATAATTTCTAGTTTTAGGAAGAATGGAGAAAATGTTTGATTAAAAAAAAATATGGGCATCTCTCCAAAATCTGGACAATTTAGGGGTATTCAGGTAAGCAGTTCTCATACCTGTTTCAGTGTGCTGAAAGATTTCGAAAAAAAGCTGTATACAATGTGCCAGGGTTTTTATTTATTTTATTTTATTTTACATTTGTTTGCCAGGATAGTCTGACTGCATAATGTCCTTTTTCATAGGAGGCTTGGGGAGAAAAGCTCCACACAGAGAAACACAAAAGACAAAACATAGTTAACAAAATATACTTAACAGAGAAGACATTAACAAACAGTAGCCTAAGTGAGGCAGTCTCATTAAAAACTAGATATACAATTGGACATAGTATATCTGTTTACAGAGATTGATAGTAGCAATTCTGTACAAAAAAACATACAACTAGAATAAAATATACTTGACATACAAGGTGACAGATAAAATTGAGTTATATTTGTGCAATTGTTGTTGCTTATTAGAGTTCCTATCTGAGTGGGTGCTTATAAGTTAATAGTAATAAAAATACATAAATCAACAGTGAAGTTTGAGGTAGTATGAAAAAAGGTTATCTAAGAGTGGTGGTAAATTCTAGAACAAGGAGAGAGCCATTTAATAGTAAGGTGAGTTTTTAGTGTTTGTTTAAATTTAGCTATAGTAGTGCTGAATTTGATGTTACTAGGTAGAGAATTCCAAATATTGACAATATAATGTGAGTAGATGGATTCTCCAGCACAATTGTGTGCTGCTGAGATATGTAAGAGGGATTTATCATTAGTGTGCAAAATTCTGCTACAGGAATAAGACTCTAGTAAACCTTGCAGTGATTGAGTATTTTCAAATTGATAAAAGATTTTATAAATCATGTTAAGCCGGATAGGTGTAAGAGTTGGGGAGGCTCTAACCAGTTTAACTGATTTTTGGCAGAGCAGTGGTGAGATCTGAATGTAGTGTTTGCTGCATACCTAGCTGTTTTATTGTAAAAGGATTCTAGTTTCGCCAGTTTAGTTTTCCTGAGGTTTATAAGTATGGGTATGCATAAAGAAGAGTTGAGGTCAAATGAATTTGGGCAATAATTATTCTTGTGTTTTTCATGAGATACTGCTTGTTCCTATATAGTTTACCTAGTTTTTGTGGACTTTTTTAATTCATTGGGATATGTGGATGTTGAATTTCATATTGTTGTCTATTTCCATACCCAACAGTTTGGTGTGTGGAGAGGGGATGATAATAGTGTTATTTGCAGAGGCAATTTGGAAAGATACTGTGGGTGTAGTAGCTTTATTGGGATGGAATAGCATGAGTTTTGTCCTACTGGGGTTTAAAATTAAGCGGGAGTTTGTTAGCCAGAATTCTATTTTGAGAAAAGATGATTAAATGAGTGTTTGTAGCTCTTGAAGGGTACTGGCAGCAAATATTATTCTGGAATCATCAGCATATTAGATAATTGTGGCAGAAGGGGTTGCAGTATAGTGATTGTTAGTAAATACGGAGAAGAGTATGGAGCCAAGAATAGACCCTTGGGGGACTCCTAGGGTGACAGGAAGTAGAGGAGATAGACTTTGGTGCCAATGTACTGCTTGCTGTCTTCCAACTGAGTAGGTTTGGAACCAGCCAAGAGTAGAATGTGATAAGGCCAGGTCAGAGAGGGCATGTCGGAGTTTGTTATGCTCTACCATATCAAAAGCTTTTGATAAGTCTAAAAAGATGGTGGATACATGCTTACCATTATTCCTGTGGTTGTTAACCGTGTTTGTGAATGACATAAGTGCAGTGGTGGAGCTGTGGTGTGGGCAAAAGCCATGTTGTGTTATGGCTAACAGTTGGTTTGTACCTATGTGACCCATTATTTGCTTATGAACAATTTTTTCCAGTATTTTAGATAGTGGGGATAGGATTGCGATAGAGCAGTGGTTAGACATTTTAGTAGAATTACCACCTTTGTGGAGTGGAGTGATGTATGAAGTTTTCCAGATGGTGGGACCATATTATTCTGCTATAGATCTGTTTAATACAATGGTGACTGGATATGTAATTACTTCAGCGGATAGTTTTAAGAACTCAGGTGGTAAGTGGTCAGCAGCTAGAGAAGTGGGCTTTAGTTTTCTAAGAAGTTTTTTAATAGTGTTTATTGAGGCAGGTTGAAGGGAGAAGCTGGAGTTGTTTTGTTGAGGAGTAAGTTTTTGAGGTGGTAGTATGGGTTTGGTTATTAGAAAGATGTAGAATGGTTTCTGTGAAGTAGGTGTTAAAGTGTATGACTATACAGTCAGTGCTGATTTTTGTAGTGGGAGGGTATGTACTAGCTTTTCCAGGTCAGAGAGTGTTGCTGTTTGCAGTCCAGAATTTTTGGGGGTTATTGTGGTGTTTAGTTTGTACTTCAGACTAATAGTTTATTTTATCCTGTTGTATTTGCTTTTTAACTTTTTTTCTTAGTTCACAGTAGAATTGCCTAGTAACTTGGGATTTTATTTATTCGCAAGGTACCCATGCTTTATGCCTTGCTTTTAGCATTGACCTGGTTTCACTGCTTAACCATGGGGCAAAGTTTGATTTAACTCTAATGGTCCTGGGTGGGGCTTGTTCATTTTGGATAGATAGGAAGGTGCTAGTGAAGTAATTAATGGCATCATCTAGGGTCAGAACTGTAAGAGGGGATCAGTTGCAGTGTTTGAGGATATAGAGGAAGTGGTCATGGTTCAAGGATTTTTTGTTTCTTATTTGCTGATGTAGTGTGAGTTTGGTGCAGTTAAGCCATTGTCTTAGTAGGTAGCTTGGAAGATGGTCACTAAAACTGTCTGGGAGACAGCCTGAGTGAGCAGAGTGGTCTGGTCTATTTTTGGGTATCCAGTCTAGAATGGAGTATTTGTTTGAAGTTTTGTCTAGCCTGGTGGTTGAATGAGTTGGGTAAATCCATGAAGGTTTATATGATTAGTGGGGTTTTGAGCATTGCAGCTTCTCCAATCAATGTTAGGATCTTCTAATATAATAGTTTCATGGGGTAGTGTATTAGAAATGCAGTCTAGGATATTTTCCAAAGTAGTGATACAGTCCCCTGGAGGAATATAGATGCCAATTATGATAATATGTTTGCACGCTTCATCTACTGTTGCCAGTTTTACAAGCACATGATGCAGTTTGGGGGTTACTTTCTGGTACATTAATAATTCTACAAGGAGTGCATTGCTTTACAAAACATATGAAGAGAGGCTCAGACTACTGCTGCTTTTGCTGAATACCCTATAGTGAGAGAAGCATTTACAGACTTGTAGCAGAACATTAAATATGCAATATTGTATAGTACAGTGTGTCCTTTAAGTATCCCGTAAGGTTAAGTCATTTATGGACTTGTAGCAGAACATTAAATATCAGATATTGTATACTACAGTGTGTCCAACCTGTAAGGTTAAGTGCACATGTATAATGTCATCTGATTCTCGTTTGCTTGTAAGGCATGTGCTTATTCAAAATACGGTTCCTGGATGTTTGCATTTTTTTCCAGCAAACAGATAACCCAGTGAAGCAAATCTTTACCCAATATCCAGTACAAGTCCATACTGTCAAGCAGGATTGTGTTGTCTACTACAAAGTGGTATCTGTCAGAAAACTGATACTTTACAGAATTTCTGGTCAGTTATTTGCTGTAAATGAGCCACAGTGCATCTTGCCTCACACTGTTACACTTTCAGTACTGAAATGATGTAGATTTAAAACACCCAGAATTAAAAAGTCAAAAATATTACTGCTAACCACCAGAAAAAAATGACTAATATATGATGTGTTTTTTCTAAGAAATGGAATCAAAATTGGAGCCTTACATTAAAACTGAAAAACAGTAAAATGAGCATGGATTTTACAAAAGCAAACCAGAGATATAACTCAGCAATACCAAAATGAAAACACAACAGATGAACAAGGTCAACATTCTTTCAAACACGTGAGAAAACTTGACTCACAGTTTTCATCACTTCCCTTCAACATAAACTGAATCATTTGTCATAACATCCATCTTATCACTCATTCTGCATAAATGATATGACAAGGTAATTATGTAACTTCTCTTTACAGCATTGCATACAGATTTAGTCATTCTAGTTGCAGTATGAAAGGTAACCTGGTCTGTCCAAATTGGGAAATACACAGGGAGTCTTAAAGTGAAAATTACTTGATTTAGGCAACTGCTGGCATTGTTTCTGGTCCCTTTTCACTTTTGGATAACAAAAGTGTGATTTTACTTTAAGATAACTGTTTCTGCAATTCTGCTGGCAGTGGAAAGGTAGCCTGTTTTGACCACATTAAGAAACATACAGTGAGGCCTAAAGTGAGAATGAAATGTAGCTAGTTGTTTGATTGTTTCTGGCACATTTTCACTTTTGGTTAACTAACGTGTGTTCTTACAGTAAGAAGGCTAAGACTGAAATTCTAGGGGCAGCAGAAATGTTGCTTAGTTTGTTTGAGTTGGGAAACACAATGGGAGCCTAAAAGATAAATAATTGCATTGTCCAGAGGGTTTTAGTTAGTTTTGTCGCTTTCCTTTGAGTCTATATATTTGGCATGTTTGCTCAGCTCTTGGCTCAGTTCGACAAAGCTCCATGCTTGGCATCCTTTCCTGTGTTGTCAGAATATTAGGCCTGCATCTGATGCCATTCAAGACAAGATAAGTACTTTAAAATGAAATATTCCACTTTTCTGTGTTATTTATGACGTTTGCTGCTGTATTTTCAAATGTTTATTTGGTATTCCGGAATTCATTACTGTAGAATGGATTTGCTTTTCTTTGGTCTATCTGCTGCTACTGTGATTTTAAATCACTTTCTTTATTACATTCTTGTCTGCTTAGAATCACTTTCTAATTACTTGTAGCTAGTTGTTTTATTTGACTCTGGCACCTTTTTTCCCTTTTGTCTAATTAAACCTTTTTACATTACAAAAACTGGGCTGGAGTTCCAGTGGCAAGAGAAAAGTGGCCTGTACAGTTTGAGTTGTGAAACACACCAAGAGAAATAAAATGAGATAATTTCATTGGCTACAGGGAATTTTGGTTGGTTTAATCATTTCTCTTTCTGTCTATAAATTCTGCTGCTCATCAGCAGTGGCATTTACCAGTGCCTTGCATAGCTGCAGACAGAAACTAAACCTTCCCTGTAACTTCACCAAGTATTTAGTTGCTCAAAGAGCAACTTCTTTGCATGCTGAAGAGCGCTGCTGCATGATTTCAGTCATATATAGCCTAGTTGTAGAATCTACCCACACAGCACCCAAGTTAGCCTTTGTATTTCACCTAAAAAAGATCTGACACTGTGGATGGACACTTTGCCGATTTCTCAGCTGGCAGCCTGGTGGATAAGGGCATCCTGAGTCAATGTAGGTATTGTCTCATGTTCACTGACAACCAAATACTCCTTAGAGAAATGGATAAAGTGTATGAGAGATGTAATTACACATTGTCATTTGAGGCAAGATCTGTTACACAAAAGCACTGAAAATACCAGTTTGTGAGCAACTGAAGCAATACACCCACCACCCATAGTGCTGGCCCAACAAATAGAATAATGTTTGCTAATGCACTTAAAAGTGATCTTCCTAAACTCCAAAAAACTCTTAGACATTTGTTTACAAAAAGAATCCTCAGAAACCCCACAAGTAGTCCATCAAAACGGCATCCAATACACCACACACAGCCACACCCTTTGGAGCCTCAACTACAAAGCTCATAAGGTAAGCCGACACACTACCCAATATTTAAATCATAGGAGACTCCATTGTGAGACATACAGAGGTCCTGCTTACCAGGCTAAATAATAACAAATTCATGATCAGTTGTCTATCACTCTCATATTCAATTCATTAAACCACAAGTACCAGTATGACTTATTCATAATCCATGTGTGTGTAAATCACCTGAGCCATACCTCTGTAGAGTTCATGGAAGAGAGACATTCTGGAACTCTCAGACTATGCGTCCCAGTCTGGTTTGTGCCTAGCTTTGAATAGCATTCTACCGCCACTAAGGATGATGCCACAACATGAACAAAAGATGATTGATTTCAGTAATTGACAGTTTTTGGTGTCATTCCATGTTGGTATAATATTTGTCAGCATGGAAGGATATGGTTAACAGACCACATTGCTTTGCTAAGGATGATCTGCACATGTCCCTTCTAGGCCTTTGAATATTAGCTAAAATATTGTCCTCACCATAGTACTTTTTTTCTCTGACAAATATTTTGATTTAGCAAAAGCAAAGCAGTGGAATCTGAAGGTGTTACTCTCAATACCAGGAGTCTATGGACATCTGTGCAGCTACTGAGGCATGGTTTAAAGCCTTGGAAAGCACTCCAGCAGGGCAGGGCTACAATACCTTCCATACACTCAGGCCAGCTACTACACAGGCAGGGATCAAAGGTGGAGGTGTCTCAATCTATATCAATAAATTCACCTCAAGACTAGTCAAGCAGGATGACATGATTGAGCTTCTCTAGATCAAGAGTTCCATAGGCAAAGTCACATGTCACATGCTGGTAAGCTGTAAGTAACCTTCTATGACCCAAGAAACCCATAACACATACTGACAAATGACTGGTACCAAAACCATGGTTTAAAAATCGATGCAAATAAATGCATAATAGTACCCTTTGGAAAGTTAGCCACCTTATGAAATTATCTCATCAACAGCACACCCTTAATGGTAGAACCAACATTCAGAGATTTGGGTATATATGTAGATTGTGACCTGGCCTTCGACCAACATGTCTCTAAGGTAGTAAGGAAATCATTTTATACTGCTTAATTCATAAGCAAGGGCTTGGCATCTTGATCCAAGGAGATCACCATTCCACTGTATTCTGTATTCAGTCCTCATCAGGACCATCATTGAGTTCAACACCCTCTTCAGTATGTGCCTGACCAGGCACATGCAACAAATGAAACTTCCACAGAGATTCCTTCTAAGAAAGATGAAGGGCATAAACAAAATGTCCAGTGCAGATCACCTAAAAGCCCACTCTCTATACTCTGTTTCATATAGACTGTTGAGAAGCAATCTATGCCTGGCATACATGGCATCCTTGGATCCCCCTCTGATGGATCTTTTGCATATGTGCAAAATGAACAGCAACATAATTACTCAATCTAGGGATTTAAAGTTTGCTTGTGACATAAATAGGACAATTTGGAAAGACAGATATGTGTCTCAAAGAATTCCTCTTCTCTGGAACAGGCTTCCTGTCTATGTCAAGCAGAACTCTATTCAAGAGAAATCTGTATCCTTGGATGGGAAATTGGAAACCTACCTCAGCTCTAGCACCTATATCTCTAATGGACACAGACAGCCTGTAAATCCCATCCTAGCATATATATACCCCTTAAAATAACCTCTAAGGCATATAAACATGCAGGATATAACTGAAATGTTTGGCTAGACGTATTAAGGCCCCAGTGGTTGTTAACCTAGTATAAACCTATGAACCTATTTGCAGGTAACATAAAGATACAGTGGATGGACATAAACAATTACACATTATATGAAGCTATACTTGCAGCTTACAAAAGAGGACAGTTTTCTTCTCTATGAGTCCTAATACACTGATCATTACCCACTATCACTGAATAAGTGTTGCATGTGTGATAATGGGAAAATAATGCTAATGGAATTACTTTTGGAATGTTGACAAAATGACTGACTTCAACAATTGGCTAAGCTTCTGGTGTCATTCAAAGGGGATCCAGTATCTGTCTGTCTGAGATGACATGATTGACAGACCAAGATGCTTTGCCAGAGATGGTCGGCACCTGTCGCCCCTGGGATTCAGGTTACTGGCTAAAGCTCTTGCCACACCTATAGTGCCTTTTTTAGGCAAAGTTCAAAGGACAAAACCACCACCATAACAGCTACAATCATGCAAAATCTGAAGGTAATGCTACTCAATGCTAGAAGTCTAAACCTCAAAATGCACTCTCTTGAGGTACTCCTAAAAATGGAGAATATCGATATGTGCGCAGTAACTGAGACCTGGTTCAAGGCTCCAGAGAACACCCCTGCAATACCAGGCTACAACTCTCATGACACTTTTTGGCCACCAAACCAGGACCGAAACACTAAAGGTGGAGGAATGTCCTTATTCACCAAGGATATTCACAACACCAGGCTAGCTGCCCAAAACAAAGCGTTTGAAATTCTCCTGTTGCAACTAACACTAGGTACAACTGCAATCTAAATTGTAGCTTGCTACAGATCCCCCACCATGCCTCAAGATTCTCACTGCACCTTTCTAAACATAGTGGAAAATATTAAGATACAACCAAACACCCTGATACTGGGTGATTTAAACTACCCTGCCAGTAACTGGGAAAACTACTCATGTACTAACACCTTTGCCCAACGGTTCATGGAATTCATAAATTCCAACACCCTGGATCAACTAATCCTTAGTCCCACCAGGGGCTCTAGTATCCTAGACCTGGTCATTACCAACATGGGAAATCAATGCTCCACACCTATGGTCACCACCTTGTTGGTCAGGTCTGACCATAAGCTAATCACCCTTGACATCCACATGCCATCCCCACCCCCCAGTAAGGAAACCTCCATAAAAAACTTCTCCAAAGCCAACTTCATGCTACTCAAGTCAAAAGTGACAAACTTCATGACACCCATGCAGACGGGAACTGAAAGTTCGACTGTTGAATCTTACATTAAGGAACTGTACGAGCACATCCACTCGTGCATGAATTGTGCCATCCACGACAGAACCAAGATGCCCTCCTCCAAAAAACTGAAGCCAATCTGGTGGTCCCTTGCCATAAACAAACTTTACAACAAAAGGAAGAAACTGTTGCAGAAAAGAGGAAAATCCCAGGATGCATAAAACTCCCTTGCCAGCCTCAGAAAGAAGCTGAGATCCCTCATAAAATCCTCCAAAGCTAGTTACAAAAATAAAATTGCCAAAGATTCCAAAGACAACCACAAGGCATTCTATAACTATGTCAGGAATCTAAATAGCAATGCTCAGATCTGCTCTGAGCTACAACAGAATGGCATTAAATATACTGATACCCCAACTGCAAAGAAACCTGCACGTACGGCTACTGCCAGGTCCCAAAAACCATGAAGAGCAAAGAACTAACAATGGGACCAGCAATTCAGGCAGCAATCATTCCTTTTATCTAAGTGCAAAAGCACATACAAGAGTGAAAGAACATACCAGTTTTGGCTATAACATTAGTTAGCCTTCCTCAGTGTAAATGAAATAAAAAAAAACACTCTTTATATAGCTTTAACAAGACGTGACCATTCAAAATTGCACAATTAGACCAGGTGTGACTAAAGCCCCTAACTTCATTATCCACTTCTTTTCTTTTTTATTTAGTATATCATGCCAACCAGTTTTATTGTTCCTTGGTCCACTAATTTTGTCAATTATTGTAAAACTGAAAGATGCTTTAACGTGTTAGGGTATGTTTGTATATGGCATTTGTAATTTTGTGATTTTTAACTTAACTAAGGTGTTCTGACATCCTAATTCTTAGTGGTCTAGAGGTCTGTCCTACGTAAAA
Organism: Protopterus annectens; assembly: GCF_019279795.1. Lineage (NCBI taxonomy): Eukaryota > Metazoa > Chordata > Ceratodontiformes > Protopteridae > Protopterus > Protopterus annectens. The sequence continues at coordinate 564,941,593 of NC_056735.1, forward strand.
TGCAGAACGTTGACAACTAACTAAATAAATGACCCAATCAGTACTACAATTGGCAAAAAAAGGGATATCAAAAACATGGGATGTATTTTTACTACTGAAAGTCCTAGTTTTGAGAATTTTTGGACAATGAACACAATGTCCACAAGGGTGACAACCTATTAAAGGTCCACCTGAAAGGATGGTCTGTACTTGTGGGGTTTCCCTGAGTTGTCCTTTTTTATAGTGGCCAAGGATGGATCCCAAATTCCTCCCTTTCCCCAAAGAGAAATGGCACCTATCACCTAATATTGCACCTACAGAGACGTCAGCCAACAATATATTCCAATGATGTTGCACATATTCCATCAGAGCACCTGTGTTTCTACCATAAGTGACCACAAACCTGGGGGGACTTACTGTCCTCATTTTTGTGTTTATAGAGGAGAAGACTGTCCCGTGTCACATTATCAACCTTATTCTGGGCTTGTAAGACATCCCCCATTTTATACCCTCTGTCCTTAAATCTGTATCTCAAGTTATCCCTATAGTATTTTTGCTTGGCTGGCTCAGAACAAATCTGTTTAACCTTCATAAACTGTGATTTGGGAATGCTCCTACAAATATGAGGTGGATGACAGCTGGGGCCCTGGAGCAAAGAGTTATATTCAGGGAATTTACGATACACTTCAGTAATTAAAGTGTTATCAGGAGCCCTTGATACCAACACATCCAACATTGTAATTTTGTCCCTATGATGGCTCAATGTAAAGTGAATTCCCCATCTGTTCTCATTCAAATAACTTACAAATTCTTTGAGATATTCAACATCTGATCTCTAGACCAACCAACAATCATCCAGATATCTTCTCCAGCTATCCATCTCACCCATAAAAAGATTATGGGAGTCATCATAAATAAGCTGTTCTTCTATATATGCCATAAACAAATCGGCATATATTGGCGCAAATGATGCCCACATAGCGGTACCTTGAACTTGTAGGAAACATTTATTTTGATAAAAAATAATGTTCTCAGTTAATACATGTTCTGCAAGAACCAGCAAGAATGTATTGAAACTAGGGGGGGTAAAGCCCAGATTTGTATAGTCAAAATTCAAGGGCATCTATACCAGCTCAATGAGGGATGTTGGTATAGAGGGCTGTCACATCTAATGTACATAATAATCAATCAGGCTCAAGTTGTGTTTCTGATATCACTTGAAGAAACTCGGTGGTATCCCTGATTCTAGCCCATACCCATTTCAATAATGGTTTAAGGTATTTTGTAAGGAAATGTGATAGGAGTTCCATCACTGAGCCCCTCCCAGAAACAATGGGTCTTCCTGTTGAATTGATAGGATCTTTACGGATTTTAGGCAGAAAGTTAATGTATTGTTGACTGGGATCAGAAATAGTTAAGTGTTGTTTGGTAGTTTTAGTAATGATGCCTTCCCTCCATGGCTGACTCAAAAAACTCATCAATTTGTTTTCTGAAATCCAAGGTGGGATAAATGTGCATGTATGTATAATAGCAGGCATCCGTAAGTTGTCTCATGGCCTCTTCATCATACTGTGTCCAATCCTGGACCACCACAGCCCCACCCTTATCAGCCCCTAGGATGACCAGGTCATGATTGTTAGCTAGTTTTGAAATACAATCTGTTTCAGTCTTAGAAATATTGTTTGGCTTGGGTGTGAACTCACTAGAGAGAAAATGTAGATCTTTAAGAATCATATTCTGAAACATAAGTGCATTGTGGTTCATAGGTGGCATAAACACAGATTTGTGGTATCTGAAACCATCCGACATATCCGATTCTCGGTCCTGAAAAAATATTTTAAGATTAAGGTTTCTGCAAAATGTTAAAACATCATTAACAAAAGCATCCTCAGGGACAAAGAATCCTGGACTAAAAGATAACCCTTTATTTAGAATACCAATTTCAGCAGGAGAGAGGTTATAAGATGAAATGTTAAAAACATTATTTATTTCTTGGCAAACATTTGTATTAGTTCCTCCATGTTGGTTACTGCTCCAGTGTTTCCTGCCCCCCCCCCCTCCTCCTGGGTCTAACCCCAAAGGGCCACTGAAGTTCCTCTTTTTCTGTGCCGGTGAACCAGTGGTACCCACAATTTTCCCCTCCAAGCCAGAGAATTCTTCACCTGAGGTATCTGTACTGGACATAGATCCCTTTTTTAAGATGGATCTTGGCCGTTTTCTCTTGGGTGGATATTTCCTAGATTGAACAAAATGCACATGCTTATCTTTACCCATATTAAAGGGGTCCACTCTATCATAGTCAGATTGATCCCTCAGGAATTTCCTCTTCTTCCTATCCCTAAGCTGTTCTTCCAGAATAGTGAGTTCATGACTAAGTTTCTTCAAGCAGGACTTATAAATGGGTGATTCCTCATATTTTTAACATCATCACATAAAGTAGTTATGATCTCTGTTTCACTGTCAATAGTTCTGTTATGATGTTCGGCCAAAATTTCGGCAAACCAGAGAGAGGCTTGTTGTTGAGCTTCGCCCCATGTTTTTAGAAGGATCTCATCAGGATTACTAACCAGCGGTTGTAAGCATACAAAACAAACCCTGGGTGTGATTTCTTTAATCAAATAAGCCCGAAACAACCTATAATGCCAGTCATTGTTTCTGAGCTGTTGCATATGCCTTATAAGTTAAAAAAAAAAATGTTTTCACATCCTTCATCTTTGGTTACTATACTGGTGCTATTCATTTCCCCATTGGAATGTCTAAACCAAAGATGGCCAAATCATCTCTGTCCGAGGCAATCCCCCGTAACAGGTTGGAAATATCCATCATGTGGTACACTAACATATAAATAAAAATTCAAAACCTACTTATTTTCTGTGCCTGGTCAAGTCAACCCATTTGGTTAAAAAAAGACACTCCTTTATCACTTCAAAATCCCAGAGCCAGACGGGAAAACAATTCAAATTCCACTCAGTGCTTGTTACCAACTGGACAATAACAGTCCCTGCTATTATTACTAAATCAGCGGTGCTGTGTCCTTATATTAAACTTGCAGGTTCAAAATTTCTAGTGATCCAATGTTAATATCCAGACAATATCAGCCCCTATATATAATTAAACATAGTGCTGAGTCCAAAAAGTATGGCTACAGTTTATTATTAGGACAAAGATCTGTACCAATTAAATCAAAGTGTACCACTTGATGTTAAAAATACACACAACTCCTCAGCTTAAAAAATAAAACTAAACTTAGACAATAAATATAGTCTGAAAATGACCTAGCACCAATATATCTCATCAAAAAATAGATGTCTTATATATAAGACATCAATTCATCCAAAGGGGCATATAGAAAAATCAAACAATGCGGCCTATAAAACAATACCGACTTTAAATGGACTATCAAATTTGATATGTCAATGGGCCTACTAATCGAACTGTACTAATTACACAATAGTGGCCACATGGCCACATATCCACTTGTACTCAGGAATATCACCAAACTGAAGGGTTCTTTTAAAGAGTCCAACAAAAATATTGTCACCCAGTATATTTCTAATTCTATACCTCTACCTATTAAACCGATAGCATTATTAGATGTTAACATCAATCATAAATGCCAAATAAGGCCAATACTTTAAGTATATATAGCATGACTAAGAAACAATTATTAAGTTGCCCTATCCAGTATAAACAAAGTGCCATACAAAAACATTCCAAAACATATGATGTTAAGACAAGAAATACATCCGCTAGGTCGCAAACATATGAAATAGCTTAAACTCAATGTCATAAGTGTTCAGGCAAAAATTGCAAAGTTCTTAGGTAGTTCCATATGATAAACCACCAGAAAAGAAGCCAGCCGATGTATCCATTTCAGTCCTAATCCTTGTTTGCCATATCAGACAAATGACGTAAGCACAAATCATATGCTAGATGGAATATACCTTTTTGTTAAACATTGGTATAAAACCGATTCAATATTAATGGTCCTTAGTTATCCATATGTTGAAAAAATACATGCATCTGTCAACATATATAGCCCATACAAAAATGCCCTTAGTATTTTGCTCTGAAGTTATAAATTTAAACGATACATAATATTTATATAATGTTTAACAAAAAGGTATATTTGAGGGGGAAATTGTGGGTACCACTGGTTCACTGGCACAGAAAAAGAGGAACTCTAATGGCCCTTTGGGTTTAGACCCAGGAGGAGGAGGGGGGGGGGGAGAAACATAGGAGCAGTAACCAACATGGAGGAACTAATACAAATGTTTGCTAAGAAATAAATGTTTTTAACATTTCATCTTATAACCTCTCTCCTGCCGAAATTGGTATTCTAAATAAAGGGTTATCTTTTATACCAGGATTCTTTGTCCCTGAGGATGCTTTTGTTAATGATGTTTTAACATTTTGCAGAAACCTTAATCTTAAAATATTTTTTCAGGACAGTGAATTGGATATGTCGGATGATTTCAGATACCACAAATATGGGGTTATGCCACCTATGAACCACAATGCACTTATGTTTCAGAATATGATTCATAAAGATCTACATTTTTTCTCTAGTGGGCTCACACCCAAGCCGAACAATATTTCTAAGACTGAAACAGATTGCATTTCAAAACTAGCCAGCAATCATGACCTGGTCATCCTGGGGGCTGATAAGGGGGGAGCTGTGGTGGTCCAGGATTGGACACGGCATGATGAAGAGGCCATGAGACAACTTTTGGATGCCCGCTATTATACATACATGCACATTGATCCCACCTTGGATTTCAAAAAACAGATTGATGAGTTTCTTGAGTCAGCCATAGAGGAAAGCATCATTACTAAAACTACCAAACAACACTTAACTATTTCTGATCCCAGTCGACAATACATTTAATTTCTGCCTAAAATCCATAAAGATCCTATCAATCCACCAGGAAGACCCATTGTTTCTGGGAGGGGCTCATTGACAGAACCCCTATCACATTTCCTTACAAAATACCTTAAACCATTATTGAAATGGGTACGGGCTAGAATCAGGGATACCACCAAGTTTCTTCAAGTGATTTCAGAAACACAACTTGAGCCTGATTGGTTATGTACATTGGATGTGACAGCCCTCTATACCAACATCCCTCATTGGGCTGGTATAGATGCCTTTGAATTTTGGCTATACATATCTGGACTTTACCTCCCTGGTTTCAGTACATTCTTGTTGGTTTTTGCAGAACATGTATTTACTGAGAACATTATTCTTTATCAAAATAAATGTTTCCTACAAGTTCAAGGTACCGCTATGTGGGCATCATTTGCGCCAATATATGCCGATTTGTTTATGGCATATATAGAAGAGCAGCTTATTTATGATGACTCCCATAATCTTTTTATGGGTGAGATGGATATCTGGAGAAGATATCAAGATGATTGTTGGTTGGTCTAGAGATCAGACGTTGAATATCTCAAAGAATTTGTGAGTTATTTGAATGGAACAGATGGGGAATTCACTTTACATTGAGCCATCATAGGGACAAAATTACATTTTTGGATGTGTTGGTATCAAGGGCTCCTGATAACAGTCTTCTCCTCTATAAATACAAAAATGAGGACAGTAAGTCCCACCCAGGTTTATGGTCACTTATGGTAGAAACACAGGCGCTCTGATGGAATATGTGCAACATCATTGGAATATATTGTTGGCTGATGCCTCTCTAGGTGCAATATTAGGTGATAGATGTCATTTCTTTTTCAGGAAAGGGAGGAATTTGGGATCCATTCTTAGCCACTATAAAAAAGGACAACTCAGGGGAAACCCCACAAGTACAGACCACCGTTTCAGGTGGACCTTTTTGTATTCATTGTCCAAATATTCTCAAAACTAGGACTTTCAGTAGAAAAAATACATCCCATGGTTATGATATCCCTTTCTTTGCCAATTGTAATACCGATTGGGTCATTTATTTAGTTAGTTGTCAATGTTCTGCTTTTTACGAAGGACAGACCTCTAGACCACTAAGAATTAGGATGTCAGAACACCTTAGTGAAGTTAAAAATCACAAAATTACGAATTCCCTATACAAACATACCCTAACACATGTTAAAGCATCTTTCAGTTTTACAATAATTGACAAAATTAGTGGACCAAGGAACAATAAAACTGGTTGGCATGATATAATAAATAAAAAAGAAAAGAAGTGGATAATTGAGTTAGGGGCTTTATTCACACCTGGTCCAAATGAACAATTCTGAATGGTCACATGTCTTGTTAAAGCTAAATAAAGAGCGTTTGTTTTTTGATTTCATTTACACTGAGGAAGGCTAACTAATGTTATAGCCGAAACCGGTATGTTCTTTCACTCTTGTATGTGCTTTTGCAATTAAATAAAAGGAACGATTGCTGCCTGAATTGCTGGTCCCATTGTTAGTTCTTTGCCATTAAATATACTGATGCCAAGGATATTGCCAATATCCTGGCAGATCGATTCAGTGCAAACTTCACCCCCTCTCACCCCCTAAAGGGCCCATCTCAATACTGAAAGATTGCCAAAGTCCAGTAATAATGGCCACAAAGGTAAAAAACTCACTCTCCAAAGCAAAGAATACAGCATCCATGGGACCAGATGACATCCCAGGCTGTGTACTACATGAACTACAAAATGAACTGGTACCTCACCTAAGTGTTATGTTTAATCATAGCCTCACCTCAGGCTTTGTGCCCACTGAGTGGTGCACAGCTACAGTTATCCCACTCCACAAAGGGGGATCCAACTTGGATCCCAGGAACTACTGCCCCATCAGTCTGATGAGCCTGATCTGCAAGGCCATGGAAAGTATTATAATGGAACTTGCAAACAAAGACATTGGCAACCTTCAAACACTGGACCCCATGCAGTTTCGGTTCATGAAGGGCCGATCTTGTCTCCTGAACTTGACTGACTTCTTCGAATTAGTCTCCAGAGCCGTAGACAAGGGTAAGGTAGTCCACACAGCCTATCTGGACCTTGCCATGGCCTTCAACACCATTCCCCACAATGGAATTGTAGATAAACTTACTAAGCTGTGCATTAATCCCTAAGTCACTCGGGTTGCCAACTGGCTTACTGACAGAACCCACACTGTAAAAGTAGCCAACTCCAAATCCAGCTCCAGACAAGTGGAGTACCTCAGGGTTCAGTCCTGAAACCGCTCTTGTTTGGCATGTACTTCTCTGAAGTGCAGGCCAACACTAAGGGACTCTGTCTAACAACGTTCGCAGATGACTGCAAACTGGGAGCCATTATTGAATCCCCAAATAATGTGGATATTCTACAAAAGGGCCTTACAGAAACAAATGCTTGGTGCCAGAGCCATGGGCAAAAGCTCAATGCCATGAAATGTATAGTTATTCCCTTTGGGAAAAAACATGTACCCTTGAATTATAACATAGGTGGCAGTACACTAAACACCAAAAGTGTGATAAGAGACTTAGGGACACAGGTGGACAGTGGTCTCACCTTTGATAACCACATCGCCACAACAGTAAGAAATCCTTCTATGTGGCACACCTTATCAGTAAGGGCTTTTCATCCAGGAAAAAGGAGGTCATTGTCTCAATGCACTCATCCCTCGTTAGACCCATTATAGAATACAATGCCCCATTTGGTATGTACCTCTCAAGACATCTGCAACAACTGGAAAGGCCACAGAAATGCCTCACTAAAGAATCAGAGGCCTAAAGCAGATGCCCTATGCTGACCGTCTAAAAAAACTCCACCTATACTCTGTTGCATATCGTCTACTCAGAGGCAATCTCTGCTTAACATACAAGGCCATGTTAAACCCAGAGCTGTTGGACATGCTACACTTAAAGAAATCCCAATACCTCAGAGACACATGCTCCAGGGATCTAATCCTTGTCATCACAATGAACAAAACATGCTGGAAGGATAGGTTCCTGACTCAGAGACTCCCCAGACTCTGGAACAGACTACCCATTCATGTCAAGCTCTTTGGCCCTCTTCAAAAAGAACCTTGATGATAGGATGGGAGATAGGAAATTCACCTCGGGGATCACGTCAGTCGTCCTGCTAGACAGGGGTCCAGGGAAGTAAATACTGTGGGAAGAAATATCCAGGGAATTGTTATGGCTAGGCTTGTATAGGCCCTAGGGCCAATAGCTTAGTACCAACCTATGAACCTATGAACTGTCTGCCTGTTATCAGATCAAACAAATTGCTTTATTTTGTACTTATTTAGAATGCAACTCATCCTCTGTCATATCATCAATGTGAGCTGTCACACAGCAACAACAAACTCTGATTTGGTGCCACATTCATCAGAAAATATCTGGGCTTCTCAGTGGAATTCACTCTAGAAGAGACAAATCTCATAAATTCACTGCTTCTGACTAATGTGAATCAATGAGCATGTCTGTAGCAGAAAGTAAAAAAATGATTCAAGTTTCAAACATAGATTTTAGAAACTGAAGCAAATGTATTCTTTCTTCTGAGAAATGACATGGCATTTAGAAAAACACTACTAATGAATAAATGTAGTTATCTATTTATGCCTCTTATTTACCTATAGAATAAAGACAGAAGTAAACTTGTTACATTTAATGAATAATTGCTATACAATAAAATTGCACAGGATTTTATGAAAGTCAGTCCACTATTGCCGTATAAGGTGCATGCATCACGTGTTCAGATTTATATTATACCGCCTACCTGATTCCTTTTATAATACCAATGAACAACAGTCACTGGAAAATGCATATGTGAAATTACTGAAGTACAATCAAATACATTTAATTCAAACATCTGTAGTTTTCTATACAATTAATAAAATAAATAAATAAATAAAAAGCAATATTGTATAAAGAGTGAGTTACCTGTAAAATGAATCAACAAGTTTTCTAGATGGCAGTCTCCAGAATATTCTAGGCCCTGGGTCACCTGCTGCTGTGCAGTTCAGTTGAAGAGTACTTCCATAAGTTATATCTGTTGTCAAAGCAGATGTACCAGTGATTTTGGCATTAGAAGAGAGTCTTCTAACACTCAAGCTTACAATCCTTTTTGACATCCCAACAACATTCATAGCTACACATTCATAACTGCCACTATCTTTGGGTGATACATTGCGTATGAGAAGAGTTCCATTTGGGAAGACAAAAAGATTTCCATTGACAAACTGTGATGGTCGAATCTGTGTACCATCAAAAAGCATCCATCGTATGGCTGGAGGTGGAGCTGCTTTTGCACTGCAGTGAATGTAGACATTTTGACCAGGAGTAAAATAAATTTCTTCCTTTCGATCCTGCTGAATAATTGGTGGCAATGCTGCAACATGCAGTCTAGCTGAGAGAGTATCTGCTCCTGCTGCATTACTAGCTATGCATTTATAGACACCTCTGTCAGTAAAAGTAGCTTCTTTAATTAGTAGAGTTCCATTATCAAGCTGTGATATTCTTTCCTCAGCTGTAGTCATTGAATCATGTACTAATTTTCTGTTTGGTAGAATCCAAGTAATCCGTGGTGATGGCATACCACCTGCCTTGCAATCAATAATGGCTTGCTCTCCTAAGTAAACAGTAATATCTTTGAAGTTTGAGCTTAATATTTTGGCTTGCTGAGCCAAAACACTTAATGTGATGAGCATTCTGTCAATGCCGTACTGATTTCGTGCTGTGCATTGGTACTGTCCACGGTCTTGAAGTTGAACCTTTCGTATAATAAATGTTCCATTTTTCAAAACTTCAAATCTCTGTATTCTTGTGTTTTCTGTCATTACAGCACCTGTGAAAACAATGAGTTATTTAGAAAACTGCTACTAACACGCTTCCATTTAGTGACATGCTCAGCAAACCAATATGAATTAAGGAAATTTCACTGCAAGAAAAAACATTGAAGCAAAGGGCCAATTATTCTAGCTCACAAAAACAGAACTCAAGAGATTGTACTGTAGTTAAGCACTGCAGTATTATATGCCCCCACTAGCCCCATTTATACTAAATCAGTAAGACAAGAACATTTAAGTGTCTATCAATTTTGAGTTAGAATTTTACACTGTCACAAAATGTATAGAGAGATTAAAGTTCAGATGAGTTAATATTTCCCTGAGGACCTAAGATATATAAAACCACAGCTTTTGAAGTATTGTTTACTGGAAACAATTTCCATGTGACTGGAGTAAGGAATAAGATCTTACTTAATTCATTATTTAATTCTCCAGTACTTGCTTTATCCAACTCAGGGTCATGGATGAATTGGCGACCTTTCATAGCACTCATTTGGTGCAAGACAGACAAACTAATCCTGGACAGAATGTCATTCTATCTCAGGATATACACACACACACACACACACACACACACACACACACACACACACACACACACACACACACACACACAGACTGCCAGCATCTTCTTGGGATGTGGAAAAAATGCAGCACTCAACATCATACATCCAGACTCCATACAGAAGGCAAACACTCCACTCAGGAAGCAAGCTGGAATAAAATACTAAGCACTGTGATGCAGCAACCAATAACAAAGCCACTATGCCAACCAAGAAAATGCAAGTCCAAATGTGTTCTTGGAAATCTTTTTCTGGCAGTAAGACAAATACTTTCCACTGCAGAAACATCAAAAAATCTGAATTTGTCAAGAGTTTGTATCAGTGAACAGAAGCTGTCCTTGTTCTCGATGAGATATTTTGAACACTGATCTAAAAGAAACTTCAGGTAACTAAAGGTGTTTTTTTTCATTACTTTACTGAAGGTTTTGCACATATGTTTTATTTGAATATAGGTCAAACCCAACAATAAGTACCCCAAGACAAATTGCATCTCCAACAGACATACTGTCCTTGAGTTATCTCTCTTACATAATTTAGGCACATATCTTTCAGTGGCTGAAATTGGCAAAACAGATGAAAAATGACTGAGTTGCATTTTCTACTTTAAGCTTTTATCCCATTCCTTACTTTCTTCTTCATGTTTTCCCTCAGTTGTTTTGTATGGTCATTTTAACTTCACTGCACCTTGCCCAGGGTGACAGCAGGAAGAACATCCTCAAAGCTTTATAAACGCAACTTAGATTGTGTGTTTTTCCTTGGTTTAGTTAAAGCAGACAACTATATTTTGCATATGCTAGTGCTAGTGTATTTTCACTGACTTCATTGTATTACAGATATCATATTTTAAGTTCTTAGACTTTATATCCATGTAGAAGTACAATCAAGTCGGGGCAGCCCACAGTGTAGGGTTGAACAAAAGGGGAGAGACTTCATCGAGAAATCTCTGAGGTGAAGACCTTAACCATTATGCTAAATTCAATCTCAAAGACTATATCACCCCATATGGGACTTGAACTCACAATCCCTGGCTTAGAAGATTAGTGCCTTATCCATTAGGCCACTGGGGCCTGAAAAAATAGATTACATTGGGATTTGAACACACACAGAGAAAAACAATCACTCAGACATATTGCTTACCAAGTTGAGCTTAAGGACATTACAAAGAGTCAAGCTCTGTAGCCTGTGTTCCTGAGGTAAAGACTTTAACCATTATGCCAATGCCACCAAATAATATATATGGATCTGATAATTATCTAACAACATCACAAAAGGAAACTGTAAAACAGAATAGATTGAATTACACTCAGAGATGTTAAGCACACAAAAATTTGGTTTATTTCAGAAAGTAGAACTGGACTCCTTCTTATCCCTTTCAAAAAAGTTTTGCCCCCACAAGGGGGTCTTGGCAGCTTCCAGCAGATTATTAAAAAAAAACAGGAATACAAGTAAACATCTAGATATCAGTGGCATATAGTACCAATTTATCCATAGCTGCTTCAGTAAAATTTCCTCTAGCAATTTGAGTGGGGTGTGTGTGGAGCTGCACATATGGGGTTTAAACCACACAATGAATCCCAAGAATGTTTGCTAATATTACATTGATGGTTATGCAGCAGGTAATGTTTGATCCACCTATACAAAATTCTCCCATATTTTGACCCTCAAATTGATTCCACCAAGTACAGACCCATTATGGGTTGCTTTCCTCACTTATACAAAGAGAAAACTCGCTTGATGAGGAAATGCCCTCCACCCATTTTCTTTGCAAACTGTGATTTGTGCTGAGCTACTGTGAGTCTAACGTTGGTGATATTTGAAGTGCATTAAGTAAATTCTTAAATAAGTACTAATCAAAGTACATGGCATATCAAACAGAGGCAGATGGCAAGTACTGGGAAAGTGAAATTAAATAACTGTCAAATTTCCCACCAATATAAACAGAGTGAATGTATTAAGCTGTTGGAAGAAAAGTAATAGGAAACTGTTCTGGCAGTATGAAGCATATATGCATGATAGAAATTTCTGAAGCAATCAGCAAAAATGACAAAAGTGTGCTGCTGTTCTAACTGAAGAAAGTAACTTACTGCATTTTAATCATAGAACTGTTATCAGTGAATTGTAAAACATTGTACTGTCAAATTGCTTATTAATGGAGTAAAGGCTGAATAAACGAGCTGCATGGTGTACCTCGGTTTGATTATTGAGTCAAGTGTCTGTGAAAATGACTGGGGTGATAGGAAACCCAGAGGTATTTTACTGGTTCTCCTAACCATGTGAGTGGAGATGGATCAAAGGCAGAGGTGGAAATGTACGATGATACCTGATTATGTATCTGTGGATTCACTGAGAGACATTTTAGTCTATCAGTTTTAACAGTTTTACATCACCACATGGCAGGCATTGTGGTGAGGAAATAGAGGATATGAATGAAAAAAAAAAAGCCAGACTTTCTCAAGTTTGACTATGGACTGGGATGCTTCATTTTTTTCTTAGAAATTGGAACATTTTGAGATTAGGTCTGGGATCAGAAGTTGATCACTGCATCTATGACTGAGGAAAAGCACCATAGATAACTGATGGCCTGCACCACGAGTCAAAAAAATGAATGTGTGAAAAAGTAATGCATTTAAAAAGGTGAAGCAGTAGGTGATTTACAGAAAACCTATGTAGCAATCCAAATTCTATGCTCATTAATGAGCTGGGAAGAATTAGACTGTCTTTTCTGAGACAACATGTTAGAAAAGTGTAGAGTATGTGCACCACGGGTGTCACGAAGAAAAGTTTTAAAGGTCCTCTTTTGACACATACACTGTCAAAACTGACTATGTTGTCTTTTTTTCCTGCAGTCTAAATATAAAGACTAAGAAATCTGTAGAGTGTTACTGAAGCTAATGGTACAATATTTTTGGAAACATTTCAGAAGAATGAATTAAGGTGGTCCGTTAATGTGATATTTCTGAAATATTTTAAATATATTACTACATCAAAGCAATCCCAGTAATACTTCCACATTGTGACGGTTGATCTGTGAATTCTGCTGGGAAGTTTCATAGCCTGTAGATGAACTATTTCTTAGAAAGAAAGAACCTAAAGTGTGTGAACTTTTGAACTAAAAAAGAAAATATTGAGTTATCGGTTCCCAGGAATAAGACTTCTACCTCTACAGTGAGCAGAATGAGATTTTAACAAGCTGTTCTAGCAAATTTACAGTACTTTACTTAACAGTGAAAACTGACTTATCTTACATATGAAAATTGTCCTGTATTCAAAGCAACTGAAACTCACACTGACATGAGAGAATTAACGGAAAGTATAAAAACATTAAGACATAGTCAGAGTTTGCTGTCTTTAAGCAGAAATGACAGAGTGTTCTGTGGCAAATGGGAACTTTGTCTAGGTTCCTCAATGATCTCTGGATCACATAACTAGCAACTGCCTATGAACACATGAATGTAAGAGCTTATAATTATGATGGGACATATGACTTCTGAATATGAAAGTAAAATAATACAGACATTTAAAATACAATTGGCTGAACTTGACCAACAAAAGATGTTGCAATATAGAAAAGACAAAACAATGGTTGAGTGATTCAATAAGCTATATGAAGTTTCTGTAAAAGTGAGAATGATGGAATATCAAAGTAATCCTGAAACTGTTAATTTAAACAACTTCCCAAATCAAAAAATAAAATTAACAAAATGGCTCTGTGTTGGATCTTGAAAGACAAAAGTTATTCTCAAAACTAAAGTGATACTGAGATTGCTTTCTGTATCAAGGACTGATATCAGAGTATTGACAAAGAGAAAGAAATATGGGGTCCTTTGTGAAAGACCAGGACTGGTAGAGATTTTAGTAGAATCTAGCACAGAAGCTGCTGTTAAAAAAGGGATGATTAGTACAGCACACCAAACATTGCATGATAACTATAAGAATCAATCAGAGGAGGTTAGAAAGGATTGGGAAGAGAGATTGGATAAATCATTCACAAACAAACAATGGGGAATTTATGTATGGCTGCCAAATATGCAACAAATTCTAAAAGATTTAGTATATTTGCTTGGAAGTGTTCATGTAGGTATTTTTTACCCCAAGTAGACTCCAAATAATTTTTCCTCTGGTAGACAGCAAATTTCTTTTTGACAATGTCTGTTATGTACCTCACAAACAGAAATATTTCTGCTGTCTACTGATGAATATGGTCCTACATCTGTAACTTTGTACAACATCTGTAATCTATGTTTAAACCTGTATGCTTTTTCTACAGCTGATTTACTACTTTTGTCTTAATCTAGTATTATGTACTAAGCTGTAACTAAAGCTATAATTTTGTAAATGATATATTTCTCAAAGTGTACAATTGTCTGTAACGTTGGATGTGGAGCTTTTCTCCCTGGGCCTCCGCTGAAAATGGACCTGCGACCAGTCAGACTCTCCTGGTTAACAAATGTAAATACATAAATACATAAATAAATAAATAAATGTTGGACGTGTGATAGGGATGAAAGATGTAATTGAGAACATTGGGAGTGTAGTGAGTTGGTTGGCAGACTTTAAATATTCCCTGCAGAATACTCTATCAGAAATGTTGGGTGAGCAAATTGGTATAACGAAGGAATTTTTTTTTGAGTTATGATACAGAATCAGAATTGCCTAGACATAGTAAGGATTTGCTGAGTCTAATTGCGGTTGCTGCCAAAAATCAATTACTAGAAAATAAAAATCAAAGTCTAAACCAACTGTACTAGAGGTAGTGAATATAGTAACAGAGATAAAACAACTGGGAGCGGGATCTTTGGAAAGGGTAGGAGCAAATTACATTGAAAACAATGGGAACTTTGGGAACAATACATGCAGAATAACATATTGGAGGAGGAATGAGGTTTAAAAAGGCAGGATTTCAATGAGAGAAATAATGTTTGACTGACAATGACTGGACAGATTATAACTGATGTATAATGTTTGCAACTAAAAATGTTTGAATCTGGTTTGTTTACATTTATATAAATGTATGATTGCCTATGTCATAAGTGATAATTTAATAAAAATGTTTCTTGTTAAAAAAAAAAAAAAACAAAAAAAAAAACAATATTATATATCTACAAAGTAAAAAACAGAAAAAAAATGCCAGAAGATACAAAAGTTTATTTCTTTGCCTAATCTGTAAGTGAAATATCAGAATGCACAAGGAGAGAACGAATCACTAAAAGAAAAGGTTCAGGAGAGCAGAAACAAAGTTAGGAAGTGCATGAAAGTTAATACTCAATGATGAAGTGGTCCAGTCTCTATAACAAAATAAATTTAAAACCATAAATGAAACTTATCTGCAGGAACTGCATAGAGACTATTTGCAAAGAAATACAGAGAAGAAATATCAACAATTTAAGTAAACCCACACATGCTAGAACCAGTGAAAATGGAAAAGAAATAATAAATAAATAAATAAATAAATAAATAAATAAATAAACACCTTGCTCATGTGTTACAGGAAAAAAGAGAGAATACAAAGCATAAAACTAGATGACTAGTATATTATTATTGTTATGCTGGTATAAAGAACAGTAAGCTACTGATGTGTGTTCTGCAGGTTCACAATATTAATACTCACATTTTATTCAGCATATTTCTTTTACTGTCAACTCATATTTTAAATGCCACTGTTTTTAATTCTCATCTTGTTCACCCCCCCCCTTCACCCCTTTCTTTGTACACCTGTCAGATTGTCCTTCACAGCACTACAATTTTTTCTGGCATTTCATTTGGCTGTCTTTTTTTATGTGTAAAATCATATCCAAACGTTTTGATTCTCTTAATATGAGTTAGAGGATTTGCTTCTTGACACTGCTGATATCTTCCCAGTTATATATTCTTGCTGTTGTATCCTGAGAACCTCATCTTCACATTAATGAAAGAATGTCTCACACGCATGCAGTTAGCATCATACCAGGCATTAGTATTCCCCATTGTGTCTGCAATCAGTCTACACTGTCCTGTATAACAGCCCTTCATAGGATGACAGTGAAATTAAATTCAGAAAGTTATTCTTTAAGGACCAAAAAAGTCAGTCCAATTGACCTTCATAGTCCTACACTGAGGCAAATGTGTCAATCCTGAAAACTTCAGACTCACAAGCCAATAACTTTGTTCTGATTGCTGTGCTTTCTTAAATGGTTAAGGATAACTGCATGCTGTTGTTGGTAGTCCTCATCCTACCATTACTGTATACTCCTAGACGTCAAAAATCAATAACATTTCCTCAAATTTTTTCATCAGCATGCACTGTATTTATTGATTTATATATATATATATATATATATATATATATATATATATATATATATATATACATATGTATGCAGTAGAAACCATTTGGCTTAATGGTTAATGTCTTTTTTTTCTCATGCAGAAGATACAAGGTTCCATCCTGACCTCTGGCTAATGCCTATTTAGAGTCTGTATGTTCTCCCCGTGTCTCTGTGGTGTTCCTCACACCTCTGAAAAACATGCTGAGTGCTTCCACCTCAAACTCACTAATAAACAGAGCTGTGGGCAGCAGCAAATATGGTGCCCTATAGGGAAAGACTTGTATAGAACAACCATTTTGGGCATTTACAATAATGAGCTGTATCCTCATGCTAGGAGAAGACAAATCACAGACTGTGTGCTGTGGCAGGGCTAGCCACTTGATGGTGTAAAATATGGTTCTAGGTGATTCAGTCATGTCACCAAATGGGCATCAGTATTTGTCAGTGATAAATGGGTTGAAGACCCAGCCTACTCCAACCTACAACAGGGACCCACTCAAATGGTGGGAGGCATGTATGTGCCCCAAACAGACAGTGTGTGCCTGACATAAAACTCAGCAGCCCTGGATCAATAAGCTTCTGAATGGTTGGTGATCAGTTGCCTGGTGTCCAGCCAAGATTAGCTGGGATGGCTCTGTTGAGAGAAAGCTGGACGTAAAGCTGATAAGGCTGCCAAACATGAACTGCTACACTCAATGTAGGTTCACTGCCAGAATGCCATTTTAAAGTGAGTGAGTCTGTTACTCAGGAGGAGGAGGAGGACATGCAAGAAATGCTGTGGGATTTGTGGTGAGGGAGAGATGCCATCAGAATTAGTGAAAGACTCATGGCAAACAGAAGTTAGCCTAAAGTATTCAGAATCACAGCCTATGCCTTCAGACAGATAAAGCAGAACATCAGTTGTATTGATAATGGGTGACTTGAATGCACATATGTAATTTTGACTATGCACTTTAATAACCAAATTGATATTAATAGACATTACATCCTTGGTAGTTTGCATAGCTGATAAGCTACCACTCTTTCTAAAGGATGAATTTTATTGAAAAATATTTTTGTAATTTATCCAAACTATAATAGTGTAGAATATTCAGGGTCAGAAAGCTTAAAACCCATCTTTTCCTCTTGGAGCAATTAAAATTTACCAAGGGTTAAGTGGATAATCTATGCACCATATAAACCTCTTACATATTCTAATGAATTTGGCATAACACTTGCATATCATGGGGAAACAAGCAGTTCTCAAGGAAAATATCCAGTAAGAAACTAATTCCCTATTCAGGAATTTTATTTTGCCCATTAAGATTAAATTTAGTACATGTTACCTTTTCGTTGAGCTCAACATATTGTTATTGGCATGCTACACCTGGAACTCCATTACTTTGATGGACAGGAAGAATAAACACATCCAAGATACTTTAATAGTAATTGTGTTGGATGGGGAGCATAAGCCAGCCATTGATACCTTAAAATATTAACTTGCTACAGGGAGAGCATAAATCCAATGAAGATACTATAAATGTTAACTTGATGGATGGGTGCATCAACACAAAGATACCTTAAAATGTCAACTTGCTGGACTGCAATGTTATCCAGCTTAGCTGTAGTCAAAAGTATTCCTTCACTTTTGCTTACATTTATTACATTCACAGTAACATGTTTTATTTTTTCTAACAAATAAAAAAAAAAAAAACAATTGGAGAGACAGACTGCTAAAGACAATTATAATTAGAATAACAAATCATGCTCAAAAACTGCAAACTTCAATTTCATGTCTTCATTGACAGTAGCAAAATTAGAGGAATATTGGATCATCTATAGAACTATGCTCACGGGTAGCAAAAATAAATAAATAAATAAATAAATACATAAAAACAAAAGAGAGAGAGAGAGAAAGACAGAAGAGCAAAGAGTGCAGCTCTGAAGGACTCTCATGGATTGTAATGCAATAATGGTAACACATCATTATTTTTTTGAAGGAATGTCCCTGCGTCCAACTTAAATATACAAACTCTTTAGCCAAACTATAACTGGGAGAAGTAAAAAAAAAAAATGTAATAGAGTGTACCACCAACTCACACAATACAAGTTCCTGCATTGTTGACAATCCAAGATAAAATATATTGATAAATGACTCTGTTTTGTTTTTGCTATGTGCAGCTTCCTGCCTCTTTGTTCTCTTTTTTTCTTGTTTGTGAATAATTTCATCTGGGAACTACCTGCATATGGTCAGGTTTGATCAGTGTGTGCCCTCAGTAAACAAATGTAATATAGATAAAATAAAAAAAATAAAATTACTTCTCCCAACTATAGTTTGACTAAAGAGTTTGTATATTTAAGTTGGACGCAGGGACATTCCTTCAAAAAAATAATGATGTGTTACCATTATTGCATTGCAATCCACGAGGGTCCTTCAGAGCTGCACTCTTTTCTCTTCTGTCTTTATTTTATTTATTTATTTATTTATTTATTTATTTTATTTTAATTTAATTGCACTACTAAATGTAATAATATGTAATATTGTAACATGTATGTAACCTTCTGTCATTGAGGAGCTTTTCTCCCCGGGCCTCCGCTGAAAATGGATATGTATCCAGTCGGACGATCCCGGTCAACAAATGTAAAATAAAATAAATAAATAAATAAATAAATAAAATAAAATAAATAAATAAAAAGCCATTCTCATGAAAAAATGCATCAAGGAAGTATACATGTGCCTGCAAAGTAGGTGGATGGATGAATAAAATAAAACAATCTTAATTTAAAAATAAGCCAGTAGAAGACTAAGCTTTGTAAGAACTAAGAAAAAACATTAATAATCAATGATGTTTTAAGCACAAAAGGTTGTATCTGTATTTATTCTTTCTAAATTGATTATTAATGTGTAGTATGCTAGTCTCTAGTATAAGACTGATTCAAAACAGACATAATTTGAATATAACAGTTGGTAGAAATATGGTCAGTACTTGTTCAAAATTGTGCAAATTTTATAATCAGTGTTCCTGAATACAACAGGATGCTAATTTTCCTTTAAAGTTAAGTCCTTATCTTAGCCAAAGCACAGTAGGTGTCTATAGTGCTTTCTGAATTTATAACTTTATTAAATAACAATAACACCTCACAGTTAGATGTTGCCCGTTCGATTCTCAGTTAGAGCGTCTTCTGTGTAGCGACATGCGTGAATGGGCGTTCCTTCATTGAAGGTTGTACGTTAGGCCCGGCAAGCCAGTACGTAAAAATCTACTGCCAAATGTCAATCATTAACGGACCAGAGTTCCCCTGTGGCGACCCCTAACTGGGAAAAGCCAAAAGACACAAACATTAAATAACAATAACAGATTAAAAGAAAATAGATGTTTGATTTGTATACAGTTCATGGAAAGTGCATCAAGGCCCAAAGCTGCTTCTATCTGAAAGAGCTGTAATGATCTGATGAATAATCTGAGTGGTAATACTGAAAGGGGAGAAATATACTTTAGGAAAAACAGCTCTGAGATAGATTTCTGGTTCCCTTGATGTAAGTGTATAGGCATTATAGAGTACATTTCATCAAAATAGTTAGACAAGCAGTGATGCAATATTCTGTGTTTCACCAGAATAATGCGTTCATCTAATATCTGCTGCATACAATTAGGTTTTTGGGCTTTAGTACTTAACTCTGCAAAATGTGTTCCTTAATGTTAGACATTAATGTTAAGGTTCTTCATATATGCAAAAGTTATTGTCAAGATGTGTTCCTGCAAGAAGCCCTCAGTGTGGGCTTTTAAGTGATTCTTCAGAAGAATGCATTTGCCATAATGTAATTGAATTCAATTTTTTTACTATCGCCATCTCTAACAATTCAGTTGCTTTTCTTCACACTTTAGGTTTGCTATCAAGGCTTCTACGCTGGCTTTGAAATGAGTACTTTTAAAACAAATAGAAATGACGTGGCTTACTGGTTCCTAAAATTTTCACGTCTTAACTTCAGTGTTATGATAAATGTCAAAAATACAAATTTTAACTCTAACTGGAAATTTAAAAGAGGAAAGAACTTCTGTGAGGTATAGAAGATAAAAGGTATGGCCTGATAAAGTGTTTGATATATATGCATCTCTTGACGTGCACTGTTTACTATTTCAGAAATAACAATGACCCACTTTTTTAAACTTTAATTGAGCATATCAAGGTGCATCCAGATACATGGGGCATGAGAAGTCAGGGGAAAATAAATGGTTAGCGGATAATGGATATATTAGAGAAAAGTAGTGGAGCACAACATAAGTAGAAGGTTTAGACTATATGTATCAGTGCACAGAACTAAGGAATGTAGACTAACTGAATTAGTAGGAGAGGAAGGAAAATATAAAAATGCTTCTGATAGATTGGAAGAAGGAGTCCTATTCTACATGTAATGTCCAATTTGTATAAGGAAAAAAAGTGATAGGCTGAAAACTTTTTCACAGGTATGCACCAAATACTGAGTAAAAAAATAGCGATTGGTTGGCTTATAATGCTGTGAAAAAAAAATGGCGAAGCCATCTCTGGAAGTAGACATTCAAAAAAAAAACATAAGTGTAAGAAATGAGGATACCAATTGTGCTTCTTCATATGCAAGATGGGCTCAGCCCTGATGCCACTGCATAGTTCAAAGATTTTCTATCCAACTGGTCATTCCAGATAAAGACAAGACCTAGTCTAACAGCTCCCTCATTCACTCTGGAGTCACACAGGACTCCATTCTAGCATCTCTTCTATTATTAATTTTCATCAAAAAATTCCACTAAACCTGCCCATTTCTACTACTTTATGCAGATCATATGGTAATGTATAGGTTTGATCCCTCGCTTCATACAACTGAAACTCACCTTCAGAAGGACCTTCTTCAGCTACTGCAAAGGCTAATCTCTAACAAACTACTGCTCAATGCTAAAAAAAATCCAAATAAACTATTATACAAATACCTCCAATCCTTCAATATCCTTGATTGTGATATCAATCCCATCCAAACCAGCTCCTCTTTTAGATGTTGGTGATCTGGGCAGACTAATAACTAAACGTCTGTGACCATATAGAAAAGCTGAGAGCCAAGATCAATAGTTTGCTCTTCTGAGACAACAAAATATTTCAATTCCTTCCACATCCAGCAAGGGCTGCTACAGGCAAAGACATCCTCCCTGCCCAGCTGGAGTATGACCTCCCCTTGTTTGTATTAGTAACAGACAGACAATTTATTAGAGTGTGCTTTCCATTTTCAACTAGTAAGGCAGCAAACCGCTGAGTTGTTTGAAGAAATGATGGGTCTAACTGATGTCCTCACTACAATTTTAATCACTCCATAAGATGTGCTTTGCCTTCTGAATTAGTAGAGCCAGAAGGCACAAACTCCAGTGTTTTATTTTCAATTTACAGCAATTATGAAACTCACACGAGCAATTTTTACCTAATTTTCCCATTGGAATTGACCATTGTTGTTGCTGAGTTGAGGCCTCAGTCTTGCTATCACAGAACTCTCTGTCTAACTTTTCAAGGGTTTGATTCTGAACTAAATATATCTCTTGATTAATAGGAAAAGTACATCTTAAGATTTTGTGATAGAAAAATTGTGAAGGAAAAATATTTGGTCTCTGATTTTCCTGAGATGTTGATCTACAATAACCTAGACAATTCTTGCTGTGCCCTTAGTGGTGATTTTTGAACAACCAATGAAAATGAGACAACAGTCAAAACACCTTTTCTTTTTTTGCTCTTTTTTATATCTTTCTCATTGATGGCTCATAAAACACAGAAGAAAACACTTTTTACTCTTTCAGTTCGGACAACCTAGCCATAAGGCACCCTTTTATCCCCAAGTCCTTGATACCTACTTATTATCCATTTTCTACACTACATCTGGTTTTAATCAAATAAACTAGACTTAATTAGTACAGCATTAATCTGACTTGGTACTGAGCAGTCTAATTAATAAAATACAGTTGAGTCACACTTACCATAATTGTAGATATTTGAGTAGATTAGTGTTGCAGTACTGATTCTTGGGTCCTGTCATGCAGAAGCTCATGATTGGCTTGAATTCCAGAGTCTCAATATTATTTCTCAGCTGACAGATGTCTGGACATCATTTTATAAGAAGGGAGTCCATCTGCACCATCTTCAGGTCTTTCAAGGATGACAGCAGCAGTCAGATGCCTGTGGACAGCACCACCATGTCAGATGTCATGATTTAAATTAGGTATAAGAGGAAGATGTAACCTTGGTGTATACAGTGGGGAAAAATGGATGCAGTTGGTAAAGGATTACCCTGCAGAAAAGGTTTATCTCCTGGGCTGTGGTTGTTGTCGACAGATAGAAAGGTAGGAGGGTGGGAGTTTGTACTGCAACATCGATCTGCTCAAACAGCTACAATTATGGTAAGTGTGACACAACTTTGCTATGTTCTTTGTAGTCAGTGTTGCAGTATTGATTCTTGGAAGGACTCCCAAAGCTACAAGTTTGGGGGTAGAATGTCTGATGGCCCATGGGAGAGCAGGTTCTGTAGGATGGGAGGATGGGAGAAGCAAATCCTGCCCTAGCCCTGGAGGCACTGATTGAATGGTAATACTTAGTAAAAATGTAGACAGATGTCCAAGTGGCAGCTTCTGTCTTTAGGATGGCAGTCGTGGCTGTACTGTGTCTGGTGGAGTGAGCCCTGACAGAGCCTGGTAAAGGTTTACCATGGTACGAATAACAAAAAGTGATGCAACTGGCTATCCATTTGGAAATGGTCTGCATAGAAACTGGTCTGCTTCTTTGCCCTCCACAAAAGCTACCAGCAGTTGATCTGTCCTGTTTATGGACTTAGTCCTGTCTAGGTAATACCTGATCTGCCAATGCACATCCAGGGAATGTAGAATTTGCTCTACTCTATTCTGTGGATTTGGAAAAAACACCAGTAGTAAGTAGCTTGATTCTGGGTGTGTTCTGATACTAACTTGGTCATGAAGGGTGGGTTTTCTCTTAGGCTTACTCTGTCTTTGTGAAAGACAGTGAAGGGTTCCTTGCTCATCAAGGCCTGTAGTTTTGAGATTCACTCAGCTGAGGTTATCAGTAAGGTGGTCATCCAAGTGAGCATCTTTACAGGAGCCAAAGCTGTTGGCTCAAAGGATGGCAATGTGAGCTTTTCCAGAACATAATTTAAATCCCTGGTAGGAACAGGGTTTCTCTTGGGGGTGTTAGATGTATCACCCCTTTTAGAAACTGTTTCAAATGGGGGTAAGAATAAATAGGAGGGTTGTAAGTAAGGCACACAGAAATTGCTGATGCATGTACTTTATAGCTGGAATTAGAAAGACCTTGACTAACTTGACTAAACAATCCTGAAAGGTATTGCAGCAGTTGTATAATGTCCACATTCACATAAAAGGTTTCTGTTTTTGCACCAAAAAGAAAACCTTTTCAATTTGGATAAGTAGGTTTTAGATTTTCTTGCCTCTCTCAAGATAGAAAATACTTCTGAAGAATGTTTTGCAGTGTTTGGGGTCAAAAGCCAAGCCTTCAATCTGTCACTTTGGTGATGGACAGTTGAGGGTGGATGGGAGTCCACTTTAACTAAGTGAGTGTGTCTATCACTTGTTGAAGGGCCAAGTATCTCCCTTCACTGCAAGTCAGGAGGAGGGAGAACTAATGTTGCCTTGGTCAGAAGAGGGATATGAAGATCATGCTCAGGTTGTCTGATCTCAATTTTATCAGTACCCTGGGAATCAAGGGTAGTGGTGGAAAGGCATAAAGGAAGAGGTCTGTCCTGTTGAAAGAAAAGATGTCCGCTCTCCATGTCCCTGTCTGTTGGGTTTTGGAGCAGAACTTTTTTAGTTGTCTGTTTTGGTGACAGATGAGGTCTAGAGTGGGGTGAACCCACTGATGGGAAATGTCCAAGAAAACCCCATTTCACCATCCATTCACTGGGGTCTAGAAGATCCTTGTGGAGACAGTCTACCAGGATGCTGTTCTGGCCCAGGATGTAAGATGCCATGAACATCAATTGTAATTCCTGCGCCTATAGCCAAATTTTCATTGCAAGACTGCACAGGTGGTAGGAATGGGTTTCTTCTTGTTTAGGTACCACACAACTGTTGCGCTGTCTGACCAGATCTGTATGGTTCCTGTGTTCAGTTTGTCTTGAAGGCTTTTATGGCTAGAAAGACTGCCAATATCTATTTTTGTTTTATGTGTAGCTTTCTTTGTCCTGTGTTCTAGAAGCCTTGTACCTTTAAAGGGTAGAACATGTCTGAGCTATCATTTGTGAGGGTCTTCTCTGCTTCTGGCAGGGAAAAAATGTCCCCTGGGTTTTGAAGGATAGTGTTCTGCTACCAGAGCAGACCCATCCTTAAGTAGGAGAAAAGAGGTAATAGGGATTTCAGAGGTTAGGAATGTTGTTCCTAAGTGTTTTTTTTTAGGAACTGTTGAAGGTGTCTCATTTGGAGTTTTCCCAGGGAGACAATTAGAATGTAGGATGCCCTGTATCCCTAGGCCATTAGGTACTGCTTTATAATAATTGTCTGCTTTTCAAGGAGGTTGAAAAAATATTTGGTGAGGTAAGGCACTGTCTTGGGAGGTAGGAAGGATTTTTCTTTTGTGCACTGAGCCTTTCAATGTGCCCAGAAAAAGAATTCTTGTCTGGGGCTGAATTGGTGACTTGTGAACGTTCAGTGTGAGACCTACCTTTTGGAAGCACTCTGTGGTGATTTGTAAGCCTGTCTGGAGTTCTGGTATAGACTTTCTCTGTATGATGCAGTTGCCTAGCTAAGGATAGATATGCACTCCTAAGGTTCTGCAATGAACTATGACTGGAGCCAGACATTTAATGAAAACTCTGTTAGCAGTACATAAGCCAGATTGCAGCCCTACTGCTAAAAATGTAAGGTACCTCTTGTGCTTCTTTGAGACAGGGCCATACAAGTAGGCATCCTTTAAGTCTAGTGTGACCATATAAGCCCTACATTTTTAATTTGCTTTCCTTTCTTGACCCGTTTCTCAAAGGCTTTTTCAGCAGGGGATCCAAAAAGGAACTCCTTGTCCAGTGGAGCATCCAAGAGTTCTGCCTTCACCTGGTCAAAGAGTAGCTGAGACCTCAGTCAGGCATGTGCACAAATGACAGAACCTGTAGCAGCTGCTCTACAAGAAGCATATAGTGCATTGTAGTCACATTTTAAATAGTGTCTAGAGCCTGCAGAGCTGACCTATTTCCTGTACGTCTCACTGTAAGGCTTTGTCAGAAATGGATTGCAATTTAGAATTTATTTGCTCTGTAAGGGAATCTTAAGTATTTCAACATGTGAAACTGGCAATTAGGACCCCTCATAGTGATGGTAGCAGAAATATAGGCTTTCTTCCCAAACCTATCCAAAAGTCTACTTTCTCAGTCACTTGGAAGACGGTGTCTGGCTGCACTCTTAGTGGCACTCTTGAATGACTCAGTGAAAACAACTGAAAGGTCAGCTTGAAGATTTTTTTAGAGGTACTTGTGAGTATCATGCACTCTGCAGAAGCGGTCTGGTCTTCTAGGGACAGGTGGCAGTGAGTCTGAGTGTAGAGAGATGTCCTTAAAGATATTGTTAATTACTACTTGCACTGAAAGAATAGTTAATGGTCTGGGAGATGGAAGGCTAAGGAGCTGTCCTTAGTGTGTCTGGGCCTCTTCCAATTAAGAGCCGCTTTCATCTTAAGTAAAGTACCCCTGAAGGAAAAATCTTTAGGGGGAGAAGCAGAAGAGAGTACCATTTGAATCAGAATCAAGATAGCTTTGAGGAGAAAAGTACTCAGAATAGTACATTACTTCCTCATCCAAAGATCATAAAGATTCAGAATCTTCTGAGAAGGAGGCATCACATCTTCTTTTGCTTGAAGAAGCCTCAGTGATAGTCAACTGTGTATGTGTGGTTTCCCTGAACTTCATAAAGGGCATAAGGTCCTGGGTTATCTTTAGACAGGTCTGTACTTCCACCTGGACTGTGGGAGCAGAAGACTTGGAAGTTTGCTGAGGTAGCCAACTAATCTCTTAGGCTTACATGTCTGTTTAGGAGGAAAAGCCTCAGAATTTGTTCTTCCAGGAATGACTTTGGTCTGTGCTTCATAAGGCTGAACACATCGTACAGCCATCCCCTTCAGTAATCAACACTCAAGTGCTGGAAGCAAAACCAACTGATAAGGGCATGTCAGTGGTCCAATACTAAAGGCCTGCTGCCATAGTGGCCTCCTGATGGGTAGTGGCAGAGGGCTCAGGACTAGCAGTCACTGGGTCAGGAGGCTGTAAAGGTACCTCATCTAAGTTGCTGGATAACTAACTCAGGTGCCAATAAATAGCAAACAACTGCTAATTCCTTTTCCTTAGGACTTTGTCAGTGCACTTTTTGGGTATAAAAGTAGAAGAAGGTGAGGACAGACTGGAAACAAAGGCATGATGTCAAGAAAAGTTGAATTCGCTTAAAGATGTGTGTTTGCGAAATTCTGACCTTCTTGACATTTTTTCATCTATCTTCTTTGCTATTTTAAGAAGGATTTTGTTTTGAATGTCGACCTTATGATAGTAAACCTATATACTTACATATGTATGTATGTGTGTGTGTGTGTGTGTGTGTGTGTGTGTGTGTGTGTGTGTGTGTGTGTGTGTGTACTCATATCTATCTATATCTACATATCTATATGTATATGTGTGTGTGTGTGTGTGTGTGTGAGATATATATATATATATATATATATATATATATATATATATATATATATATATAGATATAGATATAGATATAGATAGATAAAGATATAAATATAAATAAATATATACACACATATATGTATGCATAACAACCAGACTATTAAATATGAAGAAAAGACCTTATATGCAAAAATGACTTCATAAATATCAAAAAATGAAAAAGAGAAACGACACTGAGGCAAAACTGTTGTTAATGTCAAAACTTCATCAGAACTAATACTGTAAAGTAAAACTGTGTAATAAGTAATATAACAAGTGCACACTGTTTAAAAATGGTTGGCAACATCAATACTCAATAGAAACATATCAAAGCAGAAATTAACTCATCAGCAATCTAGAAACAAACAGCTGGCAATACAGTAGATAATCAAAAAGAGTGAGGCATGTCCAAATAGGCTCACGCAAACCAGCATAATCCACATTTGAGATTCAAGCTCGCATTTAGCCTCGGAACCATCTCAAGATTTAACAGTAACTGCCAACAGAGTTCTTTTAGCTGCAGAAAAGTGTCAAAGTCACCAAAAAATTGATCCATCTTTTCTAAAACTAGAAATTTCAAACCAGTAAAGTCATGACATCTAATACTGTGCCGTTGTAACGCATTGGTTTCATCTTGTTTACTAATAGCAACCAAATGTTCCTTAACTGGATCAGAAAGCCTTCTGATCATTTTCCCAGTGTAAAATGCTGGACAGATGTTACAGACCACTGCGTAAACTACCGTGGAGGAATGGCAATCAAAATGTCTTAAAAGTGACAAAGAAATTACAGTGTACAAATTTATATACATTTCCTATGTACATTACAGAACACATTATACATTTGCTACAATTAAACATGCCACAATCAATTCCTTTACTGGGCTGGCTTAATAAATAGGGTGGATCATTATTTTCAAAGGAAGCTTTCAAAGTGGTGTTTTTTTATATGTAAACTCAGGTTCTGTCCCTAAAGGGCTGCTCAAAGAATTGTGGACTTTAATAATATTCCAGTTCTTGCAGATAACCTTCCTGATGGCTGCCATGTCCCTGCAGATGGGTAAAGGAAAGCTGCAGTTTCTATCAGTATTTTGCCCAAAATGGTGTATTCTATGCTTGTTTTCAAACCCATATAATAGGATGTGTTTGTGTTTAATGTGTCTTTCTAAGGCCTCTTCACTGTATATGTCTTGTACAAGCTGTCGTGGGTAATGTATATTAAAGAACATTTGAGACAGAAACTCACATTCTGTCCCTTGACATTTTTCTTAACAAAAAAAGGATGTTGGCTATTAAAGTCTAAGAAATTGTTTCAGTAGGTGTTTTTTCTAAACACGTTGGAACTGAGTGTGCTAGAACTTACATTCACTGATAAAGTGGTGTCTAAGAAAGAGACTTCTGATCTACAGTCAGAAACTCAAAGTCCAGATATGAGATACTGTTGGAAAGAACATCAATTAAAATGTCCAGATCAGTTTTAGACCCTTCCCATACAAAGAAAATGTCATCAATAAAACACCTATAGAGGCGAATACTGCTGAAGCTGGGAAGAAAAATGAGAGTCTCCAACTCCCATGTGCTTAACACCAGGTTAGTGAAACCTGGGGCTATTTTAGAACCTGTTGCTTCACCTTTGACCTGTTGGTATGTCTTTTTATTAAAAAAAAAAAAGTTTTTCAAAACTGATGTTGTTAGACTAATCAGAGTGTTAACTCTGCTCTTCATGAACCCTGCATACTTAAGAAGAAAAAACTCCAAGGTATGTTAGTGTATACAGCAACAATATCTATCGTAACCAGTGTGCATTTTTAGAAATCAGTCCTAGATTTGTAAAGTTCATCCAGGAAACCCCAAGAGTCTTTAATGTAAAACCAGGTAGACTGTACTAGTGGGGTCAAAACTCCATCAATGCATTCAGAAATATTTTCAGTTTTCGTGCGTTTATTAGACATGATAAATCTGAACAGTGGGTTGGTGTCATTTTTGTGAATTTTTGGAATACCAAAAAGTTTCCCTATATTAGGATCTGTAACTAACAGGTATCACAATGAATGAATAAATGTCAAGTTCCCCTTCATGTAACAACGGTTTGTAAAACCCTTTTCCCCTTGTATTTACTATTTCCACAATTACTTCATTTATTAGAGTGCAAGGGTAACCTCTCTTTTTAAACATCTCTTTCAATGTTGCTGATATTTTATTCAAGAATTGGAGCGTTCTTATTATGAACAAAGACACTAGGCACATAGTTGGTGATGCCCCTGTCATTGTTTATAAGAAAGGTAGGACTATTAAAAACATGCTAGAACATGTACCATCTAAATCACAGAATGGTTCCAAGAAAAAATGTGGTATGTGCAATTATTGTACCTATATTGAAGAGGGTAGCACATTTAATATAAATAATATTACTGTAAACATGAAGAAAAAATGCACATGTAATTCAGAGAAGGTTGTTTACTGTGCACTTTGCACAAAATGTTCCTGTTTTTATGTAGGAAAAATGGAGAGACAATTGAAAAAAACAGGCTCTATGAACATATAAGAGACATAAGGAATAAAAAGGAGACAAATGCCCTGGCCAGACACAATATGGAATTTCCTGACCATATGTTTGAATTTATGATATTGGAAATAACTGTAGTAGATGTAAGGGGAGGTCCTTGGGCTCTCAGTTTGGAAATACAGGAAGCTCTATGGCAGTTAAAATTGAGTGCTTTGCAATGGCCAGGAGTTAATGATTCCTTCTCACTTGCATGTTTCTTAAAACTGAAAGCAATACAGAGATGATTTTAACAGATTTTAAGCAATTAGTGCATTTTAATTGATTATATATAATGTCGACAGTGTTTTTTATGTTGTGTGATTCTTTAATTAAATATATAAATAAAAAGGGGGGCATGTTTTTATGACCCTGTGATTACTAAAGGTTATCTAAATCTGATTATAGAGGAAACTGTTTCATTCTGATGAAGTTCCTGAATGTGCAGGGATGAAAGCTTTGTGGATCCGTTCTCTCAATAAATACATTTTGTGGATTACCTACTGTGGCTTTTTCACTTTTGGACATCTGCAGTTATTCTTCAGCTCCGTTTGTGCCTGTTTTTACTCAAATAGATGTTACTAGCTACATTCCAGGATTCAAAAATAAATAGTCTTTTTAATTCAGTTTTAAACAGCACCTTACTCACTTTTTTGACAGTTTGCAAACATGACATAATGGAGCTTTTAACACTACCGAGTTACAACAGATGATTTAACCTGACACCACAGGAAAGACAAGCACTAACTGATTTTAAACATGACAGGCAACTATGGATAATGAAAGCAGATAAGGGCACGGGGTTAGTGCTAATGGAACAGAATGTTTCCACACAAAAAAAATTTAAAACATGCCAGTGGACAAGCAGTTTTACAAAGAAGTTACCTTGGATTATATTTATTCCCATTTTGCCAGCATTGACCATTTATTGAAAAATGTAGAAACTAACCAACACATTTCTCTGGAGGAATACCAATACCTGTTAGTTACGAATCCTAATCTAGGGAAACTTTTTGGTATTCAAAAATTCACAAAAATAACAGTGACCCACTGTTCAGACTTATCATCTCTAATAAACGCACTAAAACTGAAAATATTTATGAATGTATTGATGGAGTTTTGAACCCGCTAGTACAGTCTACTCAGTTTTACATTAAAAACTCTTGGGATTTCCTGGATCACCTTTCCAAATCTAGGATTGATTTCTCCAAATGCACCCTGGTTACGATAGATATTTTCACTCTATACACTACCATACCACCATCGAGAAGGACTTAAAGCCTTGGAGTTTTTTCTTCTTAAGTACGCAGGGTTCACAAAGAGCAGAGTTAACACTGATTAGTCAAACAACAGCTGTTTTGAAAAAGATTATTATTTTTTATTTTAATAAAAAGACATACCAACAGGTGAAAGGAGTAGTAATGGGGTCTAAAATGGTACCAGCTTTTGATAACCTGGTGTTAAACACATGGGAGTTGGAGACTCTCGTTTTTCTTCCCAGCTTCAGCAGTATTCAGCTTTATAGGCATTTTATTGATGACATTTTTTTTTTGTAGAGGAAGGGTCTAAAACTGATCTGGAAGTTTTTACTGATGTTCTTTCCAACAGCATTTCCTGCCTGGACTTTGTAGTTTCTGGCTGTGTATCAGAAGTCTCTTTCTTAGACACCACTTTATCAGTTAATGAAAATTCTGGCACACTCAGTTCCACCAAATGTCTGCACCTGCGGTTCCTCTTGTACTGAGCAGGATTACTATCGCAACAACACATCATCAGTAGGGTAAAACTAATCTGTCTCACGACGGTCTAAACCCGGCTCATGTTCCATATTAGTGGGTGAACAATCCAATGCTTGGTGAATTCTGCTTAGCAATGATAGGAGGAGCTGACATTGAAGGATAAAAAAACGACATCGCTATGAGCACTTGGCCGCCACAAGCCAGTTATCCCTGTGGTAACTTTTGTGACACCTCCAGCTTAAAACCCAAAAAGCCAGAAGGATCAAGAAGCCCCGCTTTCACAGTCTGTATTCATACTGAAAATCAAGATCTAGCGAGCTTTTGCCCTTTTGTTCCACAGGAGGATTCTGTCCTCCCTGAGCTCGCCTTAGGACACCTGCATTACTCTTTGACAGGTGTACCACCCCAGTCAAACTCACTATCTGACACTGTCCCTGGAGCGGTTCGCGCCCGGATGCCCGGGCGCTTGGATCCAGAAGAGAGAGCCCAGGTGGGGTTCACCCCTCCCAGCCTCACCGGGTAAGTGAAAAAATGACTAACAGTCAACATCCTTTTTTTTGTTAAGAAAAATGTTGTCAAGGGACAATTTATCAGACTTTCCAGAATTATCAGTGATGAAGAGATCTTTCGTACAGAATGTGAGTTTCTGTCTCAAATGTTCTTCAATAGACATTACCCACGACAGCTTGTACAAGACATTTACAGTGAAGTGGCCTTAGAAAGACACAATAAGCACAAACCCATCCTATTATCTGGATTTGGAAACAAGCATAAAATAGACCATATTGGGCAAAATACGGATAGAAACTGCAGCTTCCCTTTACTTATCTGCAGGGACATGGCAGCCATCAGGAAGGTTATCTGCAAGAACTGGAAAATTATTAAAGCTCACGATTCTTTGAGCAGCCCTTTAGGGACAGAACCTGTGTTTACTTATAAAAAAAACACCACTTTGAAAGCTTCCTTTGAAAATGATCCACACTATTTATTAAGCCAACCTAGCAAAGGAAGTGATTGTGGCATGTTTAACTGTGGCAAATGTATAATGTGCTCTGTAATGTACAAAGGAAATGTATATAAATTTGTAGACTGTAATTTCTTTTTCTATTTTAAAAGCCATTTTGATTGCCATTCCTCCATGTCAGTTTACACAGCGGTTTGTAACACCTGTCCTGCTTCTTCCATTGGGAAAATGATCAGAAGGCTTTCTGATCGAATTAAGGGACATTTGGCTGCTATTAGGAAAAATGATTAAACCAACGCGTTAGGATGGCACAGTATTAGATGTCATGACTTTACTGGTTTCAAATTTCTAGTTTTAGAACAGATTGATCAGTTTTTTGGTGACTTTGACACTTTTCTGCAGCTAAAAGAACTCTGTTGGCAGTTACTTTTAAATCATGAGATGGTTCTGGGGCTGAATGAGAGCTTGAATCTCAAATGTACATTACCCTGGTTTGCATGAGCCTATTTGGACATGCCCCACTCTTTTAGATTAGCTACTGTATTTAAAGCTGTTTTTTTCTAGACTGCTGATGGGCTAATTTCTGTTTTCACATGTTTCTATTGGGTATTGTTGTCAACCATTTTTAAACAGTGTGCACTTGTTATATTACTTATTGCACAGTTTTACTTTACAGTATTAGTTTTGATGACACTCTGACAATGTTACTGAATGAAAGCACTTAACAGTCTGTCATTTCTTTTTTTTCATTTTTTGATATTTCCGAAGTCATTTCCACACTTATTTATATGTATATATATATATATATATATATATATATATATATATATATACATATACATATATATATGTGTGTGTGTGTGTAGATATATATATATATATATATATATATATATATATATATATATATATATATATATATATATATATTAGCTGTACCCGCCACGCAATGCTGTGGCTCACTCTGGTTAAATGGAAAAGAAAGAAAAGAGAAAGCACACGTTTCTAATATGTTTAATTTCACAATACTTGTGTGTATACAATATTTTTTGTTGTTCCATTGTCTGTGCAGATATAGAGATTGTCTGATTTGCCGACTCTAGAACATGCAACATATAATTGTCCATGTGAGAAGCAATCTGTGTGTAGATCTAAACTGCACAATTCTAAAGATTGGCCCTGAGCTTTGTTGATGGTGACTGCAAATGCCAATCGAATTGGGAATTGCAATCTCTTAAATTGAAATGGCATATCCGTTGGAATCATAGGAATGCAAGGAATGAGGACATCTTCACCTTTGAAAGGTCCTGTCAAGATTGTTGTTTTTATGACGTTGCTCATTAATTTTTTTACTGCAAGCCGCGTGCTGTTGCAAAGCTTTGGCTGGTTGATATTTCGCAACATGATAATTGGCACGCCGATTTTCAATTGCAGTGCCTCTGGTGGCATCCCTGGCAGATCGAGTGAATTCAAAAATTCTGTTGGATAATTAACCGCTTCATCTGCTTCCACAACAGTGTCGACGGACTTGTATGTGACTGCCTCGCTTTGAATGTTAGACTGAATAATATTGTTAAGTTCGTAGACGTCTTTGTTCTCGGCCGCAAGAATAGCTCATTCAGTCAGCCAATCGTGATTCTTATAATTGGTTTGAATATTGGGAAATACTTTTTCAACCAATTCTTCTTTTGACGTCACTAATTTGCAGAAGTTATGAGGCAATGAAATTCGTCCTGAGGTCAGATCAACCGGCACATAATGTGAGAATATCTCAGCTGATCGATCGTTTTGCAGCTGGACACGCATATTTGTAGTTAATTTTAATGTCTTTACGTATCGCCACAAAGTAGAGTATTTCAGGCAAGCATTTATTTCATCCACTGGTGTCGTTCGAGGAGAACGAAGCAGATGTGAAGCTGCCGAATGCGATCGCCATGCTCGCAACCGTGCATCCTCAAGTCTGGCTGTACATCGCTCTGCTGCTTCCTCGGCACGTATTTGAGCCATTCTTTGTCTGTTTCACTCATTCGCTGATGCCCGTTCTTCCTCAGTTTGATTTGCAATTACTCGTCACACTGCTTCCACTCCGCGAGTATGACGGCCTAAGTTTGATCTTCTGCGAAGCATTATTTGGATGAACTAAAGCAGATCAATTGCACTGAAAAAGAAGTAAGAAAGTTATAACAAAAACATGTAAAATTGCATATTTGTATACAAATGTATAGAACCCATAGTAGGTATATAAAAACACGCACATATTCAAATGCAACGTGTGACATCTATATAACAGTAGGTATATAAAAACACGCGCGTGTTCGAATGCAACATTGTGTGAAAATTTCAAAGCAATTGGTGAAGAACTTTTGGAGATTAAAGATTTTGAACAAACGAACATTTACATTTTTATTTATATAGATATATATGTGTGTGTGTGTGTGTGTGTGTGTGTGTGTGTGTGTGTGTGT
This sequence comes from Protopterus annectens, assembly GCF_019279795.1. Lineage (NCBI taxonomy): Eukaryota > Metazoa > Chordata > Ceratodontiformes > Protopteridae > Protopterus > Protopterus annectens. The sequence goes on from NC_056735.1 coordinate 564,976,616, forward strand.
GTATATATATATATATATATATATATATATATATATATATATATAGAGAGAGAGAGAGAGAGAGAGAAATAGACATGGATTGCATCAGGTAAAAACTCCAAGAAACCAAGAAAGACCAAGCTAAGCTAAACCTAAAGTCTTCAATGTGTAAAACCATAAGCCTTTCAAAGTAAAAAATGAAAAGTCATTGGCATTCAGAAGCCATGTAACTGAAAACACTGGTATGTCTTTAATAGCCCATTTGTATATATCCCATGAGCAGCACACTACCTCTATCAGTACATGCAGTTTAGGCCACACAGTTTATGTAGTAAGAGAACACTTTCACTTCCAATGTAATGAGAATTTAGTCAGCCTTCACCCTAGATGATGGTCATTGTTGATGTGATACCCTATACCCATGTGCAAAAAATAAAATTGGGGAAGCGGGTTATGGATGGATGGATATGCATTAGTTTCACATGGCCTTTTTGCCACAGATTTAACAGCCCATCATGGGACACCAGATATAATGTCAGATTGCTATATCAAAAGTTTTTTGAAAAACTGATGCGGTACCTCTGTATAGGAGATATAGGTTTATAGGTAAGTACTAGGCTAGCCATACCTCCCAACTGTCCAGATTTTTGCAGAATATCCAGATTTTTGCCTAATATTTTTGGTCTGTTACTTAAAAAAATATGTAGTTTTCTGACCAATTACTGAGGACTGAAGCCGCTAAATAATGACAAACATTTGAGTTTCACACTTCATATCCTTCAGAAAATGCATGCCAACACAAAACCTGTTACTCCAACAATGCTCTAAGTTTATAAGAGCAATATTTAAAATCTGTCCCTATTTTTGAGCCATCGTCCCTCCTTTATTTTGTCTTTGTCCAGATTTCATGAGCTAAAAGGTTAAGAGATATGGGCTAGCTGCCTTTGCAAGCCACATTAAGCCTAACCAATTTCCCTTTTTGTTCTCAAAATAATCTATCCCATTACCATTCCATGGTCAATAGCTATATACTATCTCTAAAGACAATAACCTGGATCATACCATAGATAATTTGAGGGGGACCGATGCATGTTATAATGCATTTAGATGTTACATCTGTCCATTAGCATTACAGAGGGCAGTCCTGGGGTAAATCTTCAGTTTCCCATCCACAAATCTAAGTTGCAATTGTAAATGGGCAGGGTTGAACTTTGTTTTATGTAGATTGAGAGTCTCTTTCATAGCAGTGTTATCCACTGCATAATATATCTGCCCCTACAAACTATTCTATTGAAGTTTCAAAATAAAAGTTTAAATCCCCAGACCAAGTATTTCCGATGCCATTTGTCTTGCTTATGTGCAGCAAATCCATCAGTAATGGGTTGGAGGATACCTTGTATGTCAGACACAGGTCACCTCTTAGCAGTCCATAGGATACTAAGTGTAGTGACAAGGATTTGATTCAGTCCATGTAGGACATGATGCTCAGGCTGTGTATCCTTTTTGTATGGTATCTCTGTAGGTCTTCCAGTTCTTGTATGTGTCAGAACAGATGCATGCTAAAGGGGGCATTATGTTCAATGACTGGCCTAACGAGGGCTGAGTAAAAGGAAACAATGAAACCCTAGATCTAGATACAATCCATTTGCTTACAAGCTGTACAATATAGAAGGACTTTCTTACAATAGGCACATGTTGGAAAAAGTTAGGTCACTATCCCCCTAAGTTCCCAAATCTCAAACAGTTGGGTCAACTCTTAGGGACATATTGTCAGTGTGGTAGTTCCCTGGGGTACTTGAATTCCCAAAGGCTACAATAATGCATTATTTGGCATCTAGTTATCAGTCCCCCTGAGGTAGTTCACAACAAAAAATCAGGCAATTCTAATAAGATACATGGATACAAAACACATTCAAAAGTCTCATTCTAGCTACAAATATTTCACTACACCTAAGTACTGATTTACTCAGCAGCATACTAGTATTATTATTATTATTATTATTATTATTATTATTATTATTATTATTATTATATTATTATTAACATAGTTTTGCTCTGGATGCAATAATAAAGATGTTTTCTTACCTGGTGAAACAATTATGATATATATATATTTTTTTATTTAACTCCTGACATAACAATAACACATTAAGGACATGTTTTGGATATTAGCTGTGCTCCTCCATCCTGAGTACATATGCATTTTCAGAGCTAAAATCAATGCAGAATAATGGGACCTGGCAGGCTGGAACATTCTAATGGTCATGTACATCTGCTGCCAGAGGATATTAATGCAAGGTTATACCTCCAAACAGCCTGACATTTTTTAGTAAAATTTGTAACAACAAATCTAATGATTCTATTATAAACTGAAGTTAGATTGTGTTTTTATGTTTAAAATCACTAGAATGGATGTACATTCAACATCTGAATGCTACATCACATTTTCTGGTTATACTTTCCCTGCTTTCTGGTACATCACTTTAAATGTTGGAAGGCATCACTTTTATGGATAAAGACATATTTTGATTTATAGCAGAAGAAGAACAACAAAAAAGTGTCTATGACTTTATATATTATGTATTCAACTGTTGTGATAAAAAGTAAAACACTGCATGCTTGTTGAGAAGTCAATCCAACACATTTACTTTATTATTATAACTTCAGTGTCTATTAAAGTATAAACCTGATAGTCAAACCATCAGTTGTGTATTCAAAGTATAAAACTGATAGCCAAACCATCAGTTGTGTATTCTCTGTGGTTCTAAGCATACAATAAATACTAGCTTCAATGCCTTTTGCTCACATATTTTTCAGGTGGAACATAAACTCTTCTGAGAGTGTACACAAACATCAAATGTGAAGAAATCATATAATAGTTGCACTGCTCTCAGGATATATACAGCTCCCTTAAAAAGGCTATATCACTGCTCTCAGGATATATACAGCTCCCTTAAAAAGGCTATATCAGTGACCTTTAGACAGTAAGCATCTAACTGCAGCTAGATTTTATTGAAAGCCTGCCCCAAAGACAAAAAATTCTCTACATGTGTTATGCTTCACTGAATGCAAAACAAAATACATAATGGTATTAACATGTTTCAACTCATTTCTATTAGACACAAGCACTAGCACTGACAATCCATGCCAGTGATCATTCAATACTGATCACGAAACTGCCATCTGCTTTCACACACAGCCTGCCTCCTCACCCAGACCATCAAAACCTGGTCACCTTCTATGCACTTCCCTGATGTTTGAATGTGAGGACAGTTAAATAAATGCTAAGCATAGTAATGTATTCCAAATTGTCACATATAAACTACCAACTACCAATAGCCATATCAATGATTCAAATTAATCATGTTACTGCTCTCTGCTTTCAAACACAGCCTTTCTAGCTGAAATAGTAACTTGGTTTCCTAGTATACAAATGTATAGAAAGTGAAATGCACAGCGTGTGGTGATACAAGTGACTTCCGTAGCTCTGCTCAATTAGGGCACACATAAAAACCCTTTGGTATTCAAGACAGCATATGTGATGCTGCCAGATGCTCCACTCTGACCCACAACTTATCTGGTCCCAGTCAGGGGCAAGTACCTAAGGCATTAAGGTAAAATGGGCTATAGAAGCAACCCAAGAACACAGCTGATAGTCAGCTGGAAGGAGCACAGAGGGGTGCCAAAATAAACGATGATGTTTAGGCAAATGAAGCTGCAAGACTTGTAGTTCATGAGCATCCTGTCTATGTACTGCACCTGGGCTGGGCCAGTACCTCACCCACGCTTAAACAATCACTCACAGTCATGTTATTTTAAAACATCAAAAGTAATAAAATAGTCTTACTGAAGGTAATGTTCAGCATTAATGCTACTCAAACCTGAATAACAGTGCTGAATGTTACAAAATTATTTTCATTATATAGCTAAGATATGCAACAGAAAAGTGGCTATGGATATGCCTAATTAAAAGTTTAGAAAGTCATTTTATGCTGCACTGCACAGACATTCATGAACAAATATAAGACTTGTGAAGACTCCTACAGTTGCATTAAGAGTAAAACATTTGCTAGACAGCAGGGCATACAGTTAATAGTGAAGAACATTCACTGTAGGAACAGAGGATTACAAGAGGTAAATTATAAGGTCCTGGGCAAAACAAAATAATTCTTTATGTTTTATATGTAGCACTACAGATTACCCAATGGAAGACTATATATCATTTTGATGATGAAACAAAGATGCACAACAGAAATAATACCCAAGGAAAGGAAATGGAACAACAAATATGATGTGAAAACATAGAGTAGAAGAAGCAATGTGTGTCACAGCATAGGCCAGAAAGATATATAACAACATAAAAAACAATGATACTGTAACATACCTAAAAATATAACAAATTGTTTTTGGTTTACCTTTTCCAATTACTCACTTTTTATGCACAATTTACTTTGGCAAGTTGCCTTGCATGGAGTTAAAAGAAGGTAAAACACGAATTATGTAGCATACCTACTTATCATTCAGTTAAACTCCACCAACAGGAAAAAAATCACATTAAATTATTCAGGTACAAGTTTTAAATTATTTATGTGTATTTCAAAATATAAGAAAATGTGTTTAATAAGGCAATCTATATGGAAACAAAGTATCAAATGTAATGATGTGCATTGCTTCATAGTTCAATAAAAATTGTTTCCTTTTTGTCTTCTTGCTTGACTGCAAAAATAATAGTGCATTTAAATCTGCTGTAGATCCTCAATGTACTTCATTCAAATGTATAGCCAGTACATTTAAAGGAAGTATACTATTCACCTCCATTAAATGCTTTCAAATTCCTGCCTTAAACTTCTCCATGATTATGTATCAGAGACTACAGGTGCAACCAGACCTGTAACATTAACTAGACTTTTATATCACATTTACAAACTTTAACAAATGACTGTAATCACTAATGTTCCAGGTTTTTCTTTGACAAACAAACAAAGACCCACACAGACACACATACACACACAATACACGTTGTGATACTTCTTAAGGCTTTCAAAATCTTTGGACACATTTTACAGTCTGTGGACATTTTTTTTTTTTGAATAAGGGGAAAAAAACTATCTGATAATTCAGCAGCCATTTGTGTATCAGATTGTAGAAAATGCCAAATATTTACAACAATGGCCTTAAATTTCTCAGAAAACTCATTACAAGTGCTAATTATGAGTAAAATATCAGATGTCTGGGACTGCAACTATATATAATCCTGTTGCTAATATAGACAATCTTGGCTTTGCTGAGATATCTTTTTCCCTACTTTTTGATCCACCCCATCCATAGATTTTATAACACTAAACCACTGTATCCCCCACAATATTTCTTTCATATAATTCACTTCTGATTTCCAGTACTCTGTTTTTGTAGTATTTTCCAGTTTTCAAAAACTATGAATAGGGCAATGCTACAGTTAGGTTTGGCAAGTGCATATCATCTGCTGATAAGAAAGTACAGTTTGAATTCTCTAACACGTAACATACTAATAACCTTCTGTGCTGGATTTCCCACCGCAAACCCATCTAAGAATATTTTTTGTACTGATATGTTTGGGAAAAGACAGTGCATTTTGCTGAAGCCCTTCAAAATATCTTAAAAGTTCATATTGGTCTCCACTAAGTATAAGCAATAAATCATTTATAAAGTGACCATAAAAGTGACCTTCACAAAAATAATTTTTAGCATGAATGCATTATTTTTTGTCAAAATGCCTTATAAACAAGTTGCTGTAATGTGTGGTGAATTATGCCCTACTGCTATGCTTACCTGTTGTAAATATGCACGCCCCTCCATATTTAAGTTACTTGTGCACTAAACAGTAGTGGAGTAAATTAAAACCAAAATTAGTTTTGGGACATACATAGGTTCATAGTTATGATATTGGTCTGCAGACTATTATAAGCCTAGCCAAATCCAGAGGTCAGAACCAAATGCTGTCCCTTGTATCAGCAAGATAAAGACCTTAGCCATTACGCCAAAACCTTTTCCATGCATCTACTCCAAATGCAGGTTTAACTGTAGTACATAGATAGGGCACATCCACCTGTGCTCTGTAAAAGCAGAAATATGTGTAATTGTACTTCATTTCTGCAACAAATTAACTTTATCTGTTATATATAAAACTAATTTAAACACATATATTTTTAAAATAAATTCTAATAAAACATCTACTCAACTAGTAATCCTTTCCAAGGCTGATAATCTGTCATCCAGGTGGATATTGAGGGGGTTTTATGTATATTAGGAACAGATTTTCAAATTTTCTAATATTGTGTCATCTAGAATTAGTGTTATGTTAACAATATAATGCTACTGCATGATGACTTTTAACTTGCTGAAATTTTTACACTGTCTGTTGTAGTTCTTAAATTATATATAAAATTCTTTTTAAAATTACTAAATTCATGTTAATGCTTTTTTGTACTTTCCTAAAAACTAACTGTTCATAGACTGAGATAACAGAGCTTAAGATGTGGGGCACAGATTTACTTTTTTTTCTTTTTACATTCATATGGTTTGACCAAGCAATCTAGTGGGATTGTATACATAAATTAATGAAGGCTAACCAAGGATAATGACCTTTTTCAGCACGTAGACTTCAGATGTTCAGCAACATGCAGAGTAGACTGCTCTCAATTTACTGATGATATGAGGCTAAAGCTTGTTGTGTTTGACGCCTTTGAAAGTGATTCACGCATATGACATAGTTCAAGGCTCTAAGGGCAAATGTGCCTCAAAAATATGCCTACTTTCCCATCTGGATTCTTTATTGGGTGGATGGACAACAGATATATCTTCTGTTATCTCTTTCTTAGTCATAGCAGTCACAATGGTAGTTAGCTTTAGAATTCTTAGACCAGCACCACCTGTATTGGGGTGAGTTGGGGGTATTTTGTCCAGTTAGCAAAGAATGGACTGTGGAAAATCTGGCTCCTGGCATGTCCACTAGTAGCCAAATATATTAGGCAGTCAGCACAAGTACTACCCAAGAAGTAGAGGGTGCCAAGCAGTAGGCCTCAAACATAACCTCCTTTTTTCTTAGAGGACCATCTGTCAGCCAAAACCCATCTAACACATTAATTCCAGGATCTCATCAAAGGTAAGGTCTTCTGGAGGAGACAAGGGTAACCCTTTTTATCATCCAGATCATCATCCAATATTATACACTCTGTAGGGAAGTCAATATAGCTCCTCAAACATGTCTATTTTCATGGAATGTTGGGTGGGGTCAGTCCAACTCCTCAGATGACTCCGACTGCACCAGTGCAGATTTCTTGAGACCACCTCCTCTCTACTGCCCCAAGGAACCATGGAGTGACTGATACACAGAAGCCTAGGTGTCATGGCATGGACACAACATTAAAGTAGCATGCAATTCTGTTCTTGGAGGTGACACTATGACTTTTTCCATAAACTTGAAAGCAGATCCCACATCTGCCACATCTCAGAAGCCACCATCAAGCATCCTCTGCATTCATTTAGAGAAATAAGTGAGTGAAACAGAAGGCAAACCCAAGATCAGCACAGAGGAAAGCTACATTGAGGGGATCAGCACTGACACCTTGAAGGCCATGGTCTCTGACACCAAAAGGGGTACAATAAGAGATGGCTCCCCAAGATGATGCTGAAGTCCTGATATTGAGGTGCTGGTCCCAACATCCACTCGACTCCAAATCCTTTGGTTTTGAAAGTGTCACATATTTCATCATGGTAGCTGAAGTTGATGGACTAACCAGGTCCAAAGCAACAGGGTCAGGATGGTGTAATGACTCCAGGGACTCTGGTACCAAAATATGGACTGATGCAAGACAGTTTAACAGAAACACAGGCACAAAAAAACTCTTTGGTCTAAGTTCTTTTGAACAAATATTCTTAGCAATGAGAATGAACTTATACTCTAAATTATTATATGTCATTTACATGACAAAATCAAGTCCCGCTTAAATGCCAGGGTTGCAAAAATAAATATTCTGATGTATGTGAGCACTCAACATGCCCAAGCAGTAGACAGAACTGTAACAGGCTCCTAATGAGCAGAGGAGCATGAGGTGACAGATGTGTTGTTTGGGATGGTTTATTCTACATATTTCAAACAACTGAGAGAGGAATATACTCTGTTACAGACTTCTGTAAATATTATCAGCTCAGAAACTAAACTACTACTAAGTATTGCAGCAGTAACTCAAACATTAACTGATGAAATATATCAGACATGGCTACTGAAAGAGGTGTTATAGTGTGCTTGATCTATAAAATGATTGTAGCCACTTGAAGACCATCACCGGCCAAATCTCATCATTCTGGATGGAAGGAATAGACAACTGGCAATGATCTACTGTTTCAGGTATTCAAAGTCCATTTTGAGCCTTGACAATGGAAAATATTTACCTGGAAAGTTCTACATAGATTATTTTATACTCTTAAACATGAGTTGTATATACCCAGACTGCTTTTATCTGCATTAGAAATGCCATGAAAATGAAACTGGTTCATGAGAACATATATTTCAGATGTCCCTTTTCTAATAATAATAATGAAAAAAAAATATGCAGCTAATATGGAAATTAGGCTCAGAATAAATTCAGAAATCACTCTATGCAGAATTAAATTCTATTGAATGTAGCGAAGTGAGATTATAATATAATAGCATTATTCATTATTGTCAGTTAGAAATGAATGACATACAGCAAGGAAAATAATTCTACTTTGGTAAAATCTAAATGGATCTGAGGGGCCTGATGTGAAGTTTAGCAAGGAATTTGTCTATTTTGTATAGTGGCAGTTGCATAAAAGTTGATCTTTGGTTGAAATGCATGGCGGTCCTAGAGGAGCAGATGTGAACATCCACTTATTCCATACCTTTCTGACATAGATTACCAGTATTGATATAGAACCATATGACCTTGAACTATATACATTAAACGCATGGAGGGAACTTCTACCACCACTAAATTGAGAATGCAGGGTTTATGATTTTTTTTTTTATTATCTCATTTAAAGGATCTTTTGATGCATATAACATGTCAAGACTTGTAACTAGTTTACTCTCCAGAGTTTTAGTTCAGCTATACAATACTGATAACAGAAGGGACATTTTATTCTCACTCATCTTAAATATATCAAAAGGTACTTGTACAAAGTATTCTCAGTTTTTCATTGTTATCAATTAAATTATCTACTTTTAGTGCAATATAATTTTGACACTAAATTGTAAGCAATTTGATGAAAAGTAGTTGTTTTATTATTCCATTCAGTGTTAATTTTAAACCACCCTGTAGATTAGAGATCTGAGCATGTCTATAGTTGGAACTGTACATTTATTATGGATATGAGCTGTTATATTTATTCTTATTTTTATATGAATACACTTGTTTTCTTGAAAAACAATAAAAAAGGCATGTTGAAAAAAAAGAAAAGAAAGTGGAAAACAGCATAATTTAAATTTCTTCCTTTTTTTCTAGAATTGCATTCCTCGAGATTCATAAAGGCTTTGAGTGATGTGGAAGAAGTAACTCTGTAGGTTTTTCACATCGAAGTAAGACTTTTGAATTAAAAGACTGGTGAGCTTTTCCTCTTGTGGGGTCTCAACGAAGCAGTATGGAGAAGATACTAATGCTAATTAGCCATGTGTTTTCCCCTAAAAACATGGATGGCACCTGATCTACTCAACAGAGTGATTCATTCAGATGAGTACAATTTTATTCTAGGACAGAAAAAGTGACTACTGTAAAATCACACCAGCCACTCATTGACTCATGTGGGAGCTCTCAATGTGCAGGAAATTCTGCAAAGAAAGGTATGAGGGTGTTAGTGTGTGTGTGTGTGTGTGTGTGTGTGTGTGTGTGTGTGTGTGTGTGTGTGTGTGTGTGTGTCTGTCAGTAGAGGGATGAATAAAGCTGCATGAGTGTGTGTGCCCATCTCATGCTCGATAGTTCTATAAGGATGCTTAGGTAGGAAATAAAGAACCAGAATGTGTGTGTGTGAGTGTGTGTGTGTGTGTGTGTGTGTGTGTGTGTGTGTGTGTGTGTGTGTGTGTGTGTGTGTGTGTGTGTGTGTGTGTGTGTGTTATTTTATGCATGCAGGTGTATATCTGAAAGTTTCTGTGAATGTAATCAAGTGTGTGGAGGCTTTTTGTTGATGGCTGGATATGGGTATATATCTGGGAATGGATTTACTTAAAATCTTAGACATACCAGATAAATAAATGCCATTTAATCGACACCACTTCATTGAATCTTCACTTCTTCGACAGCAATTCACCCAGGGTAGACAACCACTCAACCACCAGGACAAAACAACAAACACCAAAACAAGTATCCCTCCAAGTGGGGGGTTTTGCTCCCACACCCCCCATAACTAAATATACCAACTCCGAGATTGCACTACAGTGGGAAAAGGGCAAGGTTCTCCATGGTGGCAAAGAAGATTTGATAAGGTGGTGTTGATGAAATGGGATTCAATTACCTGGTACGTCGACAATTTGAAGTAGAACCCTGGGAATATGTGTGTTTGTGTGTGTGCAAACTTGTGGGAGTGCCTTTGCTAATGCAGTACATAGGTTGCTAGGGAGCACATTAGCTCAGTTACATCAGACAGCATTAGTGTTCAATTAAAAAACATGATATTGAGCTAATAATGAGGTTTTACTCATTGTGGCATACCTGTCTTTGAATTACACTTTCTTGCTAGTGAGCTGACTGGCCAAAACAGGGCAACATGTGTGAGTGATGAGTATTTTATTGAATACTAGTCCTTAAGTTTGAACACACAACATAAATGCAGTACCAATGACCTAAACTTCATCATATGCTGCAACAATCCTTCTGGAGGAATCATTAGTTTTTCATAAAAAATGTTATTAACATTTGTAGTTTATGGTACATAAGAAATACTCTAGTAAGAAAACATTTCCACCAATTTATTTATGAATTATGTCTATAAAATCACAGCAAAGATCATGAAGGAGTAAGGGTTAGATACATTTTTCTGTGTATCTCAAATTTATGATACAATTAAATGGGTACTTTTCCATTATCGGGACAACAGTTCTAACCTGCTAGCAGGTGCATACCTGCAATGATCGCACAGTTGTTGTTTCGATGAAGGAAAAGTAGTTTGGGTTAATGGCGCTTTTGTATACTTCATATATACATATTTAAGCCAACTAATGTGTTCGTCATTTCTCTGCCTGCCTCTGTGAGTTATACTGCGCCCAGTCCTCAAAGTTAATTTTTTGTTCAGGTGATTTGGGTAAGAGTACAGAAACACACTTCACTGCCAGATGTAAAGTTTATCTGAACAAAACCCTCCCAGCATTAGTCAGAACAGAAGACGCGTTTTTTCCTTCGTGGCCCGGCAGAAGGGGCCTAACAGCATGCTCTGGCTGTTGGCTTCAATTAAAAGGTGACTTACATGTCCCACCAGTCGTGATGTCACTCAGTTCACACATCTGCAAGCACTACAAGCCTTCTCACTCAGTTCCGCCAGCAGAGCGATGAAACAGGGACATGAGTAAAAGCCAGAGGCCAACCGGTTACTTGGCTTGTAACGGCCCTGCAACGTGCAAAGTTCATCTTTTAAGTGCAGACTTGCTTCTTTGTTTTACCGCTGCCCTACAGGTGTGACTCCGTCCTTACAGATGCCTTTAAATGCAAGGAGCTTAGTAGTTTAGTGACACAAGGAAGCTGAGCAAAACAAACAGAAACACGAAATTAGGAATCAAAGTGGGTATAGTTTCATTTCAGGGAGATAAGCTGACAGTTTCAACGTGATCGTTCAGCTGTCATCTTGTAGCTTACCATGTCTATTAACCAGAGGTGTCTAAAATTTAAAAATAACCTCTTTTTAACTGCATTATTAAAATAAATAATTCTTACAGATATGTGGTTAGCAGAGATGTTGAGGAACTGGACTGCAGCTGAACAATCACATTGAAACTATTGCCCCGATAACGGAAAAGTACCAATAAATGTAATGATGTCTTGTCAGTGACCAATGTTATAATAATAACATAGAAATGAAATTTCAATAAATGCCATGTGCAAAAATGCTGTAGTTATATTATTCTCTGTTCTTGCCAACTGCATTTTCTTAAGATGGGCATAGAAAAAGTAAATGGCCTGTTTTTACTATAACTTTAATGTCACTGCAGTTCAATGCATGTAACACTACAAAAATGACTGTAAGTGTACAGAATATGTTATAATGTACTAACCAGGACAGAAATTACAATAAGATACAAGTACAGTTTATCACTTAACATGAAGACTGTACCTAAAATAGCTTCCTAAGTCATAAACATATTTTTGTGCTCAGCCAACCTCATCAGTCCACATATTATTAAGCTTGAAAGGTTTTTCCTGATATCTTAGTGGTATAAGAAGAGGGTCCACAAATGCTCTAAATAGACTGTCAGATCATAGAATGAGAATGTATTAAGTATCTATTTCACAGTTATGTTAAAATACCCCAGTAGTGTAGCCTGATAAGTAATTTAGAGAAAACTGAGTATAAATTGCTCTTAAGCACACTTGCTTCTGTGTAGAAAACACAGATAAATATTTGCTAGTGGTGCATTTAGAAAGCAAACCTATTAGAAATCTGGACCACATAACACCATTCCATATAACATTTTCCAGTTTCTAGGCACAGGCATCAGCTTGTGTAATTTGCACTATAATTCAGTTTATAACTTTACTTGTAAAACTCAGTATAATATCTTATTAGGCACTACTGACTGATGTGTAACACCAGTGAACATTTTGAAATGAGTATTCTAAAAATCACATTTAAACATTGCTTATATTTACTATCTTACCTGTTGACACTTTTGTCCAAGAAATGGAAGGTGTTGGATTCCCAAATGCATTGCAAGGTAATGTGACATCCACTTCAGCTTCTACTGAAACAGTGTTAGCAGTTGTTGTTGTAATTGTAGGCTTCTGTCCTGGTGTTCTAACATTAGTTGAAGGATATGCTGCTGGTGATGGGATGTGAAAAGGCTTTTCATGTTTTGGTGCTAAAGGTATCACATGAAAATTTTGGTCGTATGGCATATGTCTATGCAGCTGAGTCCTGGTAGTTAAATGAGGCTCTGTGGTTTGTAGAACTACCACTTTGGTTGGAGATAAGTTTGGTTTCAGGGGATCTTTTCTAGGTGCTGATGTTGTAATAATATTATGGTAAGTACTTAAAAGTGTAGGCATTCTAGTAACTGCTGTAATGTCCCTCTCTGTTGCCATAGGTGCAGGAAACAAAAATGGCTTTGATGTGGTGTTTAGTTTTGTAATTATGAAAGGTCTGCTGAACCTTGCAGGATATCTAACATATGGATTATAATATGGGTTTCCTTGACTTATACTTGGTATTCTATCAGCATTCCCCCTGCTATCTGGAATGAGATTGCTTGCAGAACTTCTTGAGTTTTCATGCCATCTGTTAGGTATCCAGTTCCCAAATATGTTAGGAAATACTGCATTTGTTCTATGATGGAAAGGAGGCTTTGTAGTAAGTTGTATTTTACCTGTTGCAGCATGTGCTGTTATTTCAGGTTTGTTGGTAAATGTAACTTGTCTACCAGGTATTCTATAGTGAGGCCAAAGTCTTGTTGGAAAAGTTGGTCTCACAGTACCTCTCACTGGGGTATACCTTGGAAACCCTGGAGCAGAGCCACTGCTCAAGACATTAACTGTTTCTTGTCTTTGCCCAGACACAGACTTTTCCACTGATGCCAAATGAATACTTGATGTTGCTGTACTTGTTTCGTTAGTTTTTTTGTTGGTATGCTTATTCTCATCTGGTTTCAGCTGTGTTTCAAGTTCCTGTTGTCCAGAATTATATTTATCTTGGATTTTAGGGTCCTTATTTGTTTTTGATATCAGCAGTTCATTTGAGTCTATGACTTTCACTTCACTTCTAGAAGTCATCTTTGTTAAAAGTGTTGTACCTTGAGGCATCTTTGTGGTAGTATATACTTTATGTGGTACAGTAGTCGCAGTAGCAGTAGTAGCTTTTGCAAGCTCTGCGGTCTTGTGCGATGGAATATCATTACCTTTTTCCTGTTTTATAGGAATATGCTGCACATAAAATGGAAACCAAGCGTCTTCTGATTTATGAGGGACTGAAGAGCTCATTGGATATTTTAAATATGTGGCTGTTGTGAGTAGTGAACTTGTAAATAATGATAAATCACTGGATTCTGTAATATCCATTTCTTCTGTCTTCCCAGGTGTGTCTGGCATTGTATTTCCTTCCATAATACTAGAGGTAGTGATTGTATTTCCTCTTTCAGTAGTAAGATCAGTAATGGCAGTGTGATCAGTGTCTGTAGAAAATGGCATAGATGGTTCTTGCTCTAGAGGATTTGATGTTATTTGGTTTACACTTGAGGACAGACCTGCAAATACTTCAGAACCTGATGCATGCATATCTACCAACACTGTACTTTTTAAGTTACTGAATTCTGGTGATGACTGATGCTCCGTTATTACTGATTCTGTAGATATTTCAGGAACAGCCAGACTACCACTATTAGAAATAGCATTTCCTAAAACACCAGGTTCTTTTTGCTCTTTTGCATTTGTTGCAGTAAAATAATTGCTCTGAACAACAGAATCAGTGGCATAAAATGGTGCAGATAGCAGTGAGGTAGTTCTTTCTTCCAAAATGGGGTACCTATCCACATCTAACTTGTAGGTGGCATCATCAGTATCCCCTGAGGATGACAAAAAGGTGTTTGCGAATGTCACAGCAAAAGAAACAGGAAGAGGGTTATGATATGTTTGTGCAGGGGTTGTATCTACTTCTGTACCTAGCACAGAGGTTGACGAAGGTGGCAACTCTGGAGTGAAAGGCATAAGAATATAACTAGCATCTTGATTTTCTGTTTTTGCAAGTTGCTGTAATGACTTGCTATTAACCATTTGTTCTGTAGTTTGAGATGTATCTATACTAATTTCCTTAGAGTGGTCCTGGAAATGAATTTTGCTTACTGACGGGATTGGCATTAGTGGGGGGTTTGTTGTCATAAAATGATTTTTCTGGGAACTATGGTGTATCCTCACTCTAGATTTGTTGGGTCTAAATCTTCTTCTACCAAAAGGCCTTCTTCTACGATGATTTCCACCATTAGGAGGAGATGAAGCAGTAGTAATCCTGTACTGTTCTGCCAGTGCTGCAGTCACTGATGTCGTGATACTACCTAGAGGCTCATTTGTAGCTAGTAAAGTTGGAATATTATGGCTTTCAGTGATGGTTGTTGTTTTCTGCTTAGGATGTTTTATCTTCCTAATGCGCACCCTCGTGCGTAACTTATTGTGTGCTGTACTTGTTTCCTTTTCTGATGATGAACTCTTACGAATGACTTCATCTGCACCTTCATATGCATTTTCTTTATCTATTTTAAATATTTCTGTTGATTTTGTCAAAGAATATGCATACAGCCCAGTATCATAAGTTGCAGCCACATCTAAATGTAGATCATGCATGTTTGAAGCCTTAGACAACTGGTTATCTGTACCAGATGGGCTTGTCTTATTACTGAAATCACTGCTATGTGGCACAGTGGTACTCAAGAGGTTTCTGTAAGCAGCTGGGGTGGTGTATGTACTAGGCAGGTGATTTAAATATTTGTATTCAGTAGTTTTCTGATCAGTCATTTCAGGATCAGATACATAAGATGGAAGGACTGATAAAATATGTCCAGTAGGATTTGTAACTATGTCTTCAGAATCTGTGAGAGCGGTTGTGCTAGCAATGTCATAGTTATCTGCATTAAGAACATTTTCAGTCACATCTTGAAATACAGCATCATCAACAACAAATGACAGTGTTGATACCTTTTCACCACTATATGTACCTTCTGTAGATACAGCAGAATCTGCTGTGAACTCCATTTTGTCAAGCTCAGTAGTCTGTGGTTGTGCAATAACTGGAGGAGAAGAAAATTTGCTTTGATGATATGTTGATGTTGTTGAAAATGTAAAATTTGGATTTTTATTATAAAGAATAGGAGACTCATTTCTGTCAGAATCCCTTACTTCTAAAATCTTATCTTCCAGTTTTGAATTTTCTTTCAGTGCAATATCTTTGGGAATGTGAGTGGTTAAGTAATTATATTCATGGCTAGGAATACTTTCCTCTGTAGTTATTGGCACAGTTTTTGGAAGTAATTCATCTTCATTAATGTACGTATCATCAGTTGAGGACTCATCACCTGTGTCCGTGGAGTTAAAATTTACTATGACTGCAGGATTTACAACAGCTGAAGGAAATATTTCCAAGTCTGAGAACAAAGGAGTAGTGACAGGAGCTTCGGTTGGTGACAGAGCACTTGTTGGTTGTATTCCATTACTTTTTCCACGTACTTTTGCCAAAATACTTGCCCATTGTTTTGGATCAATTTGTTTGTTAGTAGCGTGATCCCGACGGCGTGACTGAAACACTCTTTGACCAACTGCTGTTTTGCTACCTTTAACTTTCTGCATTCCTCTCCTAGATGCGAGCCTTCTGTTAAATGGTTCATCTAGATGATTCTTATCTTGGTTTAATGCAAATTCCTTGATATCATCTGAATCATCATGACTCTTTCTATAGGACAGTTTTCCCTTTGCTCCTTGTGGCTCACCACCACCACCACCACCACCACCACCCCCACCTGAACCATCTTTCATCTCAATATCTTTCCTAAATGTGGTAGAAAATAATTTGGGCTTTCTATTCCGTTTTTTATTTTGCTGTGGCTGCTGTTCTGATTTCTTGTCTATTGTTACTTTTACAGTAAGATAATCTATACCATATTGATTCACAGCAATGCATCTATAATATCCATTGTCAGCAGTTTGGCTATCTTCAATAAGTAAGCTACCATTGTACAGTACATATGCTCTTGATATATTTCCAAATATGTTAATGACCTTGCTGTTTGGAAGTATCCAGTTTATTCTAGCATCAGGTGTTCCAGTTGCCCTACATGACAGCAAGACAGAGTCTCCAGCAGATTTATGAACTGTGACTTCCTCGGTAATAGAAGATGGAATGCCTGTATCTTGCACATCAACTCGAAAAGAAACAGTATCATAATCTCCTTTGACTTGTGCCATACAATGGTAAATACCAGAATCTGAAAACTCAATTTTCTTGATGACCAATTTTCCATTACTCAAGGCAGAAATTCTTTTATCACTGCTTTCATAAGGAGCCATTAATTTTGTCCCATTTGGGAGTATCCATGTTATTGTATGACTGCCAGATGAATGCACATTGCATATTAACTGACATTCTGAACCCAGGACAGTACTATGCGCTGTTTCACTGTTTTGATTATGTTCTATCATAACCCAGCTGGTTCTTTCAGCATTTACAGTCTGCACAGTTTCTAGAAAATGAGATGAGAATGATAACACTGCACTACGTGCTGAGGTTTCTTGTCTGTTTAGTCGAAGCTTTATGACTGACTGCATAAGCCAGGAAGGAGTTGCAGTAATGAAACTCTTAACACCTGTATAATACATCCCATCACTGTCTTGTTCTTGTCTGTATCTGTTCCACAACTGTGACTGCTCACTCATCATTACTCCTCTCTGTAATGTTACAGGTACTTCACTATAATATGCAATGAGGTTCCATAATTTCTCATATTTTGTGCGGTCTATAGGGCATAAGATATCAACTGAAAGTGTTGCATTTACAGCCATGTATCCAGCATGTAACTGATTCCAGGATACTGTTGAAGATTCCCCAGGCCTTTTAATTCTGCACTCCAAATCAACTTTATTTCCATGTTCATCTGTCAGGTTTAAAGACATGTTTCCTAAGTCGTCTGGAATGATGCCTTCATCAATCAATTCATTTTCAGAGTCTTCCTGATCTGTTGTATGGTTTTGTTTTCTTAATAACTCAATCATGGGTTTAGTGCATAAAAGTTCATCTTGTTTAAAAATCTGCTTTCTGTGTAATTGATTTGGAAAGGAGCACATCGGGCATAGGTGACCATCTTCATAACTTTTGTCTTTTTTGCACTTCAGCACATCTACAAGAAAAGAAAGATTAGATAAATGTAATATAGTTTACTATGCAAATTATAAATCACCACTAAATGCCAAGAATAAAAACTCATTATAGTGTTGTTTAAAAGAAGCATAACATGTATCTGATATTTAACGCGCCCTAGATTTTATAGCTGCAAAGCATAGTTAGCCATGTGCAGTGTCATGCAAAATTATTAACATTTCACAAGACTAGGATAGTTTTTCATTTAACAACAAACAAACCATTAACTGTTTCTTGACTTCAAAGTTTTAAAGAAATTTTTACAAAGCAAATTTTAAGATTGTGACAGATCAAATTAGGTTGCTAGTTTTTATGTCTCAATACAGTATTAAGTGCAACACGCATTTCCTATTGCAGGGAAATTCTAAGTCCAGTGTTCTTTATTATCTTTGGTATGTGATAAGCTGATGACACAAGTTTTCCAACATTCTGAGTATTTGCAGAGTGTTTCACATGTCAAACAGTTATGCTGACAAACAGACTTGCAATACAACACTCACATGTAGAGATTGCTGTCTTTTATCAGTCTACATACTTGATGCTTTACTTGTTGAAAATAAATGTAATGTCACATAAGGTGGATTGGGTATCTCTTGACTTACCTTAGTCCTATCCTTGTGACATATTTTTGTTATTCAACATGTTTGCTTCTATAGTCAAACAGAAAGGACATTAATAGCACAAGATCAGTACTGTGAAATGGCAAGAAGTTTATTGTGCTCTTTTTTTTCCTTTGAAATTTGTATATGAAATACTTTGACTAGCTTGCATAAAACACATCACATTCTACTTGTTTTTTTATTCTCTTTTCTCTCCAAATATGAGAGAAAACCTCTCTTTCCTTTTAGTATCATTGAGTTTCTTGACCCTTTCTTCTCTGAAACTTATAACTCGACATCCCTCAGTTAAATTGTTGCAATAAACTGTTAATAGTTTAATCATTATACAAAAGGCCAAGAAACTGCAAGTACCAGATTTTCTGTAACAGAATCAAAGGTCACCTGTGGGTGGGGACTCCACTATTACCAATCTAACCTGGCCGTGTACAGGGAAATTCCTATGCAGGACCAACAAATGTCCAAGTATTTAAAGCAATCCCTTCAACTAAGCAATTTTATTCTAAACAGAAGATAAATCCAGTTCTAAATCCTCCTGCTTCAAAAAGAGGCTGATTTCAGATAATTCCTTTTTTAGGTTTTATTGGGAAAAGAACTTTTCATCCTTGTAGACTTCTTCAGATCCAGTTCTTACATCTAAACAAACTTATAAAAGGAATGGCCTGAAGACAGTCCCCGGGATTCAGCAAACTTCTGTGCAAGAATAGCTTATTCTTGCACGAACGGGACCATTCTTTTGCAGCAAGGCAGTGCTCCATGCATATTCATGAAGGCATGCTGCCGTGCTGTAAAATGGACATGGTTCTGTGTACAAGTGCAGGGGGTGTGTCTGAGAGTAGTGCTCTCACAATACACCCACCCCCTGCACACCAAAATTGGTGTACAGCAATTTAAATCGAGCAAAAACGCTTGTAAACCCCTAAACCATCAGAGTAAGGAATCTGGACAAAGCCATAAAGGACAAGCATCCCTACAAAGCCAGAAAGTTGATAGAATAACAGGTTTAGCATAAGCATACATTTTTGACAGGGTATGAAGCACATAGCACACACCTCCCAACCCGTCAGAGTAATCAATCTGGACAAAGCCATAAGGGACAATCATCCCTACAAAGCCAGACAGTTGACAGAATAACATGTTCAGCATTATCATGGATATTCTGAAGGGTATGAAGTAAAAAACGCAACAAATACATTTTTTTTCACATATGCAATAAAGTTTAGGCATAGCTGTGTGGGTGTGCTCATTGCTTAGCTATGCTTATCCCAGCTGAAATGGCAGGATAAGTTAAAAAGCAATAGGCATCCAGCCTAAGCATAAGTGCAATAGTGTAGCAGTTAGAGCATATGCCTTCCATGTAATCGTTCGCAGTTTGAGCCTCACCAAAGCCATTTTCATTTTGTATGTGTAAACATTACAATTTTAATTTATTTGTATATTTATGTGGGAAGTAACTTATATTTCTCAACCAGAGTAGTGTATTAGGCCCAGATGTGAGGTGTCAGTGTAATAAAGTAGTGAAACCCCCATATAAACACAAGTTTCCCATACAGTATAGTCACACATGAATAAATGTAATTATAGCACATTGGGGGATGTCAGAGAATGTAAATAAAAATGTATATTATGTAATGAATGATGAATCAATCCCATACAGGCAGCAGTTCAATAAAATAAAACATAAGCAATGCTAAGCATTGCACAGCTATGCTGACTGGGTGTAAGCATTGTGGACATATGAATACTAAGCAATGAGTAGCCCAGTTAAGTGGATTTGCCCATTGGTAAGCACTGCTGAACCTGCCCCTTTAAGCACTGCCAACCTTAGCAAAGCAGGTTTGCCCATAGTTTAGCTTAGTTCAGCATTTTCAAAACTGTCCAATCACGGCAAAGGGCAGGAAATTGGACATATTTAAACCCCGTGGGCAGGAATACAGCTCATAACTGGTAAAAGCTCTCCACTGTAGGCAGTATAGCAGGTGTTGGAGAGGGCATGCACTTTTGGGTGCAGCACTGGGGCATACAGGAGTCCAAGGTCATGGTAGGACTCCTGGTAAAAAAACATGACATAAGACTACTGCAGGACCAGTACCAGGGCTCCCAGTATAAACAGGAAGCCTGGGAAAGTCTCACCCATGATCTCACCAGTGTCACTGGTACCTTCGGACTGGTGAGCAGGTCAGGTACCACTATGCCAACTTGAAATGGAGGAAGAGGGAGCTCTTGGAACAGTGAGTCCAAGAAGCAAGAGAGTGGTGAGATGCCCCAGCAGTGTGTAAGTATTCATTGCAATAACTCTTTACTAAAGTCCAGCCTGTATATGTGATGGATAGGTATGCATAAATGTTTCTCTATTTTCATTACAGCTCCAGCTGAGTGGGCTGTGAACCAGGAAGCCCATGCAAGTAGGTTGCAAAGGCTGCATAGCAAGGCTGGTGAGTAACAATCCTGCTTGTAGTAGTCATACCAAATAAAGGAGTAGAATGTCACCTGACATTATAAGAAATGTGTATAGTTTGTATTGAACAAACCAGACAATATGAAAGTAATAGTCCCATGACAATATGACAGTAATAGTCCCATATAGGTCATATTTAAATAAAAGTGTAACTGTCTGGCAATAAAGTTCTAAATCCTGGACTGGTTGTGTTTACTCTGGTATTGTATGGCATGAAATGTTACATTCACCAAGATCTTATATCTGAATAGTAATGTTGTGTTAACCACTGTTTCCAACAGTGTGATACATAAAAATATGTCTAGAATGTCTGTATAAGAATGTTGTAATTACAAGGTCAGATTATATAACCAAGAGAGACTTAGAAAACACTGAAGGAAGAAGCAGCAGTTTCTTAATAGCTAACTCTGATGAGACACAAAGTTTTGTATTTTTAGCAGACACCGGTATGATTCCAATCCTGGGAGTGGTAGTAAACTGTATGCATAATTTTAACTAGGATTTTGGGAATATGTGTAGAAGCAGTCAGGTAGTGTTAACAAACATTCCCTCCACAGGTCTTCCAGGTAAGATAACTGTAACTGCCTGCCAATAAAGGTCTAAATCCTGGACTGGTTGTATTTACTCTGGTTTTGTATGGCCTGACATGTTGCATTCACCAAGATCTGATATCTGAATAGTAATGTTGTGTTAACCACTGTTTCCCACACGTCTAAGAATGTCTGTATAAAAACATTGTAACTACAAGGTCAGATTGTACAACCAAGAGAGACTTAGACAGAAAACACTGAAGGAAAAAAACACAGTTTCTTTATAGCTCACTCTGATGAAACAAATTTTTGTATTTTTAGCAGACACAGCCATGATGATTTGAATCCCAGGAGTAGTAGTAAGCTGTATGCATAATTTTAACTAGAATTTTGGGAATATGAAACAGTCAGGTAGTGTTAACATACATTCCCCCCACAGGTCGTCCAGGTAAGAGAAGTAGAAAGTAGCTATATGATGACTGAATTATACACTGTGCACAAACATACCAATGGCCAAACCAAGGCCATAGGGTATTGTAATAATACCTGTAGAGTAATGATTAGAGCAATGATCATTAAAGTTGTGAATACTGCAAGGATATACAAGTTGTTAATTGACATCTCTCTCTCCCATCCACCATATCTGCAACAATAATCCAAACACACAGATCAATGGGTATGTTTTACACCAAACCTATTGTTAGGACATATGTCCTATTGTTCAACAAATATTGAAATGTGTTTCTATTAATGTTCCATGTTGAAATACTTTCATTGGTGGTCTGTTGCTATCATTGTAACCTGCATGCCATTGTAATGGCCACTGTGGTTCCATATATGCATATGTTCTGTTTGCTATGCAACTGTTCCATATCTGTTGTTTTCAGTTAATGGGAATATCTATGCATGCTGTTATAACTAATCCTGGATTGTGTTGAGTATTACTAATCCACATGTTCTAAAACTGCAACACCGTAGCACGTTTGGGAAGGCCAGTCCCAGCAGACCCACCTCTTTCACCTCATCTGGCTGTGGCACCAGGCCCCAGCATGTCTGGGACCCACCCTGGGACCTCATTGTCTGCTAGCCTTGCACCACCTTTGGGGGAACCACCTCAGGGGGTGGGGCTTGTCCCCCCCTCCGGGAGTGGGCAGGGATAGGATATCATCACCCAAAGCCAGGTACGGGGATTGGTGCATAGCTAGCTCTGAAAGGAGTTTGAAGATCTGCTACCCCAGTTTGAGGGCCACATGGTGCAATTACAGGGTCCACCTTCAGGGCCATGATGGTACAGTGGTGCCTGCCAATGGGTGGGGAGCTCAGTCCCACTGTTTCCATTTGGGGGCTCATGAGCTTCCGATTTCCAAACACCCCTCCCCATCCAAGGTGTTTACCCCACCACATGTGTCATATACCACCCCTGTATGCTGACCTGTCTGTCTTCCCACCCAACCTACCACCCCAAATATACTATCCTTCCCCAACACCCCACTCTCATGTTAAAAAGAAAAAAAAACGGGCAATCTGTTCCCAAAAAAAAATTTCACCCCATACATAGCTGTCCATTTTTCACACATGTCTACTGGACACATGTAATCTGGTCTAACTGGCTTCACAGCACATTATTGTTGTCTTCACTCCTCTCTCAGGGGTTTGAGTGCCAAATATACCTCCAAATTCAGTATATATGCACAGCTGTTGCTGTAGAGGAAATGGACAGCTATGGACCTAACCTACACCCATCATGCACACCCCTATCTACTTTCCCTATTGTCTTTCCCTCTGTGTGCCCCCTTTTCACCACTTTCCTATCACCTCTTTTTTCTTTTCTTTTAAAGAAATTAGTTTGGGGGTAAGCAGGAGTAAGCTGTTTTAAGAAGTAATAAGCAGGATTAAGCCTATTTGCATGGTGCTAAGCAAAGCCAACACAGATTAAGCAATTTTATGGCTACATGTCTGTAAGCATATTTAACTAGAAATTAGCATTGCTTACCGCTGTGCAAACCCACACAAACCCGCTTACAGCTGCTTAAAAGTGCCTTAATCACTCTGTATCCAACAGCCCTTGCTCTGCCCAGCAACAAAATAATCAGCCCTTGCAAGCCTTGAACCCAGGAGCCTGTAAACCATAGCCAGAGAACATTACAACTAAGCCATCTAAGGTGTAAATATGTCTGATGTTTTTTTCAAACATATCATGCAGCACAGTAATTCAACAGTAGGGAAAATGTATTTATATATGTATGTGTATATGTATATGTGTGTGTGCTAAACTGTTCTGCCTTGCAACAAAATAATAAGGCCTGCCAAGTCCTGGACCCAGGGCCTTGTAAACTATGATCAAAGCAATGTACCATTACACCATCTGAGCCCTACAAAATAGTGATGACATCCCAAACATATCAGTTAGTACAGTCATCCAACGGCAGGGAAAGGAGTCTGTAGAATCAGTCAGGTAGTCTTTATATACATGTATATATGTATGGAGATGCATAAATGTGGACAAATATATATATGATATATATATATATACATGATATATATATATATATATATATATATATATATATATATATATAGAGAGAGAGAGAGAGAATGCGATAGATACATACATCCACATTCATATCAACATATAGGTATATATATATATATATATATATATATATATATATATATATATATGTGTGTGTGTGTGTGTATCATGTATATATATATATATATATATATATATATATATATATATATATATATATATATATATATATATATATACATATATATATATATATATAGAGAGAGAGAGAGAGAGAAAGAGATATAGATATATGTATACATAGATATACAGAAATATATGACAGATACAAAGACATGCAATCAGAGGGTCATGCTGCTGCACAGTGGAATTCTAAATCTGGAAACTCACTCACTGGAAGGATTCCTTAAAATGGGGAACAATGACATCCGTGTTGTAACGGAGACCTGAATACAGGCAGCAGGAAGCACGTCTGCAGTACCAGCCTATAATTAATTGCACAACTTTTGATTGCAGAACATGGACTGAAGCTCCAAATGTGGTTTTATTTTCATATTCATAAAGGATGTACACACCTCTAGAGTGGTAAACCAACAATATGCATTACAGATCCTGCAGGCACAGCTGACATTGGGTAAGACAGTGGTTCAGGTTGTAGCCTGCGATAAGTCTCCATACATGTCCTAAGACTCACACTACATGTCCATAAACACCCTGGAGAATATTAGTGTCCAACCTAATACTATCATACTGGTTGACTTCAACTACCCCACCATTAAGTGGGAAAGCTACTCGTGTACCGATGCACATGCCCATCACATCATCCTGGTCCTTCCTAACATGGGTGACTGTTGCTGTACATCAATAGCCAACACCTCACTTGTTATATCTGAACACATTGCTGCTGTACACGAATACCCAACACCTCACTTGTTATATCTGAACACAAAGTAATCACCTTTGGAAATCCACAACCATCCTACCCCCACTGCACAGGTAACCACCATGAAAAACCTTTCCAAAGCCAACTATGGCCTCATAAAATCAGAGGTGGCTAACCTCATGTCAGCCATGGAACTGGAGACTAGTTGCATGACAGCTGTATCAAACAACAATGCACTATGAACACATACATAAATGCATGGATACCACCTTACCCAATACAACCAGGACCCTCACCTCCATAAAACGGAAGCTGATCTGGTGGTCACCTGCCATAAAGAAACTGTACAGCAGAAGTAGGGAACTGATATGGAAAAAGGTGAAGTCCCAAGACAGGAAATAAACTTTTTATCAGCCTCAATGAATAGTTGAGATGCCTCATCGAATACTACAAAGTTAGCTGTGATAACAGACTTGAAGCACATAGTAAACCAACCACAAGGCCTCATACAGTTATGTGAAGAATCTCCATGGCAATACCAAGAACTGTTCTGAGCTACTAGACAATGGTACCTCCCAGACTGAGCCAACAAATAATGCCAATATAATGGCTGTCATCTTGAGTGCAAACAGTGCCTCCCCCCCAAATGACCAACCACAATACCAGTACACCACCAGGCACCCAGTATTACTGGAGCACAAGTTACAGCACCACTGTCCAAGGCCAAGATTACAGCCTCTATGGGACCTGAGAATATCTCTGGCTGTGTTCTACATGAACTACAGAGTGACCTGGCACCTTACCTGTGTGCCCTGTTCAAACACAGCATCACCTCAGGCATTGTCCCTACTGAACTGTGCACTGCTACAGTCACCCCTCCCCACAAATGAGGTGTAACTACAGACCCTGAGAAATACCACCCCAACTGCCTGACAAGTCGGTTATGCAAAGCTACTGAATGCATCATCATGCACCTAATAAACAGGGATATAGGAATCTGCAGACTCAGGTTCCTGCATAGTTTATCTTTGTAAAGGGTAGGTCATACCAGCTCATTTAACCTGGTCAACCTGTTGTCATCAGTCACCTGAGCTAAGGATGAAGACAAGGTGACACATACAGCCTACACTGATTTGGCCAAAGCCTTTTATAACATTCCCTACTCAGTAAGCTCGGCATCAACCCCTATATCACTAGGTGGGAACAGAGGCACAAACACAGGTGTACATTAGACATACTGCTGTCATACATTGAGACAGTTGCAGATGTCACTGGGTTTGTTGTAACATCCTTTATGAGGAATATGTCA
>NC_056735.1:565008014-565173014 GCF_019279795.1 Protopterus annectens
GTACGGTGCAGCTATAGTAATACAGTATCAGTAGTGATGTCCCTTTTGAAACCCATTTATGTGTGCCATTGTCCATACATACTGCTATAACAGGTTGAGAAGTATGATTGAGCAGCAAGACTGTAAATACAGTGTGCCATACTTACATTCAACAGAAATGTATACCGGGTATCCCCTGAGCACATGCATGTATGCATATGTTCAGCTGGAAGGCACAAAACTAATCACATGGGTTTCAAGCATTCAGGTAAATAGGTTGTGCATGTTGCACATGTGTGTTATATCAGTGTCAGTGCATATAACAGTGAAGATGTGCCATGATGTTAGAGTCCAGACCAAGACAGATGAATGCTGTAACCATCTTAAGAGGTGCATACACAAGTTTAAGGGTGTGCACACTCATTCAACTGGCTTATTGTACTGAGTATTATTTCCATATGTTTTCACAGACAAGATTGTTATGCTTTCAACTGAATAGTACAGACTATAGGTCACAGTATAGGTGGGAATAGTTGTGAAATTAGTTATTGTGGTGTCATGTTCCAATTGCACAAATACCAGACAGTGTCTCAGGGGTAGAGTAATCCCCTTTGGTGGACAGCAGCAGTATACAAACCACATAATAGGTTGCTACATTGGCTGTACAGGGACACATAGGTGCAGGCAACAACTTTGAAGCAAGTCCACCTATATCTGATCAAGCAGATAAGTTCACAGGTGATGTCCTGTAAGGCTGACTATGGCTATGAATCAGACATATCCACACCACCAAGGATGATTGCAACCGTGTCTCCACAAATGTTGTAAGTCTCAGATGAAACAACATAACTCACCCTGTACTGGGGGTAAAGAACACCTCACACACATGCCATGGATATAGGCAACCTGCATCACACAGGTTAGGTGGGAACATCGCCACCCTGTCCAACCCAGTCATACATGGGGATATGCATATCAACTACACTCCTCCCCACAGCAATGGTGAGTATGTACATATTGCCTACTGATGGCAACAATAGCATATCTCCATGGGGCATGATAACATCAGTGTCTGCCTCCTACATGAGCTCAGGCATGTGCTCAGAGCTCCATTACACACCACAGTCAAACACAGACCTGCCACTATACACACACTATCCACATGGAAGATGACCACTACCAACCCTCTACAAAGAAATTAATGGAGGATAGAGGATTATGCAGTCAAATGTCCAACATTGGTGGGAATAAGATAGCTCAGGGACAGATGTGTAATGGAAGCTGCTATAGCCATGATAGCTTGGAGGTTTCCAGTGTAGTCTGGATTATTTGCAAGTAATATCCACTGTTGATGTGCATTTTGACAACCGTATGAGGTCATGTGACCTTTTCCTGTTTATGTTTTCCAGGTAGCATGCAGAGTGCTTGCCTATGAGCATTCTCTGCTGGGGAAACAGACATCATCACCCAAAATGTGATTGGACATTATGCCCTGTCACATAGATGGATAGCAGAAGATGTGCGGGAAAGGACTGCCCTGTGGAACAGTGTGATCCACAGGGTAAATGATGCAGGCCTGCACAACAGAACTTACCTGCATGTGCAGCATCAGGCCACCAACCTCAAATGCCATGCTCATCAACGGGCTGCTGCTCTAGCAAGGGACTGGCTAGACACACGTGGGGGACCAGCCATCCAGCCCCCACTGACACCCACTGAGGAGTTCCTCACCACACTTGGGTAGTACACAGGTCAAAAATGATATGAGCCAGAGAGTACATGATTCACACATACATACACATATCTGCCAGTATTGGGATCAGAACTCCTGCCTATCTAGGTATTTCTACTATAGTGCTGCGCAGTTATGAGACACGCCACAAAACTTATACATTTCTAACTTAACCAAAGGTACTTCTGAGGTGGATGACATCAACAGGTCTAATAAATTGGAGTGAATGGAAGTGTAACGGGTAGTACACAGGTCAAAAATGGTATGTACCAGATAGTAGTTGATTTACACACACTTGCCAGTACTGGGATTAGAATTCCTGCCTATTTAGATCAGTTTATTATAACGTTATGCAGTTACAGTGCGCTATAGAGCTTACTGAGTGTTCACATAGCAAAAGCTGCTGATAACTGTACATCTGTGGTAAAGTATTACAGGTGGCAGACAGTCTACCTTCTGTTCCACCTGTACATCATGCTAGTTCTTTCTGTCTTGCTCTTCAACTAGCATTATAGCTTGGCACATAACCAGGTTAGTGTATCATGAAGTGTGGCACACCTGCGAGCCATCAGCAGTATTTGTTCATCACAGATGTCACCCCAGTACTTACTAGTTATGTCCACCACTCCTGGCATGTTTGAAGGGCAGTTATCTGTGCTTTCACCCATTGACCTGGTGCACATGTCCATTCTGGGGCACTGTTGCAACTGCCACATGTACACAGATAACCCTCCCCTCTAAACTCCAAACACTCAGACCTGTGAGGGTTACCCATATATCACCCGGTGTGGACATGTGCACTCTCCAGCAAAGAATGGACTAGCAGGTCAAGAGGATAAGATCAACAGCTGCACCACACTATGTGGAACACGTAGCTCACCATGACACCCACTTTGACAGCCATGACATATTGTAAAAAGCCACACACCCACCTTCCCAGAGGCACTCAATGGATATCTACACAAACAGAACAGAGCAGCAAGGCAGACACCCACTCAGGCACCGCAGCATGGCACATGCCAAGGGACACATATTTAACCTGCACAGTGTGCCCCCGACCTAAGCCTCTAAGGCTAACCGTCTTGCACAATACAGTGATCATGGGTAATTCAATATTGAGGCGCACACATCCCACTCACTAGGCTGAATATGGAGCAGGTAACAGCCAAATATCAATCACATGCCAGCATCTAACATGACACAGCCAGTCATGTCACTCCACAACAACTATGAGTATCACTCCATATTCATGTGGGCGTGAATGAATTGGGACACACCTCCCTGGACTACATGACAGAAGACATGGTTGAACTCTTTGATTATGTGGCTCAGGCAGGTGTGACAGCAGCCGTGGGGAGTTTACAGCTGTCACCCAGAATGATTCTGCGGTACTATAAACAGATAATTGACTGCAACATTGGCTTACATGTTATGTGTCATTCTCAGGGGATCCAGGACCTCTCTGCTTGGGATGGGATGATTGCCAGAACTCAATGACTTGCCGTGGATGCTCTACATCTGTCACCTCTGGGTTGCCAGGTACTGGCTACGTGTCTTGCCACCCCTATGATGAAGGCTATGTTCCTAATGTTATTACCACCATAACAGCTACACATGTATGCAATCTGAGGGTCATGCTGCTCAACAGTGGACATCTAACTTTCAGGATGTAGTCACTCACAGCAGATGGAGTAGAGGACACATGTCTGCTGTAATGGAGAGGTGGTTCAGAGCAGCAGACAGCAGACCTGCAGTATCAGGCTATGACGATTCTACAGCTGTCAGCCCCCAAGCATGGACCACACTACACCTCCACAGGTGGTGTTGTCTCCATATTCATTATGGAGAGGAACACCTCCAGACTAGCATTCCATCATAATACATTGGAGATACTTCCGGTACAACTGCCTTGGGGTAATGGGGCTATCCAAACCATAGCCTGCTATGGGTCCACACATATGTCCCTAGACTGTCAATACAAATTCCTCAACACCCTGCCATCTCTGATGGTCCAATGTAACACTGACATAGTACGAGTCTACACCTTCCCCTCAATCACCTGGGGAATGTAGCCAATCATCCGTACAGTGGCCCAACCCTTCAGGGATTCATCATTTCCATTGCCCTAGAGCAGCTGATATTGACCCCTGGTAGAGAATGCAACAATCTTGATCTGTGTTTACCACTTAAATATGGAATTGTTGCTCATCCCCAGATGTCAGTCCCTGCATGGTGAGATTCACACAGGCTGTAATCAACAGGGAACTCAACATGTCAGCCACACCCCCCACAAAGATAAGCACCTGGCAAATACTCTCCAAAGCTGACTTTGTAGCCATGAAAACAGGGGTGGATGTCTTCGCTGCACCCATGGCAATGGGTTGTAGCTGCATAACTGGGGAATCATACACATAGGCACTGTACAAACAGGTACATGAATGCATGGTATTAGCCAGAGCTAAGAGAACCCAGACACTGTCCTTCAAACACTGGGAGACAATGTGATGGTCCCCTGCCATTACTGAAGTGTACATCAGAAGGAGGA
Organism: Protopterus annectens; assembly: GCF_019279795.1. Lineage (NCBI taxonomy): Eukaryota > Metazoa > Chordata > Ceratodontiformes > Protopteridae > Protopterus > Protopterus annectens. The sequence continues at coordinate 565,012,271 of NC_056735.1, forward strand.
CACTGCTGCAGGGAAAGGTGGTGTCCCATGACAGTTGAACTCCCTTATTAGCCTCAAACACAACTTTAGATGCCTCATGGAGTCCCTGACTGGCATCTATGGCAGCAGAGATGCAGCAGACACTGACAGTTACAACAATCTTGATAGTTACATCAACAACCTCCACAGCATTAAACACAAGTGCTGTGAGTTACTGCAGAAAGCTAATACCTATCCTGAGACAACAGATATTGGCCACAGTCTTAGCAACACATTCAGTGCCAGCTTTACCCCTCTCTCCCCCCACAAGTAAGTGATGAGTAAATGTGTTCTCACATGCTGTATCCCATTTCAATTTTAGGAATCTGTGTGTCACCAGGATGTGGCCCTGCAGCAAGGCCACAGGCTGTGTTTGCAGACTCTACAGTTGTTGCAGGCATCCGGGTGGAACATGGCAAAAGGACCACTGTACACATTGGGCTACTGAGGGGATGGAACAGGGTGCCATGTCCTGTTACTTGCTGGACAACACACACTCAGTCAGGAGATGTAACAAATCAAAGTACTTTCTGATGTCAGTGGCACTGTAGTAGTCCACTGCAATCACACTGCAATCACACTGTGGGTACTATCTGTGAAGCAATATGCATGGGAACAACCAGTATAGTGATTGTTGCCTAGCCAAGTGTGTTTGTGTATGATGCGTGGGTGGTAGCCCATACTGTCACACTTAGGGCTGTGGATTGTCCTCACCAACCTCTCCAGTGCTTGACAACTTTTGGCCTTGTAATGGAGACATTGTGACATATGCTAGGTCAACATAATAATTTAGCAAAACCCACTCTCCAATGGATCCTGTTATTACACAAGCACACTGACCTCCACACAAGATACTGATGACAGACACACACACTTGCCAGCATTGAGTTTCAAACCCCTACCTAGCTATGTATTGCTACTCTGGTGTACCACATTTATCACGCATGCCACAGAGCTTATAGGATGGATGTTGTCCCAAGGTACTTCTAAGGTGAGGAACATCACCGACCCTTATAAATACTGGCATTGGTTGATGTAGTGGGCAAGAGACTCCAAAAAATATTTTACCCTACACACATGTACATTTGACAGGTGTGAAGTTCAAACCTCAATCTAACTACCTTTTTGGACCATTATAGTTACACATTTACCACATGCACCACTGACCTTACATGGTTTAGGGCTGCCAACAGGTACTTCTAAGGTGGATGATATCTGCAGGACTACTAAAGCCAGGCACTGAGATGTGTACTGGGTGTAAAATCTTTGAGGTATGGACATACATATGTACACACACAAATACTTACCAGGAATGAGATTCAAACCCACACCTATGTAGTTATTGCTACTACATTGCTCCACATTTATTGTGCACACCATAGAGCTTACATGTTAAAAAGCTGTGCAAAGGTATCTTTGAAGGTGAGAGACATCAGCAGCAGTGCTAAAGGAGGGGTAAGGGAAGTGTTGTAAGTGTGAAAGACCACAAAATCAGGTCTCTAAAAGGATACACACACTCTCTTACACACAAACACTCACATTTATACAGTTACCAGGATCAGGATTGGAACACCTACCTAACTAGTTTGCTACACTATATTATTATGCAGTTATCGCAAGCATCACAGAGCTGTCCAAAGGTATTTTTGAAGGTGAGAGACATCAGCAGCAGTGCTAAAGAAGGGGTAAGGGAAGTGTTGTAAGTGCGAATGGCCACAAAATCAGGTCTTTACAAGGATCCACATAATACCTCACACAAACACTCACATTTACACAGTTGCCACGATCGGAACACCTACCTAAGTAATTTGCTACACTACACTATTACACAGTTATCACATGTGCCATGGAGCTTATATGTTGGAGAGTTGTCCAAAGGTATCTTTGAAGGTGAGTCACATCAACAGCAGTGCTAAAGGAGGTGTAAGGGAAGTGTTGTAAGTGTGAATGACCACAAAATCAGATCTCTACAAGGATACACACACTCTCTCACATTTAGTAGGATCAGGATTGGAACTCCTACCTAACTAGTTTGTTACACTCTAGTATTACACAGTTATCTCAAGCACCACAGACCTTATATGCTGGGGAGTTGTCCAAAGGTATTTTTGAAGGTGAGTGACATCAGCAGCAGTGCTGAAGGAGGAGTACAGGAGATTTAGTGAATGAGAATGGTCTCAACCACATTCATCTAGAAACACACACACACACACACACACACACACACACACACAGACACACACACACACACACACACACACACACGCTAACACACAACATTACATTTGACAGGACTGAGATTACAACTGCTACATGGATACCTATTTGTACTGTACTGTTACACAGTTATCACAAGCACCACTGACACTACAGGGCTGAGGGCTAACCAAAGGTATTTCTACAGTGAATGGCATTAGCACATCATGTGATATAGGCCAATGGGATGTGTAGTGGGTGGGACAGGCCTCATAAGGGGATTCTCTCTATCGCTGTCTGTCTTTCTTTTCCCCACATCTGTGTGTGTGTATGTTTGACATATTATATTATGTTTGCCTTAAATATGTGTGTGTATTCCTATTCAAGGTGTCTGTGTGAAGTACCAGTGGTGTACAATTTGGTGTGTGTGTGCACAGACAGCTGTGAATAACCGATAACTATAGTCCACTGTGTTGTCAGACATGGGCTTCATTTCTCCAAGTATAAGAGCATGCCCAATATGACCTTCTATATTGAGTGTGTGCATCCATTCCAGAGAGGGTTGTACTCCAGTTCAGGGTTTTTCTGTGCTACAGCTTCACCCAGCAAATTGTTTCTGTAGGATATCTGTAGATAGGTTGCCAATATGGAGACACAATGGGCTTAACATACAGGGGATACTGTAACTATTGTCTGTGCTGCTTGTGTGATATGTTTGGTTGTACCATACATATTCTGACATATGTACTGTTTTACACTGTGATGTGTCATGTCATCAACTGCTGACAGTTATCATTCTTTGCTCACTGTTATTTACCGGGAAATACGAGATGAATAAAGTTGAGACCAATATTCTGAGGAATATAGACTACACATTCTGGCACACACCTACCACTGTGGAGGGGTAGCTACAGATAAATGACTGCTGGTTCTATGTAAATGCTGCAGCACCTTGTTAGTATACTGGCTGGGGTTTCCCTCCTTGTGCTTTTCTCAACTTCAAGGAATGGTTATATCCTGATGGGGCCATATCTTTCAGCTGTATGGATACACCCTAGTTATCCAAAGGCAGGGCTCATATTGCTGGTCAGTTTACCTTCACATTGTGGTTTACAAGTGGTTTTGTGGCTATTCGTTCATGGGTTTGCAGTGGGGAGTAGTATGGGCAGAGTTTCAGAGTTCACACACTCCATGGCATCCATGCTTCTACATTCTCTGTTATTGTCTCCTCCACTTATCATTATGTAAGAAATATCTCAATGGTATTCCTATAGTTTGGCCTTTATCCCAGTAGTAGTTATGGCCTGATCCACAGACCTTGCAGTAGGACATGGGGAGGCATGCTAGTGGCATTTGTCAACACAGCCTTGCATTTGTTTTCTGTTTACTATTAGGTTGTTAGTTGGGACCCCCTGACATTCCATACATCGGCACTATGGGTGAGGCATAGGCCTTTGCCAGAGGACTGTAGGCCATTTGTGAATGCTGCAGGCCATCTGTTACTGCATTTCTACATGGAATTGTGGGGGGAGGGTGCACAGCTGCAGACTTTAACATTTGAAATGACTGTACTGGTATTTCAGTTACTTTGTTGGCTTCCATTTCATATTGTATTGTGACCTATCATGCAGACAGGAGGCATATCAGTAGAGTACACATGTAAGATCTTAATAGCATATATTTCAGTTTCAGACTTCTTACCCTTCAGAAATGGAATGCAACTGCCAGACCTGTTGTAGTATGTCTCTGTAGGTCTGGAGGGGGCTGTTCACCATTGTCATCATTTGGGTGCCTTAGCCTAGCCTTTCTTCATGGACATCTACACCTGTCCTGCTGGGTGAGGCTGGTGGTGGATATGTGACCCTCATTGACATCCATGTCTGTGACCTATTAACACCCACAGTTCTTTGGGCTATCACATGTATTGCAGTGGGGGATGTCACCTTGTGTAGTGCTGCCTAGTATGTTGAAACTAATATTTGTTGTGAATTTCCTCCTGCCCCATATAGCTGTCTGTTGCTATCCCATTCAGCCACCCAATTCCCTTGCATGCTTGCATCCATATTATACATACAAGTATGAGAAAGTACAGTTTTGTACCTACCATAAATGTAGATGTTCGAGTGCTCATACAGCTGCAGTCATAACAGATGGGTTATCCTGCCGTCAGGTGGGTCCTCGGTCGGCCGAATTCCAAAGTCTAGGTCCGGCGTTGGTTGTCGTCACTTCCTCCCTGACATCAGTGTGGCAGGGGTATAAAAGAGGCAGCCAACGCCATTTTCTTCAGTTTTTCTTGCCCCAGATGTCAGGTGCCCCCAGAAGGAAGGCAAACATAATGTTATGCAAAGGTGCAATGTTGATAAATCAAAAACAGTAGTTGCAAGCAAATACACCATAAAAGAATACCCCAAAGAGGTTATATGAAAAGTGTTTGTCATAAGGCCTGTCCTAAGAGGGGATGGAGGGAGGGAAACCTGGACTGCAGCTGTATGAGCACTCGAACATCTACATTTATGGTAAGTACAAAACTGTACTATGTTCATCGTGCATACAGCTGCAGTCATAACAGATGGGTAGAATCCCAAAGCTAAGTAAGGGTGGTAGGCACTAAGTGGAACTAGGAGGGGCTAGGATGCCTTGCAGGACTGCTGTGGCAAAGCCCGCTCTAGATTTTGAGTAAATTGGGAGGTGATAGTGCTTGGAGAAAGTGTGCACTGAACTCCAGGTGGCTGCTTCCAAAATATTCTTGGTAGGGACCCCCCTGAGGAAGGCTGCAGAGGTAGCTGTGGCTCTGGTGGAGTGGGATCTGATGCATGCAGGCATGTTTTTTACATGAAATGAGTAACAAAAGTGTATGCAGTGGGCTATCCATTTTGAAATTGTCTGTTTGGAAATAGCCTTTCCCTGAGCACCTGTAGCATAGGACACAAAGAGTTGCTCAGATTTCCTGAATGGCTTTGTTCTGTCCAAATAGTAACGACGTTGTCTGTGAATATCAAAGGAATGTAGTAGTCTTTCCCCTTTGTTTTGTGGATTAGGATAAAATGTAGGTAAGTGAATAGTCTGATTCAAAGCTACACTGGATACTACCTTTGGCATAAAGGTAGGGTTGGTTCGTAAGGAAACTCTGTCCTGATGGAAAATGAATTGTTGCACAGCAATGAGGGCCTGTAGCTCCGAAACCCTGCGTGCTGAGGTGATAGCCAGAAGAAAGGCTGTTTTCCATGACAAGTACTGTAACTCTGTTGAAGAAGCTGGCTCGAAGGGAGGAAGAGTCAGCTTTTTCAATACGAAGTTGAGGTCCCAAGCAGGGACTGGTGGTTTCCTTGGGGGTTTTATATTCTTTGCCCCTCTGAGGAACTGCCTTAAGAGAGGGTGAGAGAATAAAAGAGGATCTGTGTTGTATTGTGCAGAAATGGCTGAAGCGTGGATCTTGATGGAGGAGAAGGAAAGTCCATTGTTTAACATCTCAGCTAGGTACTGTAAATTTGAGGTATATTTATTATCCAAGGATTCTGTCCCTTTTCTTGATTCCAGGCACAAAATCGTTTCCATTTGGCGGAGTAGGCCTTTCTAGTAGAAGGTCTTCTGGCCTCCAAGATGACATCCTGCACCTCCTTGGAGAGGAGAAACTGTTGGGAAATCAAGGAATTCTCCATGCAGCTAGATTTAGAGTTTTGAGATTGCTGTTAAGGGTTTTGTAGTTGTGCTGGGACAGCAGAAGAGGGACTAGAGGTAGGATCCATGGTGGGGAATGTGTCAGGCTCTTCAGGAGCGGATACCAGTGTTGTCTTGGCCAGTCTGGGGCAATGAGAATCATTTTCGGTCTCTCTGCTCTGGCTTTTAATAGAACTTTGGGCAGCAGAGGAAGAGGTGGGAAGGCATAGACTGTCAATGTTGCCCAATTGAAGGAAAGTGCGTCCACTTTCCAGGCCTATGGATGGTAGGTCCTTGAACAAAATATTTTCAACTGGCAATTTCTGTGGGTAGCAAAGAGATCTATGTCTGGCTGTCCCCATGCCTGAGTTATCTTTGTGAAAACTTGAGGATGCAACTTCCATTCGTGTGGATCTGTTATATTTCTGCTTAGGTTGTCTGCCAGTGTGTTTTCCTTCCCTGGCAGGAATTGTGCCTGTAGTTGAATTTGCAGTTCTAGTGCTGTGTTCCATAGGGTCATGGCTTTCCTGCACAGGGGGTAGGAATGTGTTCCCCCCTGTTTGTTTATGTACCACATCACTGTGGTGTTGTCTGTCCTTATCAATAGCTGGCCTGGATGTAGTAGGTCTTTGAAGGTCAAAATAGCCTTTTGCATGGCTAGCATTTCCTTTTGGTTGATGTGAAGGTGCTTCTCTTTTCGGGTCCATTTTCCCTGAATGCACTGATCTGTCATGTGTGCTCCACAGGAGTAGTCTGAGGCATCTGTAGTGATGATTTGAGTTGCTTGAGGTACACAGAACGGAAGACCTGTGTTTCTTTGGCAAGCTTGAGTCCACCACAAAAATTCCTTTTGAAGGCATGGAATGAGTGGTATAATTGCTTCCAAGCTGTGGCTGTGTTGAGACCATATGTTTTTCAGGTACCATTGAAGTTTCCTCATATGCAGCTTTGCACATGGGATTAGTAGGATGCAAGATGCCATGAATCCCAGAGCCTGCAGGACTTTCCTTGCAGTTAGCCTGGTGTAAGTTGCCATTTTTTTGAAGTATTGGGACAGTTGCCCTTGCTTGTCTGGCGTGAGGTAGGCCATCTGGGTGGTTGTATCCAAGCTGGCACCCAGGAAAATTATTTGTTGAGAGGGTATTAGTTTTGATTTCTTTTTGTTGACTGTGTATCCCGGGAAGTTCAACAGTTTTATTACAAACGCCAGGTGCTGCAGTAGTATGTCCTTGCTGTCTGCTTGGATCAGGCAGTCGTCCAGATATGGGTAGATTTGTATCCCTTGTAGTCTGCAGAAGGCGATTACTGATGCCAAGCATTTCATAAACACTCTGGGCACAGTAGATAAGCCAAAGGGCAATGCAGAGAATTGGTAATGATTTGAACCTGCAAGAAATCTGAGGTATCTTCTGCAATCTTGTCTGATAGGGACATGCAGGTATGCCTCCTTGAGGTCCAATGTTACCAGCCAAGACTCCTTGCCCAGCATGGGAAGAAGCTGCTGTAATGTGAGCATCTTGAATTTTGGCACCTGTAGATATGTGTTTAGGATGGATAGGTCTAAGATAGGTCTCCAATCTTTGTCTTTCCTTGGTACCAGGAATAGTCTGGAATAAAACCCTTGACCTTGTTCTTTTGCAGGTACCTCTTGAATTGCTTTCATGTCCATGAGAGCTGAAACTTGTTTTTGTGCCTCTGCCCTTTGATGTTGTGGCAGGTTTGGCATGCCTCTCATTTTTGGAAGGGTATGAAAGTGGAACCTGTAGCCTCTGTCTATAATGTCTAGAATCCATTTGTCTTTTGTAACAATATGCCAATTTTTTGAGAATAATGCCAGATTTCTGCCCAAAGGTGCTGCCATTAAAGCTTTGCTTGGCAGGTGTAGGGGGAAGTCATTGTGTCTGTTTTCTAAAAGACTGTGATCTATCTTCTCCACCTCATGGGGTTGGTGCTTGCCACTGTCTGGCTCTGAAAGATCCTTGAGGTTGCCCTTTACCCCTTGGGTGCCTGTATCTGCCCCTTTGAGGTCTGTCCGTGGCTGGAAAGGACAAATTTTTTGAAGGCCAGTTTCTGCTGAAATGGGAAGGCTTACCTGCAGGAAATCTTTCACTATTTGCATTGATTTCGCTTTTTCCTCCATTTTCTTTAGCACCTCCTCAGCTTTAACACCAAACAATACATCTTTTTGAAGAGGTGCATCTAATAATTTAGCTTTGACATGATCTGGTAAGGTTTGCTCTTTGAGCCAAGCATGCCTACGTATAACAGAACCCGTAACAGCAGCTCTACATGAGGCCTCTAAAGCATCAAAACCACACTGCAAGGTATGTTTAACCACTTGCTCTGCACCATGCAACAAATCCTATAGTATCAACAAGAATGAGACGATGGTGAGACGTATGAGATTTAATGAAGCCAAACCGTATTTTTCCAATGCTGCTCCCAGATATAATATAAGCCAGGAACCCAAGCTCAGTCTCTGCCTTACCTATGCTAGAGATATCAAGCACTATACAGACATTATTAATAGAAACTGGCAGGTATTGGTTACTGAACCCACAATTTCCTCTTTAATTGGTGCTAGACCCCAGTATACATTCAAGAACAAAAAGAACTTGTATAGGAGATTATGTGGGGTAAGAACAGAGAAACCTACCATGGAGTTTAAAGGCACACAACCTTGTGGTCACTGTCCACAGTGCCCACACATAGATACTTCTATAATATTTCATCACCCTGACACAACAAGAGCATTTGATATCAGGGTAAGTGCCACTTGTGAGACCATACATGTTGTTTATCTGGCTGAGTGTCAACAATGTCATTGCTTCTATATAGGCAAGACAGACAGAACTCTTAGAGAGAGAATGAGAGAGCACCTATATCACATTAGAAAGAAGTCTAGAATTAATGCTTTGGCAAAACATATTAGCAACATGGGTGAACATCATAAATTTACTTTCAGAGTTCTATCTGTTATCTATGAGAATAATAGAGGGGGTGATGTGAGAGTTAAAACTGAAGAGACAGAAGCAAAATGGATAGTTAGACTGAGATCCCATATAGGACATGGTCTCAATGAATGTGTTCCTATCAAGCCCATATTACGTAACAGACCACTAAATAGGAGATGTACTTTTTAGGCACTTGAGTTTTATTTAAGCTAAGTTTTAATAGTAGTCCTCATATTGATATATATATATATATATATATATATATATATATATATATATATATATACAATTCATCTGTTTATACATTTTTATTTGTATTTGTATTTGTTATTTGTATTTAGTTATTTGTTTATATCATATTAGTATAAAATGAGTTTTGTCTCTTTAAAAGTTTCAGTCATGTGATCAATTAATGCATGTATAAAGGTGTGTTTTTAGATGAAATGGTTACACCTGATGAAGCTATGTGAAAGCGCTTGTGTCTTCTATTAAACTGGTACTTGATTTATCTTCTGGGGACTTTATTTATATCTTTGGATATATTCTCAGCCTGGATTTATTGCCTCTTGACTTCAGGGGGCTGCTTGCTTATGCTTTTATAACAATTGTTCTTCTGGCTCTGTTTTTATCGATTGCTTCTGTTTTTTGTGAGCCTGTCTACGAAGTTACCATGGCTGAGGATGCTATACAAGTTGAGCTGGATTATACTCCTGAATGTCGAGCCTCGACAGCTTTGATAGAAGGTAGTGTTGACACATTTATTTCTAAGATTAGAGATGTGAACAACCCGCTTCTGAATGTTAATTTGGAGCCCGAAGAAGAAGTGGATGTTACTACTGATTTTCTATCACTGAGAACTGATATGCTTGACCTAGAGAGATTGCTTTCTAAGTTAGCCAGAACACAATATGAGAAATTTCATCTTGAGGCATGCATTGAACAGAAATTGATGCCTCGTGGACTCAGAATATTAAAGATGCCAGCTGAAGTTGATTGTGATAGCCTTCTTTTAACAGAGTGCTAAAAGTTGAATATAGCTACCAGTTTTAGTTATATCAAGCTCCTAATAGCAGCTGCTGAGAGACGTGAGTTTAAACTCCTTGATGACATTAAGAATAAGTATGCATACTTGAATAACAACTACAATGGTGATTCCCTCACTAGACTGATGATAGATACTATAAGCAATGTAGACACCTACAAGCGCAAACTGCTACAAATCAAATTGAAAAAAACTACAGAGACATCGTTCTGATTTCTCATCAGGCCACATCTTCATGTGGCCACGTGAACCAATGAAATCAGAGCAAACGGCAGCTCCAGCTCAGCGAGCACAAACGGAAGGGAGCGCACGTTTACAAGAACTTGATAATGTCTTGATTCAAGACAATAGTGTGTTCAATGAAGATATTATCTCCAATAAGCCTGAGTCCGCAGGCATATCATCTGAACAGAGGGTTAATAAGCTTCCAGTTCCTCCCAGCTCACATGCATGTCCACAGGGTGCTAGGAGGAAGGTCGTGACAGTAGTGCAGGTTCACAGAAGTGACGGCAGCATTTCTACTGTTCTACCGACGGCTTCCAATACTGTTTGCTCACAATCCAACGAATACCATCTAAATTTTCCCCTGCCAGTGAGAGATAACTCACTGGTGAGAACGGATGGACAGAGGAAGCAGAACCAAACACGGGGGAGAAGCAGTACAAGAAACAAGAGAAAATACGAGGAGGAAACAAACAATGTTTACACTATCAAGAAAGCCTTTCAAAAAGTAAGACTCTAGTAGTTAATCTTTCTAAACGTCTGCTTTCTGACAATGAATTAAGTGTTTTAACCAGAGGTTTATCATTTATACCTGCCTCTGATATGTCTATCACTGATGCTATATTTGATTTAAAGATTTTTACTCGGAATCTAAGTCTGAAATTAATGTTTTTAAACACTAATAATAAACAATAACAAGTTGTTTTTAGGAGACCTAGCACTTTTATACCGAAAATGAATTCTGTTGTAAATGCATTTGAACAGTTATGTATTACTGACTTTTACAAAGTTATAGATAATAACATTAATTTTTACAAGAAGCATAACCTTAGCAAAGATGAACTAGATACATTGAATAAACTTGAGAACGATTTCAGCTTGGTAATTAGACCAGCTGACAAAGGGGGACAAATAGTTGTCTTAGATAAAATAGACTATGATTCATTAATGTATGAAATGCTCAGTGATAATAATTTTTATCAACTTAGAGTACATGTAGATAAAATGATTTTAGAGATTATTAATGCAATTAAGAGTATGCAATTTGAATGCCTCATTACTGATGAAATGACAGACTATTTTTTTGGTTTCTAAACCAGTGGTGCCTGTTATACAAGGGCTTCCGAAACTGCACAAGAATAGTACTAGACCACCTATGAGGCCCATAGTTTCTGTAAGGGGATGGTCAACAGAGGCTATCTCAATCTATGTGGAGAAAAAACTGAGACCTGTCCTAGATACTATGCACCATGTCTTGAAAGACACTGAACATTTTTTAAGAGATTTTTATGCATTTACTAATCAAGGAACTGCTGATGGTGAATATATTTTGGTTACGTTAGATATTGTCTCCCTCTTTACAGTTATACCCAACACATTGGGTATAGACTTTATGAGAAAATTACTGACAAAAGTTGGCACATATAATGCCACAGTGATTATAGTTATACAAAAATTGATAGCCCTGGTACTTTATAACAACATTTTCATTTTTAATGATAACATCTACTGGCAGAAAAATGGAGTAGCAATGGGCAGCTCCTATTCAAACAGCTACGCCAATATAGTTATGGTCACATGGGAGACAGATTACATTTTTAATAGTATATATGCACCGTACATCCATTTCTATAGAAGATTTGTAGACGATTGTTTCTTTCTATGGAAAGGCACCTTAGATGGACTGAAGCTCTTTATTGAATACCTGAACCAAACCACTGACTTTTTAAAATTTACTTTTAATTATTCTTATACAGGAATTAATTTCCTGGATGTCTATATCTATAAGGACATATTAGGTAACCTTAGTACCAGAATGTATAGGAAGGAATGCAGGGTTAACAACCTTCTTTCTAGACAAAGTATGCACCCAGAATTTGTTTTTGACAATGTTGCACGTAACCAATTTTTTAGAGCATCAAGACTCACTGTAGACCCGGTTGAGTACGAACAAATGATGCATACTACCAACTTGGAGTTAAAGGACCGGGGGTATCATACCTATAGAATCAACAAGAATGAGAAGATGGTGAGACGTATGAGATTTAATGAAGCCAAACCGTATTTTTCCAATGCTGCTCCCAGATATAATAAAAGCCAGGAACCCAAGCTCAGTCTCTGCCTTACCTATGCTAGAGATATCAAGCACTATACCGACATTATTAATAGAAACTGGCAGGTATTGGTTACTGAACCCACAATTTCCTCTTTAATTGGTGCTAGACCCCAGTATACATTCAAGAACAAAAAGAACTTGTATAGGAGATTATGTGGGGTAAGAACAGAGAAACCTACCATGGAGTTTAAAGGCACACAACCTTGTGGTCACTGTCCACAGTGCCCACACATAGATACTTCTATAATATTTCATCACCCTGACACAACAAGAGCATTTGATATCAGGGTAAGTGCCACTTGTGAGACCATACATGTTGTTTATCTGGCTGAGTGTCAACAATGTCATTGCTTCTATATAGGCAAGACAGACAGAACTCTTAGAGAGAGAATGAGAGAGCACCTATATCACATTAGAAAGAAGTCTAGAATTAATGCTTTGGCAAAACATATTAGCAACATGGGTGAACATCATAAATTTACTTTCAGAGTTCTATCTGTTATCTATGAGAATAATAGAGGGGGTGATGTGAGAGTTAAAACTGAAGAGACAGAAGCAAAATGGATAGTTAGACTGAGATCCCATATAGGACATGGTCTCAATGAATGTGTTCCTATCAAGCCCATATTACGTAACAGACCACTAAATAGCAGATGTACTTTTTAGGCACTTGAGTTTTATTTAAGCTAACTTTTAATAGTAGTCCTCATATTGATATATATATATATATATATATATATATATATATATATATATATATACAATTCATCTGTTTATACATTTTTATTTGTATTTGTATTTGTTATTTGTATTTAGTTATTTGTTTATATCATATTAGTATAAAATGAGTTTTGTCTCTTTAAAAGTTTCAGTCATGTGATCAATTAATGCATGTATAAAGGTGTGTTTTTAGATGAAATTGTTACACCTGATGAAGCTATGTGAAAGCACTTGTGTCTTCTATTAAACTGGTACCTGATTTATCTTCTGTGGACTTTATTTATATCTTTGGATATATTCTCAGCCTGAATTTATTGCCTCTTGACTTCAGGGGGCTGCTTGCTTATGCTTTTATAACACCTGTAGACATGTGTTTAGGATGGATAGGTCTAAGATAGGTCTCCAATCTTTGTCTTTCCTTGGTACCAGGAATAGTCTGGAATAAAACCCTTGACCTTGTTCTTTTGCAGGTACCTCTTGAATTGCTTTCATGTCCATGAGAGCTGAAACTTGTTTTTGTGCCTCTGCCCTTTGATGTTGTGGCAGGTTTGGCATGCCTCTCATTTTTGGAAGGGTTTGAAAGTGGAACCTGTAGCCTCTGTCTATAATGTCCAGAATCCATTTGTCTTTTGTAACAATATGCCAATTTTTTGAGAATAATGCCAGTTTTCTTCCCAAAGGTGCTGCCATTAAAGCTTTGCTTGGCAGGTGTAGGGGGAAGTCATTGTGTCTGTTTTCTAAAAGACTGTGATCTATCTTCTCCACCTCATGGGGTTGGTGCTTGCCACTGTCTGGCTCTGAAAGATCCTTGAGGTTGCCCTTTACCCCTTGGGTGCCTGTATCTGCCCCTTTGAGGTCTGTCCGTGGCTAGAAAGGACCAATTTTTTGAAGGCCAGTTTCTGCTGAAATGGGGAGGCTGTACCTGCAGGAAATCTTTCACTGTTTGCATTGATTTCACTTTTTCCTCCATTTTCTTTAGCACCTCCTCAGCTTTAACACCAAACAATACATCTTTTTGAAGAGGTGCATCTAATAATTTAGCTTTGACATGATCTGGTAAGGTTTGCTCTTTGAGCCAAGCATGCCTACGTATAACAGAACCCGTAACAGCAGCTCTACATGAGGCCTCTAAAGCATCAAAACCACACTGCAAGGTATGTTTACCCACTTGCTCTGAACCATGCAACAAATCCTGCAACTCTTTTAAATCTGGTTGGTCTGGTTGTGTCATCTTGCTTTTCAGCTGAGATATCAAAAACTGTTGATACTTTAACATATGGAACTGACAGTTTAATGCCCTCATGGTTAAAGTGGCCGAGGTATACACCTTTTTCCCCCACCTTTCTAAAGCTCTGGAATCTCTCTCTGAAGGTAATGGGTTTTTAGCAGTAGAGGCCTTAATTCCCTTGGGACCCTGTGAAATAGTTTCTGGGTCAGCAGTATGGCTTTTATATAGGAACTGGTGAGAATCAGGAACCCGGTAATACCTGTCTGGTTTAACAGGAGCTGGAGGCAAAGAATCTGGATTAAGGCTGGCTTCTGTGTACACATCATCCAATATATCTAAAACAGGAGGGATAGCCAGAGGCCTATGCTGGGGGAGCAGAAGAAATTCCCTGAGCCTTTTCTTGGAATCTGAGTAATCTTGGCCTTCCCAGTGAAAGTGTTCCCTCAGTGTATGCAGGGTTTCCCCAAAAGAGAAGTCCTCAGGGGGGAGACCGAGGGAATAGACTCCTCTGCATCAGAGTCTTTGAATGGAGAATAGGCATAATCCTGGTCCTCAGATAGTTCTGAGGTAATAAAAGCTTGATCTGAGGAAGGGTAGTCTTCCTCTAGTCTGGGCCTTTTGTCAGAGGGGGGTTGAGAACCCCTGATAAGAGTAATCAAATCCTCAGCCATTTTAAGCATCTGTTTTTTAGGCATGGTGCCTTGAGAGGGGGTCTGAGGAACCTGTTTTTTGGTTTTCATGGCTGCTTTAGATTTAGTGAAGGCTTTAATAGAGAAGGAGGAAGGCCTGAAAACCCCTTGAGAAATGGCAGGCCTGTCTAAATTCTGAGTTTCCCCGCCAGGAGTGGCGTCAGAGTCTGTAGTAGGAATGGGGGCCGAGGAGCCTGCGACCTCTGGTACTGAAGACACTGGTAATGCATTGTCATCGGTACTCAGGGGCTGCGTAGGTGCCTCGCTGAGTACCGGAGAACCGGTAGTCGGCCTTAGCATGGTTTCAGTAGGTGGCGTGGACCTTGTATATCGGTCCTTATCTTTGCGTTTTTTGCTCAAAACTGGAGTCGGAGTATCCGATGACATAATATAATTAAATTTTTTGCCAAAAAAGTGAAGGGCGAACTCCGCCCGACGCTTAATAGTGTGCTTATTGAATCTAGCACAAAAACGGCAGGCCGAGACATCATGGACTGGGCCTAAGCAAGGTATACAGAAAGAGAGGAAATCCTTATGCGGTATTTGCTTCATACATGAAATGCAATTATTAACTTTGTCTGACATCAGTCTGAGGCAAGAAAAGTTTCCCCAATGGGGTACTTAGCTTTCAAGAAGACTTCGGCTGAAATACTTTCGTAAATCTCAGGAGCTGGCCGACCTGGCACTTGCGAACTGCTTCTGGCACCGTGCGGCAAGAAATACAGAAGAAAATGGTGTCGGCTGCCTCTTTTATACCCCTGCCGCACTGACGTCAGGGAGGAAGTGACGACAACCGACGCCGGACCTAGACTTTGGAATTCGGCCGACCGAGGACCTGCCTGACGGCAGGATAACCCATCTGTTATGACTGCAGCTGTATGTACGATGAACATCATACTATTCCATACAGTAACTGATAGGAAGAGTGACTTACCTTGTTGCTGGGCCAGTACTGAGGCTAGTGCTGGAGGGCTGATTATGTTGGATGCACATTGTACACTCCCTGTACATGGTAAAGCTCAGGTAGTGTCATGTTTGGCATCCCTTTAACTGTCTGTGCGAGTCAGAGAGAGGTATCAGTCCCTGGGTCCCTCCAGTGTCAGTGTGTGTGTGTGTGCTATGCGTTGCCTCTTTGCCAAGGCCTGGGCATACTGTGAATGCCTCCTTCTGCCTACAGGGGCAGGCTCAGGATGCTCCTCCTCCAAGTCCCCCTGTGCCTGTGCTGGCCTTAGCAGTGGTGCTGGGGGGTTGTGTGGCCCTGCTCCATGCTATTTCTGCTGCAGCTGTTTCTGCAAGATCATATTGTATAACGTAGCACATACTATGAACATTTGTGTACATGTAGCTGGAGAGTACTGCAAGGCTCCACTGGATATGTCAAGGCAGTGGAACCGTGACTTCAGCATCCCAAACACACACTCTACAATGATCCTGGTTTGTGTGTGTGCCTCATTATGGTGTTTGTGTTCGGGTGTGTGTGCATTTCTAATGGGTATTTTCAGCCACAGCTCCAGTGCATAGCCAGCATCCCCCACTAGATGGCCATATGGGATGTCCCCCCTGGCAAATGCCTGACACAGCTGTGAGCAATGCCAGATGTGGGAGTCATGATAGCTTTCAGGGCTGCCAACAAACACATTTATGATGATAATGCCCTGTGCATTGCACACAACTTAGCAGTTGACGGAGGGGAAGCCCTTGTGGTTTATGTGGACCCTTCCCCGCTCACTGGGTGATGCTTTGAAGTGGATGTGCGTGCAGTCTATAGCACCAACTACTTCAGGGTATTCTGCTATATGGTGGAAGAGACGCATACGTGTGGTCAGCGCCTCATGGGCAGTGGGGAAATATATGTGCTCACTGGCATGTTCTGTCATGGCTTCCAGGAAATGGTGGAGTACCCTGGATGCCGATGCCTGTGAGACCCCCATGATATCCTCAGTTGGTCTTTGGAAGGTACCTGTGGCTAGTATTCTTAAGCCTAGACATACCTTGGTACCCACTGGGATGGGTTCCCCTCTATTAGTTCTGTGTGTAAGGCATGGCTGGCACAGCTCAACAATTTGCTGTAGAATGTACCTGTCCACCCTATAGCGCTCTACTGTCTCCAGCTCATGTAGGCCCTGGTAGATTACCCTGGGTCTGTACACTCTCCTCCTCCTCCTCACTGTGGGTTGATTGTCAGCATTCTCTTCCTCACCACCCTCAGTCTCTAGCACATATTGATGGAGTAAAGCAGCAGCAGCCTCTAACATATTTAGTTATTTTTGCCAGTTAAAAATCTCCTGTCTGTGTACACCGGTGGTGTAGAGTTTGTGGGAAAAATCAGTCTGTAGAGTGTTTGTATAGTTTATATTAGTGTGCTGGGCTGCTGCATGTGTAATTGGCTGATTCTGATACATTCCTCCTGCCAGCTATGCTAGTTCTTCCTGATTGTCTTCCTACTGCTGTTTCCCCTTCCCACTTCCTCCCTATTTAAGCCCCGAGGGGTGCCACACATACCTGGTGCTCAAATGTAAATAGTTCTTCTATTTCTTCTGTTTATGTTTTTTTTTTTTTAATGCCCGCTGAGTGCTGTGCACACCCATTTAGCTAATGTAAGCACCTTTAAGCAGAAATGGCCCTACCTGGATGCGAACATGCTCTGCATTTCATGGAACAGGACAATACAGCCTCAGACACACACCTTTCCTTAGCTGTGCTTAGCTAAGGGTAAACACAGGCCACAGAGCACCAACGAGCTTACAGCAAGCATGACACACTCCCTTATGAAGTCATTCAGCTCTTATACTTGCAGTGTTGTATTACTGTATCTACACAGTTAAGTACAAGCTGACACATTGAGGAAATCTGTGATTCAGTATAACTCCCCCTCATTTGCATACCCCAGTGTGTAAGTCCTTAGTTACTGCACTTAAATGGACCCTTTCCCTTTGACAACCAGTGCTCCCTCATATTGTTTACATTCTGCATGCCATTGACTATAATGGCAAATGCAGAATTATCTTAAAATTGACTTTTCTCTCTCTCTTTTTTTTTTTTTTTGGTTTATTTTTGGCACGATCCCATTTGCGACCTGCTGCCCTAAGCTTAAGCAGCTGTGATCGGCCAAAAAAAAGTCTAATTTCATAAAAAATAAACAATTATTAATGCCAATGGCCTTATATTTGACAACTGGTATGTGTGTTTGACTGTACTACATGCTTTTCATGAGCTGTCCTGCCTCCGTTTGCTCAGATGCAGAAATGTATTCAGTTACTAACTGAATACATTTCTGCTCTGACACTGTTCCTGTATGGAGTCCAGCCAGCTTTGTGGATCGCAAAAATCACCTTATATGTATGGTTTTTACCAGCAAATGAGGTGATTTGCATCCTGCATGGCTTTCTGTGCAGAAACAGTGTAGGGCCGTTCGTGCACATGAAAATGGCACTTTGCTGGATCGCTCGGTGGCTATTTTCCATGCAGGAGCTCCTACACTGTTCCTGCACAGAAAGGTAAGTCTCATTTTTTGAAGGAGGAGGTGGAGGCTTTTGATCTGGATTTATTTTGTTTTAAAAATAAAATTAATTAGTTGAAGGGATTAATAACACAGCTAAAAAAATATTTAATGAAAAAATAAGCTTTCCCATTCAGAAACGATTCATCAGGTCTAACAAAACATTTAAATGCTATACAGTTAATTGATACAACAGTCAATCATTCAATTAAACATTCAATAAATGATGTAAACCATGTAACCTTAAAACAGGTTTTAAAGAACATGCTTCATTTAAGCCTGGAGCATTTAGGGTACTAAGACATACAATCCATTTACATTCATAATATTCAATCAAATTCACGATGTCACCTCTACGAATTGTCATATTAGTAATCTGTAGGACACTAAATTTAAAACTATGTGCACCATCATTTTCAGCTGCATGCTTAGCCAGAGCATTGGTTAAAAAAATGTTTTGATGTCATAAATATGCTGTGACACTCTTTCTTTAAGACGTCTATTAGTTTTTTGAATATAAAAAGATGTACATGAGGTACAGGTAGCAATATAGACTAAATCTGAAAAATCGCAGCAGCAATAAAGTCAATACTGAAAACTTTTCCCTTTACAGGATGTTAAAAGAAGAGGTAGCATTAATATATTCACATAAGTTACACTCCATACAAGGGAAAGTTCAAATTCTATTAATTATTCCCATGTTAGAGGCACTGTTCTGTTACAAACCACTCTATAGCATAATTCCTTTTTTTAGATTCTCATCATCCATCACAGAGGTATATGTCAGCCCAGGAATGAATTTCCAGTTTCCCATCCACTGGTCCAGGTTGCACTTGAATTGGGTTGGGGAAGGGCTCTGCCTCACAAGAATGTGAAGCCTATTCCAGAGAATGTGGATTCTCTGAGATACATATTTGTCCTTCCAACATGTCTTACTAAAGTCAAAAGCAGAGTTTACATCTTTAGTTCTAATAGTTCTGGTGCTGTTCATTTTGAGGTTATATAAAATGCCCATCAGAGCTGGATCTAAGGATACCTTGTATGCCAGGCATAAATTTGCCACTGAGTAGTCTGCAGGAAACAAAGTATAGACAGGGCTTTGAGGCGATCTGCATAGGAAACTGTACTTATGCTCTCTATTCTTTTTTCAAGGAACCTCTGTGGACACTCCTGTTGTTGCATGCGCCTGGCCAGGTGCATACCAAAGGGGACACTATACTCAGAGATGCATATGATAAGGACTGAACACAGTGGCATGATGACTTCCTTGGACCTAAATGTCATGCCCTTATTACTTATAAGTATAAAGTGACATAGAATTATTTTTTAACTACCTTGGATGTGTGTTGGTCAAAATCTATGTTACTATCTACAGGAGTCCCCAAATCCTGATTACTATGTCTGCTTTCAGGAGTGTTTTATCAAAGAATTAGTTAACCTATGTGGCCAATTATCAAGAAGGTACTATTAAGCATTTCTTGGCACTCTGTTTTAAGCTGTGGCTTTGGCAGCATTCATTTTTCTGTGTGAAATCTTGCTGAAATATGTGCAGAGGGATGACTGCTGCAGTCTTACATTTGTGTGGCACAAAGTCCATGTGGAGGTTAGGTTATGGTTGAATAGTGGCTTCAGTGGTCATGATAAGTAATTTTTAGGCTCTTTAGGAGGCATCCTGGGATGTTATCGAGTCCCATCAAAGCTGTGTTCTTGGCCTTTAGAAAGCATATCTGAGACTTGTTCCCAGATGATAAAAAGATTATGTTAGACAGGATTTTCTCTGAGTGGCAGAGGGTGAGAGGGAGGTAAGGTTGGAGCGGAATTTGTCAACTAGAACATTTGCTATACCTAATGGTTCCATGAACATGGCCCCATTTATGAAGAGTTAAACAATGTTATATACTACATTTGAGGTTTCAGACATTGTTAAAGAACGCTTTATAGATGTACTTGACCTGGGACACTACTTACCTCAAAATTTGCTTTGCTGAACTTAATAAGTCCTCTTAGTTGTCTATTTAGTTTGATGAGACAGTTTTTGTTTTATGTATTTATTTTTTTATTTTTGAGTGTTAAACTTCTTAACTTTTGCTATGACTGTTTTCTTTTGTTGTGTAACCTGTTTAATTTTAGATTCCACCAGGGTGTTTTTTTTTTTTTATTTTATTTTTATTTAGATTTGGATGGTGTGTTGAAATATGGAGGAGAAAAAATTCCCAAAACAAAGACAACATGGGAAGATCAGACCATACAGAAAGGAAGGAAATAAAACATGGCGAGAAAGAAAGTGCTGAATTCATGAATGGCTACACTAAGTGCAGCTGTAATGTGCACTCTTTGGTACTCATTAAATGACTGTAGAGCCTCAAAACAAGGGTAAATGTCTGAATATGCTAATGAAACATAAGTAGCTGAATTACTTGTTAATTAGCAAATCCAACATGGCTGGGCTATTCAGTAATCTATAAAGCAATCATGTACACTTAGTTCAGCTATTTGCCCTGAAACTGAAAACTCTTTAGATCAAAGCCACAATTACACTTAGAATAAATGTCATAGGTTGTATATTGTTATTATTGATCTGTATATGCAACAGGCTTTAATTCAAGGTAATGCTGCTGCCTGACCTCTGACAAGAAGAAGAAGGATTCATATACTCTGTTCGACTTATTATGTACTACACAACACAGAAACCGAAGAGCAATACCAGGTAGAAGTGGAAAAATGCAATATCTTCCACACTCACCTGAGGCGCAAGGTAAGAGTGGAAACTATTAAAAAAACAAAAAAAAAAAGTTAGATAACCAGTTAGTACCATATGCAAGTAGCTATATACCCCTAATACGAGACATCTGTCAGGTGTACAGTAGTGTCAATAATAGTGTATGACTGATGTCTGTAATATCCAGCTATGGATTTTTCCCAATAATGTGCATCAAGCATTTCACTTTCCCACATAAATATGCAACAGGAAGTAAATGAAAAATGTGCAAAGGGCAGGGCACAGCCATCATCACTGGAAAAGGGTACTGGGGGATGCATGAGGGCATGCGTAACACCAAAGAAGTGAGTACAAATTACTGAACTGTATTGCATACTTAGAAGTTCTGTAGTATTCACACTGGTGTTGTCCTCCATGTCAGAATAAACATCAGCGATTATGTGTGAACCTTCTGCTGAGGTTTTGGAATCTCTGACAGTGTACAGGAAATCCCTGGTTTCAGTTATTGGTGGTTTGTTAGCAGGACCCCCCTGGAGTCATACCTTCCTAACCAGTTTCACATGCCTATGTCTCTAATGGACACATCCAACCTGTAAATGGTTCATCTCCCAGGCCCCAGCTTGCAAATGTTTCGCCTCCCAAGCCCATGCTTACACTTATCAAGGGTACCAGAACTTGTCGCAGATTTGGAATGCATGGCTAGGCTTAAAAAGGCCCTTGTAGTCATTAGCCTACTAAACAACTATGAACCCTAAGTCCTACATATCGTGTATATCATTTCACTAGTCCTGTGTTAGATTTTCTACCATCTACATACTTGACCATCTGCCACTATATATGGTCACTGGTCCACTTGTCACCTATGCCTCTTTTCTAAAAGGAAGGAGCCATGTCAATATTCCTGGATAAGGACTTAATTTCCTGTGTCACTGTATGGCATTTTACAGTGTGTGGATGTCTTGTGCACCATAACCATGCATGAGTTAAAACATAAAAGAAATGTAAAATGCACAATTAGGAAACAAGTGATTGTTAACCAAACAAATATGTATATATGAATATATGTATCCTTTATGTACAAACCATTTTAGAAGTGAAATCTCCATATTAGTATACACAAGTAAATACCCCCCCCCCAAATAAATGAAGGAAATGAAATGAAAAATGTGCAAAGGGCAGGGCACAGCCATCATCACTGGAAAAGGGTGCTGGGGGCATGCATGAGGGCATGCGTAACACCAAAGGAGTGACAGAAGTCAAACAACATTTGTCACTTAACTGGCTATGTCAATGTATCAAGCCTGGCTAACTCGAATGTGTAAAAATCTGTTAACCAGTTTACTGTGTAATTTAATTTAATCCTGACTTGTGCTCAGGACTAACTTTAACCTGTGGAACTTGTTTAACTTGCTTACTTATGTAATCTCTGTAAATAATCTGTTTGTAATATGTAATGCTGGTATTATGTAATGCTGTATCTGCTTACCCTTGGAGCTTTTCTCCCTGGGCCTCCGCTGAAAATGGACATGCATCCAGTCGGACTATCCCAGTCAACAAATGTAAAATAAAAATAAATTAAAAAAAATGAAAAGCAGGTGTGCAAAGTATGTAGGGAAGACTACAGGTATGTAGAATACATGTATGTAACCGTGTAGTACACTGCAGCATTAACAAAAGCAATGTACACTTTTACTATACAAATGGCTAAAACTGTTGCTAGATATTCACTTGTGTTGAGGGTGGTCAGTTATATATGAGGTTAACACATTTTGTCAGGCTTCAAATGTCAAATCCCTAACCTTACTACCAACTGATGCAAAACTCCGCTGCAATAACTGGTAAGATGGGTATAGAAAAATGTTCATAATGTCATGTTGCATTCTTTACAAACATTTGTAATAGAAAAAGATACTGATATACATGTCTATGCCACCAGCAAGGGGCAAACAATGCAGACAGTAAAGCAATGGGTGAATTGTTAAATGCAATCCATCAATAAAGCTAAAATACAGCATTTTGTAAAAAAAATGCAACAAACCTTTTCATGAAGTCAGTTGCGTAAGTAGAAATAAGATTTGCAAGCAAACAACAATATGGAGCTCTATGGTTCCAAACAGTCTCTCCTACCACAGTACAATTTCCTTGCCTACATGATTACCTTGATATAGTGCAGATTTAGCCCTCTGTGCACTGTGAATATGCAAATGAGATATGAACTCATAATCACTCATGAATGACAAAATCTGCATTAATTGCAGGAAATGTAAATGTGGTATAAGGACCTACTTGGTTGAATGCATATGCCCTACCTGTGCAAGGATGAGCACTGAGATGCATTACTTGCTAAGGGCTTACAAGTGTGAATTATTACTCTGACTGCAGGAATAGTCAGTCTTTCACAGTCTGTCCTCTTCAATGTACACTTATCAAATGTTTGCCTGGGAGAAGAGACTTAACACTGAATTCTGGGATCACGTTGACTGACTTAGGAGACAGTACAGTTGTGTAAAATCTTATCATAACAGTAGATGTTCTTTTATTCACTGTAGCAATATTCATAACAAAAGGGATCTTCTGCTAAGGATAGCCCAATATCCATCCATTATACCAAAGTCTTTAGTACCTGCAGGCACTGTACATCACATGTACGCTTCCAGCGCAAGTCGTAGAGTATAAAGTTGATATACGGATGCACACACTCAGAACTGAAAGACCACCACGAATATGGGTTTGGCATAATGGTTAAGGTCTTTACCTCAAAGTCACAAAGTACACAGTCTGATTTTAACCTTGGGATATTTACTAGGCTTAAAATGCCTATTCAGGGCAGTTAGCCTAGTATTCTTCTATAAGGCTATGAACCTGTAAGAATATCCACAGGGAGAAGGAGGAACATGTCCATCCAGAAAGAGAAAAGAGAGAACAGCCCCTCAGCCTTGAGGGCAAGAAGCACACACTAGAGTAGAAGGGACAGGAGGGAGGGAGTAAATATTGCAATAGTGAAGAGTACATCTATTGTTATGGTGAGATTTCACACTACAGTAACATGTCCTTCTATATCACTGTTGCATAATTCAAAACAGAAGGGAGAGTAGAAAAGATCTAGAAGAAGCTTGGGAGGAGGATGACTCTAAAGAGCTCTCTAGAATCCCATACAGGATAGGCCTAGCAAAGTCATCTCTATCCCTGGAAATAACATCCAACTTATAATGATTAGTGAAAGTATGATCAGAGGACCAAGTAGCAGCCTCAGGGATGGAATTGGTAAACAGCTCCTTCCTTGAAAAAAGCACCAAAAGAAGTAACAGCTCTGGCAGAATGATACTTTACTGAAGAAGAAAAACATTTTCCATAAAAGAGTAACAAAAAGAAATGGCTTTAGAATCCAGGAAGAGAGAGTGCTTAGAAACAGATAAAACCTAAAGACTTGGCATGAAAGGCAACAAAAAGTTGCTCAGATTTATGAATGACTTTAGTTTTATCCAAATAATATCAAAGCTGTCTAAGCAAATCCATGGTGTGAAGAACCTTCTCAGTGGCAGATTGTGAAGAAGGAAAAAAGGAAGCCAAATGAACAGATTGATTAAGTGACAACTCTTTGACCAACCAGGACAGAAAAAAAAGGATTAGTATGAAGAGACACCCTCTCTCTATGGAAAACTAAGAAAGGGGGAAGAACCATGATAACCAGAAGTTCAGACACCTTCTTGGCCGAAGTGACAGCCAAGAGAATGTTGCTAGGAAGCTGAAGCAGCAGACTCAAAAGGAGCCTGAGTCAATTTTTCTAGAACAAAACTAAGGTCCCAGGAAGGTAGAACAGGCTTTCTGAGAGGCCTTGTATGAAGGATTCCTTTAAGAAATTACTTGAAATCAAATCTAGAGGCCAGAAGAAGAGTCAAGGGAAGACAAGCAGAAATTGCTGATAGGTGAGCCTTAACTGAAGAATATGCCAACTCAGCATGGAGCAGATCACACAAATAAGAGAAAACCAGAGGAATCTCTCTAGGAGGATCCTGATTATGAGAAAAGCACCAGACAGAAAATCTCTTCCATTTGGGCAAATATAATTTCCTGCTACTGGGCTTCTTGACCTCCAGGAGGACCTGAAGCATGTCCTTAGAAAAGAGACGCCTAAAAGGCATAAAA
Organism: Protopterus annectens; assembly: GCF_019279795.1. Classification (NCBI taxonomy): domain Eukaryota; kingdom Metazoa; phylum Chordata; order Ceratodontiformes; family Protopteridae; genus Protopterus; species Protopterus annectens. Next base: position 565,037,477 of record NC_056735.1, read on the forward strand.
ACCCTATCACCCACATCATTGGTTGAAGAGTGGACAAGTGAAGATGGATAAGAGACCCCTTGTCTTGTGTGAGAAGGTCCACCTGATGAGGTAATGTGGTGATTGCTCCTAGCCAAGTAAGAAAGAAGGGAGAACCAATGCCAAAAGGCAGTCACCAGTAAGATTTTGGGACAGTCCTGCCTGGTCCTGTGCAAGTCTTATGGTAGAAGAGGAATGGGAGAAAATGAGTAAAGGAACATCCTCTTCGTAGGAAGAGACAGGGTATCCACTTTCCAAGCTAAAGAACTTGAGACTCTGGAACAGAATAGAGAAAGTTGTCTGTTCAGAGATTAGGCAAAAAGATCTACCTAAGGAATACCCTATGGACTGACAATATCCAGAAACACCTCTCTGTGAAGCATCCATTCATGAGCTTCTGTGCTGGACCTGGCCAGAGAGTCTGCCACTAGACTGTAATCTGAGAGAATGCAAACAGGCTAAAAAGTCACGTGACACTGGATAGTTAGATCCCAGACTTCAAGAGCTAGTCTGCAAAGATTGTAGAACCTTGTTCCCCCTTGCTTGTTGACATATCATATTACTATGGTATTGCTTGTGAACATTTTGAGGGACCTGGGATGAAAGATGGAATGAAAAGCTTAAAGTCCTAGAAGCAAAGCCCTTATCTCCTTTATATTGTTGTTGTCTGACCTCTGATGAAGAGGCCAGAGATCCTGAACCATAACAGAGTTGAAGCAAGACCCACATATCCTGTCTGAGGCATCCGTAAAGAGCTCTTGAGGTGGGGCTGGAGCCTGGAAAGGAAGCTGTGGTTGAGAGAAAGTTGATGAATATACTATTGAATCTCAAGCTTGAAACAAAGAAGGAAGGGGACTGGGAAGTCCAAGGGTTGATAATGTTGGAACCGCACTGACTTGATGTACCGCTGTAGCTGTTTCATATGGAACTTGACCATAGGGTGCATAGACATGGTAGAAGCCATGAACCTCAGACCCTGAGAAAGTCCCTGGCTGTGACTGAAGACAGAGGAAGAAGAGACTGGAAAAAGCAATAAGAGACAGGCCCTTGAGGGCAGGCAGAGATGCCAGCATGGGGATGGTCTGGCTCATGCAACCAAGGAAAACATAATACAGAAAAGGAGTTAGATCTGATTTCTGAAAGTTTATGGTAAACCGCAGACTCTGTAACATGGAAATAGTAAACTGGAGATCCTGAAGCAAAGCATCAGGGAAGGAAGCTTGAATGAGCAGCTTGCCTGTATAATAAAAGATCTAAACACCTCTCATCCTGCAAAACACAATGACAGGAGTGAGGAATATAGCAAATAACCTTGGGGCAGTAGAGAGGGCAAAGCAGAAAACTGAAAATGGAAGGAAGAAACAGAGAAAGTTAAAAATTTCTTGAAAAGGGGAAAGATGGTAATATGAAGGTAGGTATCCTTGAGATCCAAAGAGATCAGAAAGGTCTGGGGAAGAAGAAGGGGAAACAATGTCTTAAAAGACATCCGAATGGAAGGAATCTTTAGAAAGGTGTTGAGCTGGGAAAGGTCCTAAATTGGTCTCCAACTGCCCTGTATTCTCGGAACCAAAAATATTCTGGAATAAAACCTCCTCCCAACCCAGGCAGGGGCACAGCTTAAATGGCATGCTGGATCTAAATGGAATGAAGCACCATCTGTTTCTGAGTAGGTTGAAGGATGCCCCAAAAAGGAGGAAAGAATTTCCAAACTATGAAATATCCCTTTTGGATAATGAACAAAACACTAGCGTCTGTTGTGATCATTAACCAATTTGGAAGTAGACAGGGAAAGATGGGGGGATAAGGGAACCTGGCATAGGAAAGGGGAAGCAAACTGTCAAATGGAATGCATCATATCCTGAAAAGTCACTTTCTGGGAAGTAGGGGTTTGAGTTGACTTAGCAGGAGCCACATGTCTAGAACCCTTTATACCTTTGGGCTGAGGGCAAGACTGCCTGTAAACAAAAGCACATTTGGAGGGGGTAATTCCTCTGAAATTTTGGAGTAGGAAGAACAAAATTTGTTTAAATTCCTGAATGGCTTTGCCCTTATCTTGGACACACTTAAAAATTTCTACAGCAGCACCAAGAAGATTTTTATTTTCCAAAGGAATATCAAATATTTTGTCCTTAATGTCTTCAGGCAAAGTCTAAAGATGAAGCCAGGAGTAACACCTCATAACAGAACTAAAGGCAGAATCCCTGGAGGAAGCATTGACTATATAGTAGCTGCATTTAACAGAGTGTCGGGCAACATGAGAGGTGAAATCCAGCAGGGAAGGAGCAGAAACCTTCCCCTCAGAGTCAAAAAGGTCAGAAATCTCTGGAAAAATCCCAATAAAGGAGAGACAAAATATACCAGGTCGTATGGGTCTGGCAGTTAATGGCCCTAAAAATTAAGTGGCAGCAGTATAAACCTTTTTGCTCAGCCTCTCCATGGCCCTACTATCCTTGTCTGAAGGAGGTCAACAGTTTGGATGACATGGCAGAATAGACAGGCACTATAGAAGGATCAGCAGAATGGCACTTATATAAAAATTTACATTCATCAGGCAACTTGTAATATCTGCCAGGTTTCTTGGGAGCTGAGGGCTGAGAATCAGGGGCCAAAGAAGCTGCTGAAAAGGTAACCAGGAGTGCAACCAGCACTGAGGAAACAACAGAATGCTTGGAAGACCCATCTGAATGAGCTTATAATACCTTCTCTAGATATCACAAACTTGAGAGAAATCCCACTTAAAGAATTCCATCATATGGGTAATAGTGTCACCAAAGGAGAGTTCCTCTAAAGGGAGAATCTGAACTGAACCACAGTCCAAGGTGGGAAATAATTTAAGAACAGTAGGCTAAGGAATATTCCCCTGAATCCTGGTCCTCATCAGAGGAATACAGTTCCCTAGGTTTTTTAAGAGGGGGAAAGACCAGGGAGGTGCAGGCACAGACACCCCTTAAGGAGACTTTAAAGCCATTATAGCATTGAACAATCCATGCGTTAAACCCTTCCATTCTCATTGGGGATCCTTAACTGCAGGGAAATATGCTTGGTTTTCTGTTTCTTCTTCTGTAGGACTTCTGCACAAAACACCCTAGGAGGATAGGACCCTTGGCAACACTCAGTAAGGGTAGTAGGGATCTCCTCCCTCACTGAGATCTGCAGAATCTGCCTTGGTCCCTCAGATACTGTATAATCAGCTGAGGTCCCCCCTCACAGTTGGGGGCAGATATTTGTAAAGACTCCAAGGATGTACAAGAAGTCAGATCTATGTTGGTCTCCAAAAGGTTTACAGCAGAGGAATCCAAAGCAACTACCAAACAATCCACCAGGTTTTCACTAACATCAAGAGAGATATCTGGGAGAGGCTGGACAGCATTTGTGTCAGACCTAAATTTTTTGGCCTTTTTCTTGGCCAACCTTTGGCCCTTGGGATGAGAAGATTTGGCCATAATAGCTTGAGAAAATAGCTTAAGACATTGGTTCTCAAGGTAAATAGATAAGGAGGGGAGACAACTACACAGGGTCTTGGAGACAAAAGCTTTGGAGATAGAACACTGTTCATGGTCATGGGAAGCTCCCAAACAGATGATACACTGGTCTTGATAATCTTTATGGGGAATCTGCCTCCCACACTGACATGTTCCCCTTCTGGATGACATGAAACCAACCAACACTAAATAAAAAAGATGATAAGGAGAAAAAACAATGGGCACTTATCTGAAATTAATTTTGGTAACCAGCACAGCAGAATAACATTCAGACTGATTTTCAGTGATGGTGTTCAGACTGGTATGGGGAGTGTACATGTGACATACAATACTTTTAGGTACTAAAGGGTTTGTTATACTGGCCAGATGTTGGTCTTTCCTTGGCAGATGGTCCTTCTGTTATGAATACTGGAATAGTGATATGGATGAGCATCAATACTCCTAATATTTTTATGAATTGTTTATGACCACCCTTTGGGCCTCTGTGTAACAATTCGTCTGCAGTTCTAAGGATGTACTTTACTCGCTGATGCACATATCAATAGCAATGCAAAGGAGATAGCATTGTTGTTAGAAAATCAAAGATTAGGGAATACTGCTCATAAAATAAAGAGAAGAAAACAGTTGCAGCGTTGCAAATATTTGTTTTATAGTCTGTGAAGAAATATCAGCATAACTGTTGATAAGACCACATTCATTCACACACATATTGGCAAATTACAAAAGGCAGCTTTAAGAGCTTGTTTCTGTTGCAGTCTTGAAGTGAACAGATACAATCTCATATCTTCCTTATCTGTGTTCTACTTTTTATTCTTGTTGTTGTATGTCTGTGTGTGTGGAAAATACTGGCAGTAATGTCAGCTGTGTGCTGTCAGTTCAATGGATTGATTGTTCAAATCCAGACAGGGTGCTGTTGTGTGAGCATACTGTTTCAGTAGCACATGTTCTAGCTGAAAGACAGCAAAGTGGAAGTTACATCAGAAATATACATTTTAAAGAAATGTTTCATAACATTTCCTTTGTTATAAACATTTTTTCATGCATTCTTTGTGCGCTGTTTGCCCTTGTGCACTCTTGACTGGCAGTGTTCCCTAGCAACAGTTCACTTCCTAAAGAAAAAAAAAAACGAAAAATTTAATTTGGAATGCCATCAGTAGTGCAATTGAGACAGGTGCCATTCCACTTTCTTCAGTACTCTGCAGAGTACTAAGTTAAGCAATTCCACCAATCAGGCAGATATGGCTGTGACAGAAGGTATAATGGTTCAAATCCTGTTTGCAGATATTTTTTATGACTGGATTCAGACTAAATATTGACACACAATGTTGTATATGAAATGAACAGGCTAAAGTCTGTGATGAATGTTAAAAATCTTACCTGTATTCCATATTTATTCTTGTTACAAATGTGATGTAAACTCACCTCCTCATTATTAATTATAATACTAATATGTGCTATGGATGTTCTGTCATCTGACATTTTGTAGAGTGTGCTAACAGAAAAGCAGAAACATAATTTATGTATACATATGTGCCATACTAGGTGGACACTTGTCCATATCTCACAATTGTTCATCAAGGCAGTTATACAATATATTTTAAACTTTGATGTCAGAAGTAATTGTGTGCATTGTGGCAAGAATGACTTCTTGTCATTCACTGTGTCCCCATTCAGAAGAATTACCATTACATGAAATCCTAATGTGTAACCTAAATTCTACTTGTAACATTGCAAGCAGATGTCAAAAGGATGACTGTGTCATGTTAATGCTGTAACAGCTTTATTCCTTGCTACTAACATCCATTACATGTGTAACTTTGCAATACAAGGTAATTATTTTAATGTCTTTTCCATTTGCACTCCACTTGGCAGTGCGCAAACACAGTTCACTTTATAAGGAAAAAAGTGAAAATTTTAATTTGGGCTGGCTTTGATAGTGCAAATAAGTGTGCTACTTTTGTGTGTCTGTCAGCCCTCAGAATAGTACTCAGTGAAGCAAATGTACAAGGTGGAAGTGAAGTGAAGTGGGTTTAGAGAATTAACACAGGTGATGCAGGGGTCAATTCCAGTTAACTGATAATTTTACAGAGGGGTACTGGTTCTGAATACATATTTATACAAATTGTGTTATATCATTACATTGTTTTAAACAACTATTTTCAATGTTGGTAATGTGAGGTGAGCTGTTCTGTCCACTTTCACATTATTTGGCATTAACTACAGTTCTGATAATGTGTGCCAGAAATTAGATTTCTGATGCTGCATGGAGATGTGAGAAGGATGAATGTGTCACTGTAATGCACTTCGTGCTCTGGTCAATGCTAGGTATACCCTTTGATTGAATTAATTTTCTTTTCAGCTTTTTTTTGTCAGTTTTTTAATACCTTTTGAATTTCACCTCTGCTCATCAGTATGCAAACACAATTTACTTCCCAAGGAAAGAAGTGAAAATTTTAATTTTGGTCACCTTTGGTAGTGTAAAACAAGGCTGGCACCTCCGCTTAGCTATCAGCACTCTGATTAGTACTCAGTGAATAAATTCCACCACTCAGCTAATTACAGCTTTGACACAAGGTGTATGTGAAGTGAGTTTAAAGAAATAAGGCAGATGATGCAGGGTTTGAATCCAGTTTACAGATACTTTTGATGAAGGGTCAGAATGCCATTTGTCACAACATTTTGATTGGGAGTGTAACACTAAATACAAATGACTATCATAACTCATTTATTGCAACAAATTTATCAGTAATTCATGCTACAGAAGTCCAATGTAATCTGTGTAAATTATGTTTAACATGACAATGATGATGTTTAATGTAGAATGCACTTGCATAGGCATTATGTGTACAATATTTTTGTTATAATTTTTATGAGTTGTCACATATTAGAATGATATTTAGGGCAGTGTCTTGTGATATATGTATATAACATAACCTATAATGTGTTACTCAGGTCATGCAACTACATGCATCTGAAATGTATTTGCACACGTAAATACTGCCTTTTACATAGAAATCCAGTGTCATGACTAACTAAAGTCACACAAAGGCATCTCAGAAGTATATCTCAAGTCATAGTTATACTAATATAGTTCTAATTATCATGCTAAAAAGTAAGTTATACTGTGGTGCTGACATTTAATAAGCCACATTTAACATGTTATCCTTTTTTCTCATGAGTTCAGTTCCCATGTGGTACTACACAATTTTACCAATGGGTAACTCTCAACAGGCCAGTATGTCACAAACATTCCATTCTTCTTCCTCCAACCAACAATGATTAGAACAAGCACCATAAAGCACTTTAGCGTTTAGCATTAGAACATGTATAAATAGTTTCAGCATCACTCATGGCTAAATGTCACTACCATTTTTCACACTTTCTGCGCTTTTTTGATTTAATCAGTGCCAATGTGTCTGGCAAACTATTGCTGTGCTTTCAATCGCACAAATTTAGTTGCAAAGCTATGAGCCTTTGCGCACAAGCTGTTACATGTGAGATCTGAATTGGGCACCAATTCAGACCCATACTTTTAGCTTGATTGCTGCAGATATGGCTGTGATGGTAGGGTTGGTGTTCCATTTAGAGCATGAAGGTGGGGTGTTGAGTAGTCCAGGATTTTTTTGGCACTCATCATGAAATGCTACAGCCAGAGGCTATTGCAGGGTGATTACACCATGTCTCACTATAAGGCTGACTGAGGTTTGCAGTAGTTTTGCTAAGGCTGTCTCTAGTGCAACTGGCATCCCATGCATTGGAGAGCAATGTTGTCACAGTTACAGTGAAAACATGAACAGGCAAAGCAAGAACCTCCTGAGCTGATGGGATGATGAATTTAAGACTACAAACACACCTCAGCTGTGCAAGTATACTGACTCATCACCTGTCTATAATATGGTATTAATTAGCCCGCAAACATAGTTATTAGTTATACTTTCATATACCTATTTTTCTTTCCTGTACTATACAGCTGCAACAGAGATAGCAGAAAACCATGAGGTTCATCAAGGCAGAATAACTCATCTCAGAGAGGGATGGGTAAAGTATACATCAGATCTGAATGAAAGGCAGAGAAGTATTTTCAGTCCATCACTGTATATCATCTTGAGCAGGCATACTTTAACTTTAATAATAACCATATATGCCCGCTCCAATAGCTCTTGGTGAGTGCACTAGGCAATGAGTACTTCAGCTTAATTGTGTGTGGGTTCAATGCTCAGAAACACACATTAGATTTTTTTTCAGGACAGTATTTGGAAGATATTAACTGAAATACTGCATGACATAGCAAATGCAATTGTTAACTCTGAAAGACAATATCTGATATGATTAATAGAATCATGTATTTCACTATGCATATCATGCCACTAAGATCAATTCGTTATGCCACATTGATGCTTTCCCATCATATTTGGATATGCCCAAGGAATACGCACATGTAGTAGTTCTCATACTGTTTTGTGTATTGAAAAAATAAACTAATGTGACATGCCATTGATATCATTTTTGTCTCCCACCCCCACCTTCTCTCTGTTTTTTTATATATACATTTTTTTAATATATTACTTCTGAAAACAAAATGACCATCAGCACAGGGAGATAGACTGACCACTGGGGTTCAGCCCACCATAACTCCAATGGTGGCTGCAGTATTACCACCACAGCTGTCACAGACTACCATCACATCTGGGTCACAAATTTTCAGCATTGTCCAGACAACTCTTGTCCTACCAGCCCCACCTGCATCAGGTAGCTCTGCGCAAACTACTGGTGCAGTGGTGCCTTCCGTGACTATTAGTTGTGGAGGTGTTGACTTTAACAAATGTCAGGAGCTAACATGGCTGATGGAGGACATTATAGAGTGTGGCCTTGGTGCTTGAATTGGCAGAGGTGAAAATGTCCTGTGTCGGATTGCCAAAACGATGCCACATGCAGCACTGAGTCAGGCAACTGACACAGGAGACAGTGATGACAGTTCTGAGGGTGAGGACTAGATTCTCACTGTTCTCACGCTGGATGTAGTGCACCTCTGAGGTCCAGTACCTATCCACAATCATGGTGTCCCACAATCCTTTGTGTCCATCACCATCCCTGTCTTTCTCTCTGCATCTAGTACCTAACCTAACCTATCTACGTGACCTTCTTGAATTCTTATTCCTAATAACCGTATACAATATTTCTCCCTTTTCAAAAAAAAAAAACACCTATACATAGCTCTCCATTTTACATAGCTCTTCAAATTTGGAAAACCTGATTTGGTCCATTTGGGTATACCGTATAATTCTGTTGTTGTCACCATTCCCTGCTATGGTTACTCTCCAAAGTCATGAAATTATTTATGTAAGTTTACATTTATCTTGTGAAGAAGTGGATAAATATGGTACTCTCGTACCACAGTCCTGCAAATTCTTGTATTCTTTTCCTCTGTGTCCTACCCTATGCTTGCAACCCCCATTTTCACCACAGTCCTACCAAACCCTTTTTCACGTTTAATCTGGTCAAAAAATAGAATCACACACAACAAACACATGGCCAGAAATGGCCCATCAAAAAGCCTTCATTTTTTGCTCTCAGCATTTGTGTGGTGGCTTCATGTTCTATGGCAAAAGCTGAAGATTTTAATTTCAGCCACACTAGCAACATTTACTTTGAGCAAATGTACTTATATCTATTGCACTGTAGGAATGCAGAATAAAAGCAGAGTAAAGCCACTACTTTAAAACAGTTACTCTAACAGTTCTTAGACTGCTGGATGCAATGAACTGTACATTTCCACATGGTGTGTTACAGTAACTGATAACTGGTGTCATGGGTTCAATTACAGCTGCATGTCAAATTATTATTTTATGACATTTTGGATTCCTATCACATTTAACTGCTACCATCTGAATTTATCTCCAGCAACAACATTTTGTTAACATAGTATTTGAGTAGCACAGCAAGAAATCCTTTGCAAAAACATTGCATAACTCGACAGCGAGATTTAGTAAACTCCCCTTATCCTGCTTATGTCTTCATCTTGTTTCTACTCTCCTACCCCTTCTTGCTCCTTTATAGCAAGCATTTTATTGTACAGAGCATGACAGAATAATAATGAGGAAAAGAAAAACAAAGAGTAACACACCATAAAGATGGTCCTAAATCTACCATAAACAATACTGTTGTTATTTCTCTTCTCATCTCTCTCTGTTGACTCCTTCTGCTTCAGTAAGTTGTCACTGTCCATTCAATTGTGTGATCTAGACTGTGTGAAGTAGGAGTTTCTTTTTTGGTGTGATGACATAATGCTCAATTCTATGGACTGATTTTGCATACTTTCAAGGGTTCTAATCCAGAGATTAGCAAACTGTTACTGACTGTTTTTAGTATATTATCCTCAGACTCACTTGTGTCAGTATGATTGTGGATGTGCATGTAGGTAACAATGTTGTCACACAGCTATCAGCTGTGTATATGTACAGCTGAGGATTCCTATTTCAAGAATTTCCGCTAATTTTTCACACAGAAATGTTGTGTTGGATAAAGACAATGCCATTGGAAGACATTTGGTTTTCCCAAAAGAACTACTAAGGCTCTACTTGTGGTGTGAGGAAATGTGAGAATTTTCTGAATGCTCTTGCCTTAGTAACATGCATTTGAAATTGTGGTTATCCACACATTGTACATGATTGGCATTCTCCCATCACAGTGACAACTGCATTATGCATCACATCTTTGAGTATACCTAGCGGCAGGCAATGTTATATAAGAAACAGACACATATCAATGTTCTTTTAAAGACATTACAGGCACACACATTCCCTTCAAACAACAGCATAATGTCACAGCTTCAGATACCTAAATATCTAACAATTTTAGCAACACTTGCAGCATGGCACATTCATTCTTCATAACATCATGCAGCTTCTGTCATGACATAGTCAGGTGTTCAAAACCCACATTGACTGACTGTAAGCATTACATTGCGAAAAGCCTCCCCCCACCCCCTTTATCTTACACAAATTGTTTACAACACAATCATATGATGTAACAATTTCATATAGGTGGAGTCTCACAGTTGTGTTAAGACTTCCAGTGTGGTGCATATAATTCATAAACATGTCAGCTTGCTGTTCAATTCCAGCAAAGGGCAACACTAACTGAATGTACTAACATTACACAAAGGATTCTAGATTTAATTATTATTCTCACTTGTTATTTTGTAGAAAGAAATCTGAACTAATTTTGAAATTTCCTGTCAGTGAAACAGTTGTTCTGTGAATGTCATGGTTGTGAGTGCTCCAACCACATATGCATTCAAGTAATGAGCTGTATAGCATATTTACACAGACAGTGTGTTCCAATTGTTGGACAGTGTTATTGTCCAAAATAACAGGAACAACTTCCTTGGCCAAAACGCATTGATATTACACTATTCCTAGCTTTGGGAACATTAACATAGCCACCTCCCAGTCATCATTTTAGCAAAATCATATTGTACAAATTATCCACAAATATCCCTTATTACTTCACATATTAATTTCATTTATTTGTGACAATATCCATTGCGATGTTGTTTGGTAGATGTAGTCAAAACTTAGAGCTGTATAGTGTGTGGTATGATAGCCAAGGACAAAACTAAAACTGGTATCCAGGAAAAGGTCAAGCCAAAATGCAAGAAAAAACACGCAAGAATTCCAAAACATACTTGACACACCATGGCTGAAATAATAAAATAACAACTTTAATAAAAATAATAAAATGTATATGGTGAGCACTTTCACGATACAACACACTACTTCTTCAGCCCAGTAAAATTACAAAAGTGTAACACACCTGCTTTTAAAATCAAAAACAACCACTCAGCTACAAATAATCAAATTAAGAAAATCATTCTCATCCAAATAAAACACTCAGAAAGTGCACAAATCAAACAACAGATCTGCACCACATAGCCAATCAAAATCATTAGCTATGTGCACAAATCACAGTTCAAGTTGAGCCATAAAGGCCAATCACCCTAAAGCAGGAAGTTTTGCTTTCATTCACAGTAAAGTAATCAATCAAATAACTATCTATGAACACAAATCAAAATACAGATCTAGGCTGTAACAGCCAATCAAATACAACAGGAAGAAATAACTTCATACATGACAAACTACAGTCATGAAACTAAACAAATAGTAAACTTAGTGTCTCAAACCATGATTCTTTAGTATAGGTTTGATAGATAAAGCTTCATTTAAACCAGGAAAGCTGTTATCTTTTAGACACATGATCCATTTAAATTCATCACACTCAGTCCTATTCCTTCTATCACCGCCCCTCAAATTTAAGTGAACAACTTCTAAAACTAAAACTCTAAAAATATGATCAGCCTCATAGTCATTCACATGCCTTGCCAAAGGGTTCTTGCTACAAACATATATTATTAGTGTTCTAAAATTCTGTCTTTAAAAGGGTGATTTGTACTACCTACATAAAAACATTCACAAGCCTGACACTTCACATAGTAAACAACATTCATTGTCCTACAGTCAGTGTAAAAATTAAAAAAAAAAAACTTATAACTCATTAGTGTATGTAGAAAAGAACTGCCAGCCCAAATGTGGATGCATGCGCTGCAAGATCTACAAGGAAATGTGCCTTCACAACAGATCAGGCTACTTCAGAGTCAAAATGCCTATTGGGTAATTGTCGTTTCAACAAAACATTGTTGCGAAAAGAAAATTTAGGCACAGTACCCAAAAGTTCTCTCAGTGTCATATCAATCATTAAGATGAACCAGTTCTTCTTTATTATGTCATGGACTGTGCCGGTATTGCTAGAATACATTAACACTATTTTAGGGCCAGGAGCAGCATGTTCCTTCTGCATATTATTGATACGACTATCACCGAAAAAAGGGGTAGCAACAGTTTCTCTCACAGAGCACTATATCACACACATATGTACACTTTATATACATGTCGTATTCAAAAACTGCAGTCTATGCAAATAGCTCCTAATGTATCCACCGTCATTGCTAAATGCCATCTCAACGCAGCATGCTATCAACATTCATATCACATTTACTACCCTTTGTTACACTGTTGCACCATGTCCCTTTTCATATCCATTCTTAATATGTCCATTTTTAGTTGTGTGCATAGGTCAGGAATTGTCAATAGGATTAAATATTATTACATCAGTATGGAAGCAGTAATGTTTAAAATGTTTCCTTGTAACACAATCACATTTGACTGCATAAACTGAATGCATTTTCTCCATTTACCCTTCTATTTTACTTATGCCTGCACTATTAGCATTGCATTCTGTGTACATTCTCCCTGTTTAATGTCCCCTGCATCTTAATTCTCAAAATCAACTCTCCTTTATTTCATATAAGCTGTCTGAGCATAACTGCAAAATAGGCTTGCTTATAGGCAAGCCTTTTTGTTTAGATTTTGTGCTTGTGATTCCTTGCACCATTTCATGGTCAGTGACACTTCTGCTAGCCATGAAACAGGGATTGTAAATGTATAAGCATGAAGAGCAGAATGCATATTCAATAAGCACTGTTGCTCATCATACTAACATACTGTAATCGTGTAGGCATCATTAATTAATCCCACAGTAAGGTTTATGCCTCAATTAGGCACACCACATTGGGAAGATGGTCATAATGGTTTGGACTATAAATGTCACTGACAAAGCCATTCCTTTCTCCTTACTTACATGCAGTTCCACCACATCTATCATTTGTGGGGGTGGACAGAAGTGTATCTAGTGGTCAACTGGGCTTTCTCTTCAATGTTAAAATAGTCAGCAAATACTCCTACCCACCCTCCTCTGTATCAGTAGTCTGCCATTTTGATAACTGTTATTGTCGGCTCACTGTCCTCACTGACTGCTGTGGACAGCTACTTAGTTTGTGGCCACATCTCCGGATTCCCACCTGATGTTATGGAGCATGGGGGGGTGGAGGGCACTTATGTGTTCTTAGCTGTGTAGAAATGCACTTAAATAACAATGTTGCCTTTATTTTCAAGGGTCATTAAGGTTGGGAAATTGGAGCTGTTCCAGACAAGACTAAGCTGTCTGAGAGCAGGTTGGCATCTGGCAATTGTTTCATCAACCAGTTACTAAAATGAATATTTTTATCTGAAGAAAACATGGCAAATTATACAGATGACAATAGTTAGGTGGGGAAGCGGGATCCATTGTAAGAACAGCACATATTCTGAAACTTTTATTTAGTCTAGTACACATTCTGTCAGCACTCATTTATGCATCCATTGACACACTGACAAATGCATTAACTACTTCAAATAACACAAACAACATGTGTTTCTGTATGTGTTTCTTTCATTAAGACTTACCAGATGCAATCAATAACAACAAATAGTACTTCAGCGGTAGAGTATCCAGACACTTGTATGATATTAAAACAGCCCATTAGCTTGTAAGGAAGGTTGGATAATAAATTGACTAATAGCTTCCAATGCAGGTGACTTAACCAACATAGTTTTCTAGTGTGTAGGATAATGTTCCTCTTACTATCCTACATTCTGCAATTTATTTGCAACTTTTCATTCATTTAGTCTGTCTTAGTGCTGCTATCACTTAATTCTCCCTATCAGTATATTATCCTTATAAAATATGTATTGTTGTATTTCAGTTAAGAGATAATAGATTGCAGAAACCCACATTTCTGCATCTCAGTCAATAAATCACCTCTAGTAGGAAAATGTTGCTGCTTCAGTTCTCTGTTATGGAAGAAGCATGATTTACATACATTATTTTGTTACAAACTGCAAAACTGCATTGTTAAACATATATTACATTTCTCAGAAAATCAAAAAAAATATATCTTAATAACTTTGCATAACGAACAGGGCAGACTGGAATTACCCAATTTGAAAGGGTATTTCAGAGTTACACAGTTAAGATTACTATACATAGCACAAGCAAAAAACTATAATTCAAAGTGGAAAGGGATGATGATGAAACGGGGGGAGGCTCAAAAAACAAGAAGAGACTGGGATTTTGGATGCAGGCCTTTAAGGAGAATAACAATAATAATGCAGAATATTATATAAATAAAGTAGCAGAAAGTATTCTATGAACTAAACCAACAAGGGAATGGAAAAAATGAGATTCTGCTAATAGGAATGCAAACAATAGGCAAGGGGGAGGCTGGAATTTATTAGAGAAAACTGGAAAAAGACCTAAGGTATTGGGAGCAAATAACCAGAGAAAGAAAGATGTTAGAATGGGAAGACACCAAGAATTTATTTGGACTGCAGGTTAGAGATTGCCTTCCCTATCAGAGAATGATATCAGCATTTAGCCAAAGAGAAAGAAATAGGGGGGTCCTAATCAAAAGACCAGCACTGGCAGAGTTTTAATAGAATCTAGAACAGAAGCTGCCATTAAAAAATGAATAATCAGTAAAGCATATAAAATATTATATGATAATTATAAGAATCAATCTGAGGAGGTTAGAAAAGATAGAAGAGAGACTGGAAAAGCAATTCACAAAGAAACAATGGGAGGATATGTGTATCTCCAAAATATGCAACAAAATCTAGATGATTTAGGATTTTATACCCCAAGTAGACTTCAGAGAATTATTCCTCAGGCATATAATAAATGTTGGAGGTGTGAAGGGGAAGAAGGAGTTAATTGGGAACATATTTTCTGAGAGTGCAGTGAGTTGGTGAACTTAAAGGATTCCTTGTGGGATACGCTGTCGGAGATGCTGGGTGGGCATATTGGACAGATGAGGGAAATTAATTTTATGAGCTATGATACAGAATCAGAATTGCCTAGACTGTGTCTAATAATGGTAGCTGCCAAAAAAGTAGTTGATAGAAAATGGAAATCAAAATCTAAACCAACTATACTGGAAGTACTGCGTACAGTAACAGAGATAAAACAATTGGAAATGAGATCTTTAGAAAAAGGTAGGAGCAAACTACAAAGGAAAAACTGGGAATTGTGGGAACAATACATACAAGGGAAAAATAAGATCTAAAAGGCAGCAGGACTTAAAATGAGCTATGTAATGTTTGAGTGAGAAAGACTAGGTAAATTATAAGTGATGTATAATGTTGCAAATTGGGAGAGTGTGAGTATGGTTTGTGATGTAAAACGCTTGCAACCAGGATTGCATCAGTGTGATTTGTTTTCATTTATATAAGTGCATGATTGTCTATGTAGTAAGTGATGGTTTAATAAAGATGTTTCCTTTCTTGTTTAAAAACAGCAGGAAATTAATAATTTATGTAATATTGCTTAGGTTATATAACATACAGCAATATATGTGAAGTATAATATTTATATTTTAATATAGTTTGATTACTTTTACATGAATGTAATAGGCATTTGAAAAAAAAAAAAGCAAAAAACAAAAGAAAAATCTTGCCATGCTATGTTTATACTGTATGCCTTTTGTTGCACCAACAGTCTACGAAGATATTAAATAAACTATGTATGTGATTTAATTTCTACTACGAGTAAAACTGATTTCTCTCATAACAAGATTTATTGCCTAACATAGCCAAATGCTGTACTGTACTATTAGCACAATTATAAAATGCACACTTTGTAGTCTTTTCAAGGCACCCCAGGTGATTTGATATTACTCCCTTTCATCAAATCAATCTCTCTTTCAGATGCTCTGCAAGACAAGACCAAGATGTATGTCCTGAAAGCAGATCTCCATATTTTCAGTTTTGGTACTTCTGACCTCTGTTTTCCCACTTTGCTCCCTTGCTTCACATGCCATCTATGGGATGTCCCTTCCCCATTTTATTTATGTGGTTATATTATTTTTGACTTTTTATGATGACTCTTTCAAAGAGGCAGTGTCAATGCTTGAAGGTGAAATTTTCTCGTATAATTAAATGTTATGATTTCATTGTTATTTTGTTAAGAGGGTGGTAAGGCAGGTCCTGGGACCCTTTTTGGTTATGGCCTAAAATGTCAAATTATTCATGTAACTCTGTGCTTTCTATCTGTATACGGACACTTGCAACTTTCTTATAACTTTGTTCTGGAATTTCTTTCATTCAGATAGTTTGTGCCATTGGCCAGCTATGAAGTTCTCTTCATAAACTATCTAATCTTTATTTGTTTTTTGACTAATTTGCATGTTCTTACTTAACCAACAGAGATTGTGGCTTTGGTAAATGCATCTTTTATTCTGACTTTTCCACATATTCCTATAAACCTACCCGCACTTTTTAAAAGACATATACACCTGAATCAAGAATATCAAAATATCATCTACATTTAAACTAACCCTACATTCCTTGCCTACCCATATGCCAGTAAATCTCTTCCTACTACATATATTGAAAAATCACGAGTTCTAAAAACAACACAAAGGACAATATGGATTGGAGACACCTTTTTATTTTAGTGCCATTTTTTTCCTACAATCCCAAAAATAAATTGCTGTACCTCTGTTGCAAACTTACATGAGAATATTTCAGTAAACTTATAGGACAAACCAATTATATCCTCAACAGTTCTTCACCATACTGTTAGCTTTCTAATGTCATCTTAAACAACACCACTGTATACTGTGGTTTTGTCATTTTTGAAAAAATATGTAAATTAGACACATTTTAATAATATTTTCAAAGAATACTCATAATTTTAATTGTGGGCAAGATGTCAAGCATTTATGACAAACCTGTCTTCAAACTAGGTGTTAGATAGTACTATTCATTTATTATCACCCAACTCAGTGTGCTTGGCATTGGTGTAGATATGAACACTTTCCTCATAACCATAATTGTGGCAAAAAGTGGAGAGAGATATAGCTCTGTTAATGCAAAAGTTGATTGCATCCTTTTAATGCCTGTTTTATTATCACTCTCTGCTTAAGTAAGATGAGACATATAACGTTGCTTACAAGTCTTTTTTATTCCAAGCATTCTGCACTTGCATATAATCACAGTACTAATGTCCTCCAACTGTTCCTATCCATAACCACATCAAACAAAATATGAAAATGTTTACATTTTGGATTGCATGAAACATAGAAATCTAAAGATATTTCTGTTACCTCCATGGCCTAGAGGGGTAGAACCCTGTCTATCCTCCTGATTAATTGGGTTTAATATATAAGCCCATCCCCTAAAGAATTGGCCAGAGGATAGGGAGGAGTAGCACTTTTGCCAGCTAACCAGCTCTGGGACAATAGGAACACAGATAGTGAAAGGACTGGCTGTGATTTGTGGAGACTAATTATACTAATCAAGAGGCATGTGCATTTATAATGCACATTGGAAACTGGGCTGGACAGTGGTTAGAGTGAGTCTAAAAATTCCACTGTAGCTGCCATGATTTTAGTGTACTAGGACATCCCTTTTCATCCATATCCTCTGGCTATATAGAATAACGATTACCTTATAATGGGGGGGGGGGTGCCATTGTCTAAAGTGATAAGTAGGACAGGTGTCAGGCAGGATGGAGTGGATGGCCATAATAGTATAGCACCTGGTTTGATATTTTTTTAAACTCTTTTACTCAGTTTTCTTCCTAACTCTCTTCCTCACTGGACCTTCTGCCATTATCACTTTTACCCTACATCTTAATGCACCATATGTTTTATTTCTACACTTTTCAGACTTACGGTTGTTCATCTCATTCTATATTATATTCCTTTAATCCATGATCTGTAAAGTTGATAGCTCCCATTCCCTGCAGACCTATTTAGTCCTTGTGATACTTCCATTATTAAGAACATAGTATCTGCAAGTAGTACTATAGTTTGCATGACCTCTTGAAAAAACATGCATACCAGTGATTTCAGCAAGGCTTGTGATATAATTTTAAAGTGAACCTTAATGTTTCTGGGAACAGTGACTGTAAATATATGAGTATTGCTTACCGGAAGGTCTATTAGTAAGAGATCTACCTTACAACACCCTGGAATGGATATTTATGCTGTGATTTTTCATACATCCTCTGAGAACATTCATTTATAAGTATGCATTGACAAATGTTTTATAAATCAAACCTGTGAATTGTGAGTATTAGCAACAGAGGTGGTATAGCAATGGAGGGTTTTATGCTGCCATGTTCACTAATATTCATAAAGCACTACAGGACTACTTGTAAAGCAATCAACTGTAGAAGTAGGAGTGTCATTCAGATCCCTGTTGTCTAATTCACATTCTCTGTTGGTCAGTTAATAAGTCAATTAGTTTATTACTCAGTTACTGTCACATGAGAGACGTGCTTTCAGAAAATGAATGTCCCCCATTGAAAGTTCCAGATTCAGAACTGCAGTGCTGTTGCTGATGGTGGTCATCCTCTTGTGCATATTGACCAGCAGTAAAAGGGGAAAGGGAATTACTGTATGTTGTTTTAATTACTTTTTGGATACTGAAGAGGCATGTTTCTCTTTTAAGGTTGGCTATGCTTAGCAAAAGAAGAACTGGAGATGGAAGAATGGAGAACATAAACTCCTTCTACAGCAATGAGGACCCCTTCCCTTTTTAGAAAGTCACTGACCAGGCTGTGATCAAGCTTTCTGGAGAGCACTTATCTCAAGAAATGGACATTCAGGAACTTGTCAGCAAATTATTTTTTCATTATGGGCAGTCTTATCCATTCCATCTTGCAAAGGTATCATACCTGTCTACTGTCCCTGATTTCGTTGAACGTTCCTAATTTTTCCTCACAGTTTTGTCCTGTCACTCTTAAAAGTTTTGATTGTCTGGTTCAGTCAGTCAAGAATGCCATTCAATAGAGTTTCATAATTCTTACTCTTCAGAAAATGCATAGCTATGCAAAACTTGTTTTATTAACTGTTTAAGTGAAATAAAATAATATTTATAAAGTGTCCCTTAATTTGGGCTTTTGTCCCACTATTATGTTTAGCTTTGTTCAGAATTCTTGAGCAATGAAACCGGCAGGTATGAAGTACACACACTGGACCTAGACAAGATATCATCAAAGTCAAAGTTAAAGTGAGATATAATAACCCTCTGTAGAAGATGTAAATAGTTGCTCTAGAAGACCACACTTCTGTCAAGACTCCGGGAGGTCTTCAAGTTTTATCAAGTAGAACTGGATTTGTAACAGCTGAGATAAATAGTTAAGGGAAGTAGCACCCAGTGTGACAAAACAGGAAATACTTTATCACACCTGTTCAAAACTTTACACTCCTCGGTAGGTGCAAGGTGATAAAGTGTCATGGTTTCCGGCACACATGCTGGACTGAAGATCATGCAGGAGTTGCACTGGAACCTTGGATCATATCCTTAATAACTATCTACACATGTGAGATAACTGTCTGTCAGTTAGTAGGGTGGATTAAGGCTATGAGTTGTTAATGAGCTGCTTCCTTTAGTAAAGGGTTTGATTCTCTCTGTCTCTGTTAGCCTATTGTGTGACCATGAGCAAGTTACTTAACCAGACAGTGCTTTGGGAAATCGGGCTACATTCCTCAATGGTCTCTCCAGCCATATGCCTAGCAACTGCTGCTGAGCCTAATGATTCACAAGACTCTATTTATTTTGTAAATGTTAACTAGGTAACTAAACTTTCCAAAGACCCTTTACAGTCATGATCAGGGCTAGGTGGCAAGCCATCATAAAAAATCAACATATGCAAATCATAATGCACCGGTAATTCTTTACAAAAGGAGGCACCTTGTTAAACATTACATGTGCTGAAACACTGGACAACAAGTAATATGTAAAAGACATTAGTTATATTCAATAAATTATACTATAAGAGTAAGTGTTATCATGGTCCAAATGCCCCTGTTACTAATAAAAGAAATAAATAATCCAAAAGACAAGTACAGGAGCAAACCAAGGCTGACAACAAAAATTAGCATAAATCCAGCAGTCACTAAGGCTTATTCAAGCAGCAGAAATAAATGCTAGCCCAAACAATAACTGAATCCGTGCCAAAGACAAATAAAATTCAAGCTCTTTTATTGGTAAGCGCTTTCACTCTGTAAGGGCTTTGTCAAACCATAAGAAACAAACACTGAATAAAATCAAGACACATTTTATAAGGAAATAGAGCTGACATCACTTCCTGTTCCTGATTAAGACTTTTCAGTATGCAAAAACAATACATGTATATAAAAATGTATAAAAAAACTATATATATATAAAAACAATATATATATATATATATATACAAATATAAAACATTTTGTTAACATTCTAAAATATGTATGTTTATCTCACAGTAAGTCTCCTATTCTTAAGAACAGGTTTTAATGAAATTTTGTCATTCAAACCTGGTCTCCGTTCTGCTCTAAGTCTAATAATCCATTTTAATTCCAATGTTTCAGTGTAATTGCATATATCCCCTCCCCTAACACTGGGTTCATTGATCTGTATAACTAAGAATACAAATGAATGTCTATTATCAGTGTCTATAATGTGTTTAGAAAGTGCACTGCGTGGCGACAGTGTGCGGATGTGATAAAGGTGTTGTTCCCTTACCCTATCTTGTAGGCGTCTGCCTGTCTTGCCTATGTAGAATGCTTGACAGGCAGTGCACTTGGCTAAATAAATGACATGTAATGTATTGCAATTAGCACTGAGCTGAAACCTGAAATAATAGGAAGTAACTGGATGAATAAACTGGGAACTGGTATCTACAAATTTGCAAAAATTACAACAGTTACATGGAACAGTACCCACAATATTATTCAGACACTCAGACTGTGTAGATAGACGAGGGTAACAAAGTAATCTATGTAGATTAGACTTGTTCCTATATCTAAAATAAGGCTCCTCGCCAACAATGTCTTTGAGTTGTGAATCAAGTAAAAGTAGATTCCAATTCTTGTTCAAAACATCTATATACTATTTATATGTTGTGTATAACTGATGGAAAATCTAACTGGTGGATTTCTAACTTCAGGACAAATATCAGCTTATTACATTCCCAGTCAAGCATGAGACCCTTGGTGAATGAATCTACACATATTCTCAAAGACACTAAACATTTTTTACTGGACTTATACTCCAAAGTCATAGATCTACCATTAGATATGTATTATAAAATCGTTACCCTGGATGTACAGTCTCTTTTTACTATGATACCTAATTCTGAAGGTGTTGAGAGTGTTATGAGATGTTTACAGAGAATGCCT
The DNA here is from genome assembly GCF_019279795.1 of Protopterus annectens. NCBI lineage: Eukaryota > Metazoa > Chordata > Ceratodontiformes > Protopteridae > Protopterus > Protopterus annectens. Next base: position 565,059,080 of record NC_056735.1, read on the forward strand.
ATAGTCCAGCTATGAAAGATTTATTTGGTGCCTTGTTGGAAATAGTCCTGGAAAATAACATCTTTCTTTTTAATGAGGTAGCCTACATTCAGAAGGATGGTGTGGCTATGGGCACTTAATGTGCCAATAGCTACGCCAACCTTGTCATGCTGGACTGGGAACTTAATAAGTTGTTTGCCCTGGATAGTTCCAAGAAACATGTTGCTTTCTATGCACATTTTGTTGATGATCTTTTTCTCTTGTGGACTGGTACAGATAAAGCCCTGGATGACTCCCATAAATAGATTAACAGTTTAACCATTTTTTTGAACTTTTCTATTGAAAGTTCGATTAGTTGCATTACTTTTTTGGATGTTTTTGTTGACAGACTGCCAAATGGGATGCTCAGTACTGGAGTCTTTAGAAAAATGTGCTATAGGAATTCCCTATTACATCGGGAAAGTATGCATCCCAATTACATTTATAAGAATTTGATAAGGGGACAGGCGATAAGAGCATCCAGGATGAATCCAAATTATGATAGCTTTTTACAAGAGTTGTCAAACTTAAACAACAGGCTTTTACAAAGAGCATATAGGCCAGATGAGATCACCTCCTACTTTGAAGGTGTTTTGGAGCTGAGGAATGGTATTGCCAGACCATATTTCTCACAACTATATTCAGTGGAGAATGTCCCTGATATTTGTCTTGAAGTTAGGAATCCACCAGTTAGATTTTCCGTCAGTTATACGCAAGATATAAATAGTATAAGAGAGGTTTTGAACAAGAATTGGAATCTACTTTTACTTGATTCACAACTCAAAGACATTGTTGGTGAGGAGCGTTATTTTAGATATAGGAACAAGTCTAACCTACATAGATTACTTTGTTACCCTCGCCTATCTACACAGTTTGAGTGTTTGAATAATATTGTGGGTACTGTTCCATGTAACTGTTGTAATTTTTGCAAATTTGTAGATACCAGTTCCCAGTTTATTCATCCAGTTACTTCCTATTGTTTCAGGTTTCAACTCAGTGCTAATTGCAATACATCACATGTCATTTATTTAGCCAAGTACACTGCCTGTCAAGCATTCTACGTAGGCAAGACAGACAGACGCCTACGAGATAGGGTAAGGGAACACCTTTATCACATCCGCACACTGTCTCCACGCAGTGCACTTTCTAAACACATTACAGACAGTGATAATACACATTCATTTGTATTCTTAGTTATACAGATCAATGAACTCTGTGTTAGGGGAGAGGTTATATGCAATTACACTGAAACATTGGAATTAAAATGGATTATTACACTTAGAGCAGACCGGAGACCAGATTTGAATGACAAAATTCCATTGAAACCTGTTCTTAAGAATAGGAGACTTACTGTGAGATAAACATACATATTTTAGAATGTTAACAAAATGTTTTATATTTGTCTTTATACACAGATGTGTATTCTTTATGTTGTCGTTGTATCGTTCGGCTTTTCCCGGTTAGGGGTCACCACAGTGGAACTCCAGTCCGCTAATGATTGGCAGTAGATTTTTACGTGCCGAGTTGCCAGCTCTGATGCACAACCTTCAATGAAGGTAAGCCCATTCATGCATGTCTCCACACAGAATATGCTTTAGCTGAGAATCGAACAGAACACCGTCTTACTGTGAGGCGACAACGCTACCGCAGCACCACCACCGCAGTAGATGTGCATTCTTTATATATATATATATATATATATATATATATATATATATATATATATATATATAGTTTTTATATATTGTTTTTATATATATAGTTTTTATATACATTTTTATATACATGTATTGTTTTTGCATACTGAAAAGTCTTAATCAGGAACAGGAAGTGATGTCAGCTCTATTTTCTTATAAAATGTGTCTTGATTTTATTCAGTGTTTGTTTCTTATGGTTTGACAAAGCCCTTACAGGATGAAAGGGCTTACCAATAAAACAGCTTGGATTTTATTTGTCTTTGGTATGGATTCAGTTATTGTTTGGACTAGCATTTACTTCTGCTGCTTGAATAAGCCTTAGTGACTGCTGGATTTATGCTGACTTTTTGTTGTCAGCCTTGGTTTGCTCCTGTACTTCTCTTTTGGATATTCAATAAAATACACAAATCACATTCATAAAATAAAATGAGCACAATCACCAAATAGCATTTACAAAGAAATGTCAACCTCTGTCCTAGTATACCAGACTGTTATTATAAATCAGTAACTGCATCTGCTTGAAGTAAATGTGGCACGATAGGTTCAGCATAGATCCCTTTTACATTTACATGTGCTTAATTCAGTAAGATGAGTTTTAAGCTCCTGTTTAGAACCTTTACGATCTTGCACTGATCTAATGATTTCAGGAAGCTGGTGCAATTTTAAAAAAGGTACACGCTATGGTTATTTTTTGAATGGGGGGTCTTAGTTGCTGCAGAGTTTTTCTTGAACTAACTGAGTGGGTTTGTTCAACAATGCATAGCATGTTTTAGAAGGTGGACAATAGCTTTCAAACAAAAGCTTAAACTCCTGAAAAGATGGACTAGGGGCTCACATCTAGAATGTTTCCCATGATCCTCAGGGCTACAACAAAGAAGGAGTAATTAAAAGGGAAAGTGGAGAAAGTAGACGAAAGTTTATCATTGTCCTTGCATATCTCTAAGACAATGGTCTCCGGATCCTTTGCCTCCTCATGGAAGCAAGTGTGTGTGTGTGTGTGTGTGTGTGTGTGTGTGTGTGTGTGTGTGTGTGTGTGTGTGTGCGTGTGTGTGTGTGTGTGTGTGTGTGTGTGTGTGTGTGTGTGTGTGTGTGTGTGTGTGTGAAACCCATAATCCTTAACAATATGTAGGGGTAGACTTGTGTGTAGGTGAGTGGGTGATTGATTCTCACCACATATCAAGAGTCAGACTAACAATATGCAACTGTACACTGTGGTGGACTCCTCACTGGTTTTATAGCATGCTTTCTAAGAGTGTGATCCTGCACCTACAGTTCGGGTTCCCACTTGACATCAAACATATGCTTGCTGTCTTGCTTGGGACTTGCAAATCCTTGTGCAGAACAGCTCAAAGGACCCTCCTCTTCTGGGACCTTCTCCTTCGGAACTGTGGTAATGAGAGAAGGCAAGTCATCAGAATTCAATACCTCCATTCTGGTGCAAAGTGCACCACTTCCCAAGATTAAACAGGTTAACAAAGCAAGGGTGATACTAAGGAAACAAACCTCAGGTTACACCCTTTTGGGTAAGAGCAAGAGAAGCACTATTCCTTGTCTCTACGCCTTCAATCAAAATGTAGGACCAGTGTGTGTTCAACTACTTACTTACAAAGGACAATCTCAGTACATGTGGTTCTCTGCCATAATACTTTGGGATGTATGGAAAATCATCCTGCTGGTCCTCACTGACAAATAGTGATTTGTGGAGAAATTGAACTATGTGATTTAAGGGTCCTAAATTCTGCAGTAATGAACATGTTTTAAAATGTGAGCTGCTGACAGGTCAATAGGTTTTATTACAGTCTATGTACGCAACACTTCTCTGTACCTTGTTGGCTGCAAAATGGGCTGATTTCCTTGTACTGAACTCCTCTCCCTAGTTTTGAACTCCTTAATTGCTATTTTCCATAGGGAAACACTTTTGGTGCAATTTATAAGTTTGCACTGGCAGTGACTGGCATGCATGTGGTCTTTTTCCTTTTTCCTTTATTTATTGAATCATGGAAATTGTATCTGTTAAGTTTAGGAGATATGAGGTGGTTAAAAATGGCTTACTTTAATTTTTTCCTGGGGTTGAGTTCCCAACAAGTTGAACTTGTAGAGCTGTTACCTTGTTGATTTGTTCACTGGGGACACATCAGTGAAGCATAACTTTAGATGGGCGATAACTCTTTGATAATGCCCAAAAAATTCCACAGCAGTGGATAACCAGCTTATTCCAAAGACATATTACACTGCCGATTATAATAATGTGCATTGGAACAAAAATATGACATAAAGGAGAAACAACAGTTGTAAGCCATATAATCAATCCACCATGAAGTTTACAGCTATCCGCAAGTCATCTTTAGAATGAAAGTCAAGAGGCTGGGATGAGATAATATTACTACCAACTGATATCCATTTATTATTAAAAGGTTATAGCACTACCATTCATGATACATTTTAAAAACTAAGAAGACAATATGCTTATATTTCACAAATGGATGTAATTCTGTTCTGCATCATTGTTTCAGAGCAAGAGGAATGTTCTGGGATTCTGGCAGCATACTCGGGTAGCTGCACACTGATAACTGCAGTATCTGCATGGCTGAACCAGTAAAGCATGGTTCCATGCTATAGATAAAACAGTATAAAAATACTTAGGATGCTTCTAACTTCTCATGGTAACAGAATTTCTCTGTGCACTATAGATAACCTTAAGCTATACTGTGTGTGTGCGTGCGTGTGTGTGCTTGTGTGCATGTGTGCGTGTGTGCGCGTGTGTGCGTGTGTGTGTGTGTGTGTGTGTGTGTGTGTGTGTGTGTGTGTGTGTAGCTATTTTAGTGTGACTATGTGGTTGAAATGAGAGGATACAGTCTGATCATTATTTTCTCAGTGCACTTAGCTAATAGCTTATGACTGTGCTAGCATCCTGTCAACATCATCCACATTTACCTAATTACATTTTCATAGTGATAATTATGTTATTACACCCTTCCTTTTGATATTATTCATTATATTACAAACTTGTTTAAAAAGGGTGCATTAGTATTATGGAAAAATAGTATCATCAACAAATTCTCAGCAGGAGTACTTTATCTGTATTTAGATGATCTGAATACTGCTATATTGTGAATGCACATTACTTGCACAGTAATAGTGTAGTGCTACATAATTAAGATAAAAGTAAATCAGCTAACATTCTGAAGTCATTAGTTATGACTGCCCTTTATGTGCTTCAAATGACTAGCTCATTCTAGACACACATTTCACTTCCACTTATAAAAATGTATGTTGCAACAAGAAACAATGCTATAAAATTGACCATCTGTGTCATGCACTGAGCAACAGCAAGGTAGGCTTCAGTGTGGGGCCTATTACCACCCACACACTTTTTTCTGATCCTTCATCAATCACATAAGGCTTAGCAGCAATAATTCCAAACGCATGCATTCTAGCATTCAGTCTCACACTTCCAGCTCCTGCTGAGCTCAGCTTGAAGAATGTTAGAGGATGCACGTGTGTCTGTATAGGAGAGAGTGAACGTGTATTTGCAAGTGTGTTTTTAGATGTCCATTTTAACTCCCCAGGGTACTCTGGTTTCATATGAATGAAAAATAAGAAATGAGACACAGGCAAGTTGGCACCAGTTACTGATGTATGTATTTAAATATGGATTCCCAGCAGGATGCACTGTCTAGTCTATGATAAATGCAGAATAGCAAACTCCCTTCCTGCTGTAGTAAAAGTGTGAACCCAGGCAGCTGCACTGTTATTTGAGAAGCCAGCAGTTTATTCATAGAATTTCCAATAGTGTGTGTTGCAAAGCACTTGGTGAACATAAAAATAGATCTCCAAGATCTCATACAGGACTTACAATAGCTGGCATTTAATATACATTAGGGAAAATTAACTCCAAATTAAATGATTAAAAAAATGTATCTGTGGCCATATGCTCTACTGACAAGATACTTCATTTACAAGGCTTGTAAACAAAGAATGTGCATGAATGAATGATTCACCTCTCTTATACACACGCACACACACACACACACACACACACACACACACACACACACACACACACACACACACACACACACACACACACACACACACACACACACACACACACACACACATACACACTACCTTGGTGAAAGAGACCGAACACATCTGATAAAGACAAATAATATTTAGTCATACATGAGAAGCAAAACAGTCTGAATTTTGCTAATGGAATTTTGCCTGTAATACATATCACTGTCCCAGTACAATTCCTTGCTGAGTTCAGTTTACTAAACAGTATCTGCTTCTGCAAACCATGCAGGGAGTACAGTACTTACAAACCTGGACACAGTGCTCTGGAATGTGCATCAGTACATCAGACTGTGCAGAAAAAAACATGCTGAAAATAAAAGGCATCTAAGAATGCTCCCCTGGGGTGACAGCCTGAATGTGTACGTGTGCAGCTGAGAGCAAGAGCAAGTTCAGGAAAAAAAGCATGCTTTAGCAAACACAGTAGAAAAAAGAAAAACGGTTAAAATCTCAGTGCTGACAGAAAACCTGTTGCCAAGTTGTCAGTTCACCAATCACCCTGTGCCCCTAGTAAAGGCTTTGAAAAAAAATGTTGCTTTGCATCTACCTTAACTCCACAAAACATGTCTAAATTATTTTTCTTTTTTCAATTTTGGTAGTGCCTTTTGCTAGGAAAATTTTGACTGCAGATTTAGAGTCAACCACGTAGTAAGACTTACCAAATGCATTCATTTGGATGAAACAGAAAACATCTGAATTAAATTTAACCACAATGAAAATATGATCTTAGCATCTAACCTTCCTGCTTATGCCAGTCCCCAGAGTTCTTTTGACCTTCTGTTTCAAGGAAAGGCTGTTTTTCTCACACCATGCTTCTGTCCCCCTGTCTCCAGCCTCATTTCTGTATTCTGCTTCCAGTTATGGGTGACCTTACTAGAAATCATGGTGCATTGTTCATGTAGGCACTGCATGCACAAATTTTGTTTTAGTTTGGTACGTCACTAATGTAAAAAAAAAAAATCCACAAGTTACAAGTACACTGAATCAATATTTTCTTTTCCACGTATTTACAAATATTTTACTGAAAGTTTTACCAACATAACATTTAACTCCCAAGAAGGAGCAGAATTTCAAGGTAGTGTTAAAAAAAGTACAACTCAACAATTTTTTTTGTTTGTTTTATAACTTGAGGGGAGATAGAAAGTGCTTTCTACATTATTGTACAAGTTAGAAGTGGTGATCCTACAGCTTCAGACTGGAATTGTGGTCCTACAATCCAGAGATTAGACTATTTATCATGGGTTCAGATCTCTGAAGTTGTATTTTGTAAGGTTCAAGATCCATCCCACACTCCACAAATTTCTGATTATAACTCATGCTACTCACTTTAATTGACAAATCAAGTTAGTGACATATCCATTTCCAAAAGTCAAGTTTTCAAAAACAGGGTTATTGAAACAAGTTGTGGACATCAATTACTCCACACCTAGCTTATAATAAACAACACAAAGTACAATTTGTAATGTGGTGTCACATCCTTCCCCATGTCACCTCAAGAATATGCTCCTTCCTTGATAAACTTAAAATCATTCATTTATTGAAAGTACTTTTCTTCTACATGACCTATATTACTCCTTTTTTTTGATTGAGCAAACTATGCTTCAGGCAATAATTCAGTCAAATACTACTAAACTTCAGAAATATTGAGAATCACAAACAGAGTGTGATAATACCAACATGGGGAAGAAGCGTATTAATATTCTGATTAGCGTGTCTGCCAGATGTGTTAAGATAAATGTCATCTCACTTCCTTTTCATTCTGAGTCAATGCCGTGTAGTTCCACACATATATCAAACAAAGCTTAATCAAATAGTACCATTGTTAAGGATTTTGAAACTGTATTTACGATGCTCTGAACAACCTCCTTTTGCCTTTTGACAAACACCCAACAATGTACATTGAGCCTCTTCTCACAACCTATTGGTGAACCACCCATGACCTTGTACAACACTTGAAACAATGGAATTAATAATTCCATCCCCATGAGGCATAAATGTAACAGAAACATTTATAATAAACCTAATCAGTGGTGGAAAAAAAGTTAACAAATTATTAACCCTAAAGAAAAGGGCATGCCAAGCCTTTAAAATTTACCTTCAAGAACATTGACAATATAATCAGGCTATGAAGCAGTGTAAATGCAGAGGGAGCTGCTTCTGCCTCAGTGGTGTGACAAAAATCCTAGAAGCTTAATATGAGAAAGCTGAGAAATGTTTAATAGCACTGTAAAACATGTTATCTTTGTGACAATGTGAGGTATTGCTAGCTATGCCAGGAGAAGCATGGCAGTGGAAGTGTAACATATGCCAGTACAGCTAACTAGAGTTTTGTAAATAATTATATGTCATTTGTATATCAAACTGATTTGTACAGATGCTTGTGTTGAAAAATATACTTGTAAAGCTGCATCTGGAAATACTGTGTGCATCCATTTTTGTTCCAAGTGAATGTCCCTCTCCAGCGTCAGTGGTGAGGATTCAGGCTCCTTGATTACTGGCCCAGACACCTTGGTTAGAATTGTGTTAAGAGAATCAACACCACCTTCTCCTTGTATCTGTAAGTAAATATCTTAACCATTATGAAAATCTCTTGCCTGGGACCAACATCAAAATAACGGGAACTGAGGTAAAGAATACATAATACCCTTGGTAAAGGTGGGCATGAAGGCATCTATAAATGCGCCATCCATTGTGGCATCATGGAGAAAAACCTGCTGTACTGCTACACAGACAATGGGCTAGCAATGCAGACTGAAAACTGAACTCTATGTCAGACAAACAGATTGAGACAAACTGCCCATTCATCCGGACAGCAACGTTACTGGTTCACTATGTCTGACAGGCAGTTTATCTTGCCTGGAATGTATATGGATCACTGTCAAAGGAAGGAATTGTAAGATGTCCCATCCTAATTTTAGCATGGCCTTACTACACATCTGCATACCATGCTTTTGTTAGTATACCAAGAAAATAGGAAATGGACAATTTGTGCATTTAGAGAAAAAAAAAACTTTGTGGAGGCAGGGTTCAAAGTGTTTGTGTCAAGTAGAATGGGCATAATTTCCAAGGCAGTGATATGCTGGAGACCCTCTTTCCTGTATCAGAGGCCTCTGGTATAATGGGCAGAAAGTGGTACTACAACCCAGCAATGATTCCAGTATCCTGATGATACAATGAAAGGTTTTCGTGTGAAGTCTTTCTATGGGAATAACTGGTAGAGTTTTTGCCAGGAATTTCAAAACTCAATAAGCTCTTCTGATGAAGATTTATGCAGAAGAAGAGAAGGCTGTATTCTCCAATTACAAGACTCAATAAAGCATCTGTCCCAACTGATACCCTAAACACTGAGACTTGACCTAGTTGACCACTACCCCCAGCTAAGTAAAGAGGCACCATACATAATCTCATAACTAACCAGAAGTTTTTACTTACAATCTACATGGAGACAATCATTGAAATATGGGAAGATGAAAACTAACATGTTAGAAGGTATATTCTCACAGCTACCATCATATACTTGACATCTCTGCAGCTAAACAGATTTCTGGACTGGTAGTGACTAGGTCCAACCAGGAAGTGATGAAAACTTAACACCTTCTTCTGATTCTGATATGAAGATTGGTACGCTGGAGGCATAAAGACTGGATTCAGTCAATACAATGGAGAAGAAAGATGGACTCAGCTGTGATCATTTGGAATGTCTCATCTGTGATGGGTACATTTTTTATGAAGGGTAAGTTTAGTATACTGAGGGTAAAAATGCCTCTTCACTTTTTTAACAAAACACTGAGATTTAAAGCCAGTTCCCACAAGCTTTCAAGAAATGAGCTGGAAAGCACTTTTAGTGAAGTTTCATTACCTAGTAACTAAAACAAAATGAGCACCAAACTAAACAACAAAAATAGAGAAATGGAGACGGACCAACATAACTCGCTACATGTTTGATGAGCTATTTTGGCCATCTCCATTTGTCTGTTTTTGAAGCTTCGTTACCTCCCACAAAGCATTTGCGTTCAAGGATGATATACTGCCTGGTAGGTTTGAGGTACAAAAAAAACGGAAACAAAAAAATTCAAGGTATAACCCTTCAATGATTCATCTGTCTTGCATGACAGACGCCTGCCTAGACAACAGGCAGAAATGTGCTTGTAGGCTGGTCTAACAGAGAGAGAGAGAAAAACAGAGAGGAAAGTTGAGGAGAATCCTGCATTTGTAGGCTGGTCTAACAGAGAGAGAGAGAGAGAAAAACAGACAGGAAAGTTGAGGAGAATCTTACATTTATTCCATCTCTCATAGAATTAGATCAAGGATATAAGCTATTGCCAAGAGTAGACCAGAGAGGCCAAAGATGAAATTCTCTTTTGAGGCACCTTAAAGCATGCACAGTAAAGACATAACTGCTGATTTTTTAGAGTTTCTGTGATTTAAAATGCTTGTTTCAGCTACATATTGTACTTATTTTACTGCCTGCACTTTAACAACGTCGTTTTTGTATTTAAATTACCTGTTTAACTGTTGTAGGCTACACACTCAAGTGTGATTGTATCTGCTTTATTTTCTGAAAAAAAACAAAAAAAACCTAAAAATGCATACTTGTTTTCCTGCCTTTCTAAGCTAGTATAGTCCAGTTTTCAGGTTAGTGCTGAATTCAGGATTGTGTTACAAGTTTCTGTGTTTGCCCATACCTTACTTGGATAGAAGGAAGTTTTTCTGTTCATCTGTGAGAGAGGAGAGCTTTGAGCAGCCTATCTGTCCCTGGAGGAGTAGTTTCAGCCCAGAAATTACTAGTGTATTGGCCTTTTTGGGCTAATTTCTATCTCTTTCATTTCCCTGCTTTAAAACCCACATTTGCAAGGTTTTTGTGCTTGTATACAGCTCAGCAAGCTCCTGCCTGGTGCCCCGTAGAGTTCTACAGTAGGAGAGAGACAAAAGAGAGACTTTGGAGTGATTAAGTATCATTTTTCTGTATTTTCCTGCTGCCTTTAGCTAATTCTGCCTAAAACGCTGATTCTTTTAGAGTTTCTGTGATTTAAAAAGCTTGTTTTAGCTACATATTGTACTTATTTTACTGCCTGCACTTTAACAAAGTTGTTTTTGTGCTGAAATTATCTGTTTAACTGTTGTAGAATACACACTCAAGTGTGATAGCCATTTCTGTGCATTTAAAGTGTTTTTTTGATTGTATCTGCTTTATTTTCTGAAAAACGCAAAAAAAAAATACTTGCTTTCCCAACTTTCTAAGCTAGTATAGTCCATTTTTCAGGTTAGTGCTAAATTCAGGGCTGTGTTTCAAGTTTCTGTGTTTGCCCATACCTTACTTGGTTAGAAGGAAGTTTTTCTGTTCACCTGTGAGAGAGGGGGACTTTGAGCAGCCTATCTGTCCCTGGAGGAGTGGTTTCAGCACAGAAATTAGTAGTTTATTGGCCATTTTGGGCTAACTTCTATCTCTTTCATTTCCCTGCTATAAAACCCGTATTAGTGCGGTTTTGTGCGCTGGGCAGCGGCAGTTAGCTAGGGTATAACTATTCCCGGCTCCAGAAAGTCTGCTCTTCAATTTTTCCCTTGGAACTAGACAAACCTTCAACTTAAGCACTCAAACCATTCACTTCTCAGCCCAGCACTTGCTCAAAACGCATAGCAAGCACTAATAAACCATAGCACTAGATCCCCTATACTGTAGAGAAGGACAAGGCTCTCTATTCGACCTTACCAGCCAATAAGTAAAACAGCTCACTGTACCTATCCAGGCATGTCCAAAGGGCAGTTTCAGGTGTACTCTCTGGTCCTACTGGTGAATCTGAGCATTTTGAGGCAATGTTACAACTGCCTCATGTACACAGACAACCCTCTCCTCCTACTACCAAACACTAATACATGTGAGAGATGCAATTATACAGCCAAACTAGAGGCTAAGCTCTCACAACCCAAGACTGGACCAGACAGTCAAGAGGAGAAGGGAATTACTTGCATCACACCATCAGTCTCACAAAGACCTATGAAACCAGCACCGGCAAAAAACACACATAAGTACACGAAAACATATTCAGAGGCTCTAAATAAAAATCTGCAAAAGCAACAGAGGCCTCCAAGGCAGACATCCAAGCAACCTCCACCCCCAACACAAACCATGAAACACATACTTCACAAAACCAGTGTGCCATGCAATCACAGCCCTTAAGGCAAAATAACATACCCAACACACTAGTAATAGGTGACTCTATAGTCAGGCATATTGATGTCCCACTCACTAGGCTGAACAAGGAGAAGGTTACTGCTAGCTGACTGTAAGGTGTCAGGATCTGCCACATAACACAAGCACTTAGGTCACTCCAGAACAAGTACAAATATGGCTCTGTCACTGTCAATGTTGGTGTGAATGCCCTGAGTTGTACCTCCCTGGACTACATGAAAAGAGACATGGAAGAGCTCTCTGATCACATAGCCAAAGCCGGTATGACCCTGACCCTGAGTAGCATCCTGCCCTCACTAAGAATGATACCATGGTGTCATTCAAAGGGGATCCAGTGTCTGTCAGCCTGGGATGACATGCTTGACAAGCCACGCTGCTTTGCTAGAGATGGCTTGCACCTGTCACCCTTAGGCTTTCGAATACTGGCCAAGGCTCTTACCACCTCCATAGTGCCTTTTTAAGGCAAGGCTCAAAACACAAACCCACCACCGTAAACAGCACAAGTAACAAAAAACTTAGGGTAATGCTACCCAATGCCAGAAGTCTAAACCTCAAAATGCACGCACTCGAGGCACTCCTCAGTATGGAGAAAATTGATATATGTGCAGTAACAGAAACCTGGTTTAAGGCTCCAGAAAGCACCCCAGCACTACCAGGCTTCAACACATACCATTCATTTTGGCCACAAAACCCAGACTGAAATACAAAAGGCGGGGGCATATCCATATTCATAAAGGATGCCCTCACCTCAAGGTTAGTGGCACAGCACAATGTTTCAGAGATCACCCACTTGCAACTAACAATGGGCAGAACTGCAATTCAAATTGTAGCTTGCTACAGATCACCCATCATATCCCAGGACCCCCATTCTGCATTTCTGGAAACACTGGGAAACATAAAGGTCCTACCAAACACCCTGATATTGGGTGATTTCAATTACCCAAATATGAACTGGGAGAACTACTCAAGTACTAACTCTCTTGCCCAACATTTCCTAGAATTTATAAACTCAAATGCCCTGGATCAACTGGTCAACATCCCCATCAGAGGTGACAACATATTGGACCTGGTCATCACCAACATGGGTGAATGGTGTTCTACACTGGAGGTCAACACCTTGCTGGTTAGATCTGACCATAAACTAATCACTCTGGATATCCACATTCTGCCCCCACCCCCGGTCAAAGAAACCACCGTGAAAAACTTTTCAAAAGCAAACTTCACGTTACTTAAGACCGAGGTGGAAAGTTTCAAATCCCCCATGCTAAAGGATAACGCTGTCCAAGCTGCAAAATCCTTTACTAATGCACTCTATGGGCACCTACAAGAATGCATGGATCATGCTATCCCAAGCAAAACCAAGACTCACTCCTCCAAGAAAAGGAAACCAGTTTGGTGTACCCCTGCCATAAACAAGCTATAGAATAGAAGGAGGAAACTAGTACAGAAACAGGTAAAATCCCAAGAAGGGAAGACATCCCTGATCATTATCAGAAAGAAACTATGATCCCTCATAAAATCATCCAAGGCTAGCTTCGAAAGAAAAATTGCAAAGGACTCCAAAGATAACCACAAGGCATTCTTTAGCTATGTCAAAACTCTAAGTGGCAATTCTCAGATCTGCTCGGAGTTAGTGCAGAATGGCACAAAATATAGTGAACCGACCAATATCGCCAACATCCTGGCAGACAGGTTCAGTGCAAACTTCACCCCCCTCTCACCCTCAAATGGGCCCATAACCATACCAGAAGAATGTAGTGCCCCTGAAATCACAGACACTCAGGTTAAAACATCCCTCTCCAAAGCCAAAACCACAGCATCAATGGGACCAGATGGTGTCCCAGGCTGTGTCCTACATGAGCTCAAAGATGAACTAACCCCTCACCTAAACACACTGTTCAAATTCAGCCTCTTCACAGGCTACATGCCCATAGAGTCGCACACAGCAACAGTTATTCCGCTCCACAAAGCTGGAGCCACAACAGACCCTGGGAACTATCGCCCTATAAGCCTGACTAGCTTGGTCTGCAAGGCTATGGAGTGCATCATCATGGATCTCATTAACAGAGACATTGGGGACCTCAAAACACTGGACCCTAACCCATTTCGGCTTTGTTAAGGGCAGATCATGCCTCCTAAACGTGGTGGACTTCTTTGAGACAGTTACCAAGGCTATAGTTGAGAGAAAGGTGGTCTACACAGCCTTTTTAGACCTCACAAAGGCCTTTGACACCATTCCCCATTCTGGTGTTACAGACAAGCTCACCAGCGTGAATATAAACCCCTATATCACGAGATGGGTTGCCAACTGGCTCACAGACAGAACCCACATGGTAAGAGTTGCGGGAGCTAGGTCTGACTCTAAACCGGTTACAAGTGGCATTCCCCAGGGCTCAGTCCTAGGACCCCTCCTGTTTGGCATATACTTCTCAGAGGTACAGGCAAGCACAGGAGGACTATGGCTGACCAAGTTCACAGACGGCTGCAAGCTAGGGGCTATAACTGACTCCCTGGCTGACACAGACATCCTCCAAAAGGGTCTTACTCAGACAAATGCCTGGTGTCAAAACCATGGCCTCAAGCTAAATGCCAAAAAGTGCATAGTCATCCCCTTTGGAAAAAACAAAGTACCCACAAACTACGACATAGGTGGTAGCCCCTTAAATACGGAAGATGTAATAAGAGATCTGGGGACCCAAGCAGATCGTAATCTGTCCTTTGATAATCACATTGCTAAAGTGGTTAGAAAATCCTTCTATGTGGCCCACCTAATTGCAAAAGGTTTGTATCCAGATCAAAAGAGGTCATTGTGCCCCTCTACACATCACTCATCAGACCCATCATAGAGTACAACACCCCATTTGGGATGCACATTACAAGTCACCTGCAACAGCTGGAAAGACCACAGAAGTACCTCACCAAGAGGATCACTCACCTCAAACAGATGCCCTATGCAACTTGACTGAAGAAACTCCATCTGACTCGGTTGCATACCGCCTACTCAGAGGTGATCTCTGCCTGACATACAAGGCCATGTCCAACCAAGAACCGATGGACATGCTCCACCTAAAGAAAAACATATCCTCTTGAGCCACACACTCTAGGGATCTATACCTCACCACAACAATAAATAGGATGTGCTGGAGGGATAGATTCCTGTCCAAGAGGCTTCCCATGCTCTGGAACAAGATTGAAATCTACATTAGGCAGAGCTCCTCACTAACACTATTCAAGAGAAAACTTGACAAGTGGATGGGAAACAGAAAGTTTACCCCAGGGATCACTTCAGTGGCTCTGCTGGACAGAAGCACAGGAAACTAATCTAAGGGGGTGTTGAAGGCCAACACATTCCAGCTAGGCTTATAAATGCCTTTGGGCAGATAGCCTAGTACCTACCTATGAACCTATGTTGGGCTACTTTCTGCTATAGTATCAAAGGGGACACTGGAAGTGTTGGTCTAATAAAAATATCTTCTTCTGTGGAGGGTCCTAAAGGTTGACACCTGTAATCCTGGTGATCACTATGTTAATGGATATGGCAGAAAATGCAGCTAAAACATAGCAATCACTAACTAATTGCAACTGACATGAGTTGAAGGAGCCAGAGTTGAAACTGAGACTCTGTTGATTGATGGAGGAGATGCAAAGTATGTAGAAAAGGCCAGTACAAACGCCTATGCTTCAGCACCCACTGGCTAATACAATAACAAACAATAACAAACAACCTGAAGATGCTCAGATTAATAAAAGGAGAAGACACCCTTTCCTAGGATTTAATAACATGTCTGACCAGGCAACACTTCCTTGGCTTTAGCTGGAACCACAGGTTAAATAATGGAGGCCAAAGGACATAAAGACTGGCACTCACATTCTTGGTGCGCTTAGGCATTCAATGGTATTCATGATACTCTCTCTGTTCCACAAGCTCATTCTTCTTAGACTGCAGAAATGGGAGTTTTCTCAGATAGAAAAGGATGGAGAGTTTTCTTCTAATGATGGACAGCAGCATCATGAAATGCTGCAGCCAGAACAAGGCAAGGCATTGTGTTACTAGGCCAAACAGAGCAATCACAATATGCTGCATACCTACTGTGGGGATTTATTTCATGCAGATTGATAAGTTCCTAATTCAGAAACTAAATTGCCTGAGGAAAATCACACTAGCTCAAAGAAGTGAAGAAAGGTACAAAACAAATGTATAATAGCAGATATTCAAATACAGGGAAAGTTGCTACATTTCACCTTCCATATTCATCAGGAGGAAGGAACCAAACAGTTAGTCTATGTTCCATTTAACACAGAAAAAGGGGGAACACCACCAGGGTAAGGTACCTCCAAACAATAAGCAGTCCAAATGGAAACAAGAAAGAATGGCAGGTACTCCACAACAATCAAAGCAAACTTCTATGTAGTCAGCAAATCAAACTCTTTATTCCACAAGTAAGCACTTTCGCGTCTCCAAGGACACTTCTTCAGACTTAAAAATGATAACACACTCCAGTTCCATTTAAATATCACTTCACTTTAAAAAACAATCAATAAAACACCAGTTAAAATACCCTTATTAAAATACTTAAAGTCACAGTTCCCTTATATGGCTTCACATAACTTTGCTCTAAACATATAGCAGCATAATGAAACTCACTAAAGACAAAACAGTATATCCTACAGTGAGGTTGAAAAATATAAGTAATTATACAGAAAAAGAAGAAGGGAAATGGATAGTTAGGTTACAAGCGGACAGAGGACATGGTTTGAATGATAGAATTTCACTGAAACCATTCCTGTTGGATCGTGCTCTAAAGCATTATTTTTTTGTGAGTCATGAATAATATGTATACACATTGTATTTTTAATCATATACTGGTTTGTCTTTCATGTTTTGTATCCTGATAAATGAGAATATATAAGCAACTGTATATATAATTTAAGTAATGCCTTTATGCATTATATAGCATTATCAGTAATCCTTTACATAGTGAAGTCCATATGTTTTTTAGTAGTGAGTTTCATTATGCTGCTATATGTTTAAAGCAAAGTTATGTGAAGCCATATAAGAGAACTGTGACTTTAAGTGTTTTAATAAGGGTATTTTAACTGGTGTTTTATTGGTTGTTTTTTAAAGTGAAGTGATATTTAAATGGAACTGGAGTGTGTTATCATTTGTAAGTCTGAAGAAGCATCTTTGGAGACGCGAAAGCGCTTACTTGTGGAATAAAGAGTTTGATTTGCTGACTACATAGAGGTTTGCTTCGATTGTTGTGGAGTACCTGCCATTCTTTCTTGTTTCCATATGTTCCATTTAATGCAAGGGCTGAAGAATGGACAGTTGATTGGTCATAGGGTCTGGGAATAAAAGGCTGCAGTGCTGTCTCAGTGCTTGGGAGGCACAGGTCCTAAGGTAGCTATGTCTTGAAGAAAGATCATTTAGATCTTTTTCTTTTCTTGACCCTATATCTACACAGGCTCATTGTTAAGTACTTGAGTAGCTGCCTTGTGGGCCACTTTAAGCCTAGACAATTAACATTTTTGTGCTCAAATTAATCTATCCCATTTGGATAGAGATTGGCCTTACCCATCCCATAGTCAATAATTATATAGTACCCTTAATAAGTATAATTGGGGTCATACCACAGATAATTTGAGGGGACCCATGCCTGAGATAAAGCATTTAAGAGCTACCTTTGTTCATCAGTGGTACACGGAGAAGTCCTGGAGTACAATTTCTGTTTCCCATCCATAGATCCAAGTTGAACATGGTCAGGGATGAACTTTGATTTACATGGATGGGAGATGTGTTCCAGTATATTAGTATCCTCTGTGAGATACAACTGTCCCTCCAGACTGTTCTGTTAATATTGTGTAAGGAAATGAGACCCTGGAGTTTATATGTTTGTTTTTTTAGTATTATTAGTAGTATTTTAGTATTAGTAGCATTATTAGAGTCTTGATTACGTAACTGGATATTTTTTCCTGTTTTGATGGGCTTACTGAGGTTCTGGGTTATAAGTCTCATATTGTTTATAAGAAGGGAAAAACCTTTAAAAACCTCTTTGAAACCAAAGAGGTTATGGAGGCCCAAGTATCTAACAAAGGAAACTTTACATTTAAATGTGACTTTTGCCCAAAATGTAAGCATATGGCCAACCAGTAATGTGTAGTGGTCAACAAAAGTAAGATCAGAGCTTAATTCCATTGCTATTTTAATTCTGTTGGTATTATATATGTGGCCCTATGGAAAAAAATTGCAAAGCATTTTATGTGGGTAAGACCAAAAGAAAACTCAAGGACTGGGTATACGAGCATGTATTACACATCAGAAAACAAAACATGACAATGCCCTGTATAAGCACATTTCAAAATTTTCTACTCATCAGTTCGTGTTTTTTGGGTTATATATAGTATTTAAGGATCTTTGGGGGGGCGGGGGTTGCTGTCTGACTTGATTGAATTTAAAGAACTCTTTTGGCAGATCAAGTTAAAAGCATATACTATGCCAGGGCTAAATTATAGTGTTTATATTTCTAATTTGCTTAAACTCCATTCATATGATGCATGAATAACTTTGATTATTAAAGAATATATAAAGATGTTATATTGTTTCGGTATTTTATGCATATTTAAATATATTTTGAAGAGTGTTTTATAATTAATCCATTAACTTGTTTTTACTAAGGATGATTCTTTATTGTTGATTTGAAGTCATGTAACCCTTAGAGAGGGTTATTTAATTCTTGGTTTACAATGGTCATGTATTCTGAAGAAGTCTTTTGGTACATGCTGATAAAAAAGTGCTCAATGAATCTTTTCTCATTTTGCCGTTTTCCTAATGGAACTCTGTGCTGTTATTTTGATGTTTTTGGTCAGTTCTTAAATTTCTATTTCTCATACATAGATCCAAGTTGAACATGGTCAGGGATGAAGTTTGATTTAGGTGGATGGGGGAGCTGTTCCAGAACAGCAGTATCCTTTACAAGATACAACTGTGCCTCCAGACTGCTTTGTTAATGTTGTGTAAGAGGTTTAGACCCACAGACTGAATATTTCTGATACCACTTGACTTGCTGATGCAAAGTAAATCCATCAGTATTGGGTTGGAGGATGTCTTGTATGCCAGATAAAGGTTACCTCTTAGCAATTAGTATACAAAGTATAATGACAGGCCATTGAGTTGGAGCATGTAGAATATGTCGTTTAGGCCTTGTATCCTTTTAGTACGGTATCTCTGTGGGCACTCCAGTTGTTGTATATATCTGGACAGATACATGTCAAACAGGTCATTATAATGACTGGTCTAACAAGGGCTGAGTAAAGGAGGACAATGACATTCCTAGCTCTAGACAATAAGCTGTGCAATGTAAAAGGACCTTTTTACAACAATGGAAATGTACAAAAGTTAGGTCACTTTCCACATAAGTTCCCAAATCACAAACGACTAGGTCACCTCAAAAGCGTATATTGTCAATGTGGTAGTTCTCTGGGGTAGATGACTTTCCAAAGGATACAATAATGCATTTTTTGACATGTACTTTCAGTGCATGATTTTGGTTATTTATGTGGGACAAACCTTCCTGCAAGATGGCTAAGTCATTTGAGGATTTAATGACTGCTCCTAGCTTGCAATAATCTGCAAACTTCATCATCCAGAGCCATTTGTATTGGCTTTTACTTCTGAAAAGTAAATACTAAATAGGAGAGGTCCCAGCACAGAACACTGGGGGACTCCACTGATGACTGGTCTCTTTGTGGAAGTAATTTCCCCTGTTTTAATTTCATGCATCCTATCTGTGACTATCTGTCCTATCTCTATAATCCATCTTTATATGTCATGCATGTAAAACAAAGGCAGTATTATTACCTGTGCAGGGGGTCTTGTTGTCAGCTTTTATCTACTTATATCCAACTTCCAAATCAGTTTACCCTTCCCTCCACACCTGCTAGTGTACCACTAGTATTGTTCTTTCCTTTTATTAAGTGCAGTTTCCCTTAATGGACAAATCGTGACTTTTCAGTTTCTTTATATCCCTTTTTTCTCTCAGTAAATGCCTACCTGGCACTTTAACTGAGAGCTGTTCTCATCAATACTAGCAGTGAAGACAACTATGGTGCCTTCACTTATTCACAGACACAGACAGACACATATATCCACACACACATGCTCTTGCCACTCACCTAAATCATAAATGAAAGCTCATTTTACCCACAGCAAACACTGCTGAATGACTATCAGGTTTTCTCAGATGAGGCAGTGCCTTAATGCTCATAAATAAAAAAATTATCATCAGTTTTTTGGCATTCTAGCCATAAATATGCTGCAAGACAGGTTTTACACTACTCAGTGTCATGTTATGCGTTCTTCTATTTATATAAATCATTCTAATTAGGCCACACTAAGTCTAGATCTGTTTTATAAGCACTGGACATTATGAGATCATGTGCAGTGAGGAGGAGATGAGCTTTATAAGGTTCTACAGTAGCATACTGAAAGAGATTGCCCAGCTTACGACTTGTTTATGCTGTGCCTTAGGAAACTAACTGTGCATTTCTCAAATGTGTGCACAGTCATCATTACTAGTCTTATGGATCATATAACCTCTTTGATTTAATTCTCTGCAGCTACTTTTGTTTTGATGTACACAAATCTGCAAACTCCATTTTCTAACGGTTCCTTCGGTGTGAGGAGGCATCGTCCCTGACTCGTAAACAATGAAATTTTATATCACATTTTTATGCTCTGCGTTGCTACCTTTTTCAGAAAAAGTGTCCCCAACTCAGCTCTATATTTAACTTTGGCCATATCCTTGAAAAAAGATAAAAAGGTCATGTTTAAATATCAACATATACGGAAGCCACCCTTTTTAAATTTGTCACCAATATTAGTGCAGCAAATATGCCATCAGCTCCCATCCTCTAAATCAGTTTGAAACCCATGCATCTTTATTACCTCTTCTTTCAACCACTGCCCAAGATCGTGAAGAGGTGGCTTAATTTCCTCCATTTCTTCATTCATGCAACTAATACTTTATATGACACAACATGATTCTGGATCTCCTTTTTTCAAAAGAAAAAAATATCTTCTTTAACTATCTTAACTTTCTGGAAGTTATTCACCTTTTTCAGTGGTAAATAATGTTACCACACTTGCAAAAGGAAGAGTAGTACAGTTTGTATTTGTGTATACCTTCCTGGCTTAACAGTTCTCTAGACCATTTACTAAGTTTTCAGCCTTTTTTCAAAATATATGGAGTTTCTAAATGTTACTTAAAATGCATGAAAGTTACCCATTCAGAGTACACCTGATATATATACCAGAACTGTTAATAGTATTATTTATACAGATGTCTTAAATATAATCTTCATACATGATTTAACCAGGAAGTGTTGCTGTGCACTCAATTTAAATAAGGTGGCTATATTATACACACACACACACACACACACATTATATATATATATAGAGAGAGAGAGAGAGAGATAAATTGATTAGATATATGTATCGATACAAATATCTATACATCTGTGAGTGTGTGTTTGTGTATTTTTAATACAATGGTAAGGAAGCTGCGTGGGTTGTTCCCTGTTGTACTTGATTAGCAATGAAAAACCTCCAAAATTACATCTCATATGAACTAATGGTACTAGCTAAGAGATATTCTGCCTATATGACTTCCCATATTGAGTGCTTTCACATACAGCAAACTAAAAAAAATAATGTCTTTTGGCTTTTCCCGGTTAGGGATCACCACATCGGAACTCTGGTCCGCTATTGATTGGCAGTGGATTTTTACCAAATTGCCAGCCCGACGTCCAACCTTCAAAGAAGGCACACCCATTCATGCTCACACCTACCTGCATATCTTTAACGTCACTCGACCACGGGGAGGACATGCAGACTCCACACAGAACACGGTCCAGCCAAGAATCGAATGGGTGAACCTCTTGCTGTGAGGTATTTTTATTCTATAACTTACTTGCTCTGTAAAGCAGATCCTTTAGTTGTTGAGTTTTTTCTCCTTCACTGATCAGCATTTGTCATTTTCTTCAGGAAGCTCACAAACTCAGGGACAACCTTGTCTGACAGATACCTGATGACAGGCATTGAGTAAATAAAAGCATTTGTCAATAGGACTGTTTACTTAATCAGAGCATGCCTACATTAAGTTTTCCTTTACCACCCTGATAATCTGACTTTTGTGCAGCTGCCTTTATGTGTGTGTGTGTGTGTGTGTGTGTGTGTGTGTGTGTGTGTGCGCGTGTGTTTGTAATTTCCTTTATGTGAGTTGTGATATTGAAACTAATAACCTTCAGCTCCTGAAAGCATTTTCATTAGTTACATTTTTTTGTAAAGAGTGAGGAATTTAAAACTGAATCTTTTTTCTGGTTTGTGAAGGTCTTTTGTGAACTTTTAGTATGAAATGTAAGTTTGAATATTCTTGTTCTGGTAATTTCATTTCCAAGGATAAGAATGCTTCTTGATAAAGTCACCAGTCTGGGCCTCATAATTCATTGATTCATAAATTCACAGATTTTCCATATATAGATATTTAGACAGATCTTTGTTCTATATTCCCCTTAGAAATTCTCTTTTGTATCAGGATATTTGGAGAATAGACATCTAATTAATCTGGGGGGGCATTTTTTTTGAAACTACATCACTGAAGGAGAACACTGCAAGCTGTAGATGGCCTGGAGTTGCTTATATATATTTAAGAGGCACGGTGTAACTCTGGTCTCAAACACCCTCCACCCCGCAAAACACATTTAGAATTTCTGTTACACTAACTGCATTTTTGGAACAGTTTTCGACATAATGCTCCTTAAACAGTTTACTTGTTGAAAAATGTCCTAGATCGTGCCTCCTTTTAATTATATGATGAGATGGTACCTCCAAGACTGCTTCCATGTTTACTGTGCCTCTCGTTTCTGTTTTTTCAGAAAGTTCCTAATTTTAACTTGCAATTTTTGCTGTCCCTCATAAAATTTTTAATTTTCTGATAAACAACTGTGGATTAGTCAGTCAATAATGCCAAACATTAGAGCTTCATACTTCATATTGTTGAGAGAATGCATGTTGATCTATTAACTTTTTTAAGTAAATTAGAATAATATTTACAAACTGTTCTTAACTTTGGAAGGTTGTCTCCTCCCCAATATTTTTGGATATGCTCCTGATTCTTGAACAAAGATGCTGACAGCCATGTTTAGACTTTTTATTTCTATTTGCAAATGTTTAATAATGAGTTCAACGTGGATGTAGGACTACATCACGCATCTGTCTGTCTCATTTCCTGTTTGTTATTTGGGCAGGATACAGATTAGCTACCAACCAACATTTTGTGACTGTCTAGTTTGGGGATTTCAGGATTATATCTTTGTGGCTTGCAGAAGATATTAGCCTATATGCCTCAAATGACTGTATCTCCACTATGCCTTGAAATGTTTTGATGTGGAATATGAAGCAGATGGGATGAAAATCAACACCACAAATAATGCTCCTTTTCATAAAATGGTGGGCTATTTTGTAGGGCAGCATCTATCTCTGAAGACCTGTCTTGCTATCTGCACAGACATGTGCATGTTTAAAGTACGTTTGATACAAGTATAGGGATAAATGGTTGAGAGTTGCTGGTAGATGATATATTGCATGTATGTATGTGTAAGGGAAACAGGTTTGCACAGCTCACTTATGGCAGTTTTTGTTAATTCTATGTCAGAGCAGGTAATTTTTTGGGAATGCCAAGTAAAATTGCCAGTTGTCGATTGGCTTGTTCCTTGATATCTTTAATACACTAAAAAAATAATTCTGACATTGCAACATGCAAAACATATAATTCAAACTGAAATTAAAATGTTTACATCTCCTACTTAAATGCAACAGTATATTTAATGCACGAGTAACATATATGTTGAACAGATCATTAAATTTAAAACTGTTGTCCATTTGGCCCCAGCTAAATGGAGCAGAGGAATAAAGCCCTGAATGTGGCCCAGATGCCCCGTATTCATTTAATGGCACACATGCTATTGGAACTGGGTGGGAAAAGATGGGATTGAGCTGCCAACAGCAACATTTCCAGCCTGATGGATACAGTTAGCCTGGTTCACTGCAACTGTAACATAAAGAGCGTGGACAGCTTCACACTGCAAGAGGTTGCACATGTAATGAAGCTTGCATGTGCCTCCTGTAGGCATCCACAGCAGTACAAACAAGGCTGCCCTGGGTTGATGGGTAAGAGAATGCTCTCTGGCAGCAATATGATACTGTACCAGTATCCACAGTCTCCTCACTTGGCCTGGATGTAAGTCAGGTAGAGTCTTGGGGAGGCTACATTTAGTCTACTAGACCCACTTTATAAAGACAAACTGGTAGCAGCTAATAGCTGTGAGAGCTAAAAAATGCTGTGTGTTTTTGTGCTTATTTTAGAACTGCCATTGAGTATTCATATTACCTAACATGAAAATATACCCTACTGCATATTTATTTTATTAAGTTATGCGTTTCAAAGGAAGATAAATTATGGTCATGTTTCCCTGCTAACTCTGTAGATTGTACCTTACAATTATATTGCTTGTAGGCAACCCTGTATTAAAATTCTGCACATGGTGGAGTTGAAGCATCTGCAGACCAAGTAAAAGCTTACCAATTCTAGAGAATATGGCTCTAAGAAAGGTAGCGGAGCCTTTATGAACAAGGCTTACTATTACATCTGAACTCCATTATACTCCACCACTATTGGGTGTACTCTTTCGCAAGAATATTTGTGAGGTATAAGATGAGAATAAGACAGTTAAAAAAAATAGTGCCCCACATATAGTTCAGAGTTGTACTTTCAGTTTCAAGGCAGGCTGAGGGATCTTCAGGATAATGTTATACTATTTTAAGTAGACACCATTTGGATATACTGGAGATTTTCATTCTGGGCCTCCACTGAAAATGAGCTGCAACCCAGATGGGCAACCCGGTCACTAAAACATCCAACAAACAAGAAACAAATAAACTTCAATGTATGAGGGATCCAAATTAAATATTTCAAGAATTGTTGGTGTTAGACAGCAATTAAACATTTTTAGCATTTCTGATTAATCTGTTAGTAACAAAGTGTGTTTCCTAATGAGTATAAACAAGGGTCTGTCTTAAGCTGTGTCATTTTATCATTATCACTACAGCACAGAGTACTTAAAGGACTTGCACATGCGTGTGAACACATCTTATTCGACACAGTCTTCTATGTACACTGTGTCATTATTACAATTTGAGTAGCTGACTTTTTAATAAACTACAGGCCAGAAAGACTATGCAGTTTTAAAGAACAGAGCATGGCAGTTTCTTAAACATTGTATACATTTTACATGGGGGGGGTCAGCATCTGAAGATGGACAGTGAAAACAAAGAACCAGACATTTATCTATACTGCTGCTACTGTAAGTAAAGTATTTCTTTCCAAAATAACATGCTTTGGAGAGCAGTGCATAGGCAATTTCTCACTCTTAGCCCCATAATCAAAACTGAGGATATTGCTGAATTTTAGTTTATATTCAGGGGAAGCAAAGATTTTTGAAATTGTAGGCCAGCTTCTTGAGGGTAGCTCTATTATTCCTCTATGTGCATTTTCATTCCACACACACACACACACACACACACACACACACACACACACACACACACACACACACACACACACACACACACACACACACACACACACACACACACACACACACTGCATATTTTGGGCAGCCTGCTTACTGAAAAAAATCCTTAAATGATAGTCTAAGCAGAAGGAAATAGCAACCAGTCAAGGTTTCTGAAAAAAACAGTTTAACAAAACATATAATTTGAAATAAAATAAACACATGGGGAAATGTCCATTTTTTAAAGTTTATAGCGTTTCACTGCTTATAAAATAACATCTTTCCTCATTATTTAATACAAGTTGCAAATATGTGTTCTTGAATAGTATCAAGTAATTAGTCATTTTCACAAGAAATAACTACTTAGGTCAGGACCAGGGGGCCCGCAGGATTTTTTGCAGGGGTTGCAAACCCAGAGCTCCCCCAACAGCCACCCCACGCAGCCATTCCAGTGTCCCATTACTTGGCTATTTCTCCCCAGTTGCCATAAACACTGTTTAAAACTCTCAGTGCGCATACTGTTTTATGCTTTACTTCTGCAATTATTACAGATATTTGAATTTGATTTACAACTTTTATTTCAAATTTTATAGCACAAACACTGATAGACATTTGCTAAACAAAGCAATAGTCTTACAATGAAAACAGAATTAGCATTAAAGCTTCTCTGCCTTTGAAACCTTCATTCACTGAAACAGCATTGAAACCCACATTCAAAGAAAATGCATCTGGCCAGTGGCAGGTTAAATTTACCTTTTGGGCTGTTTTCAAACTATAGGCCCCTTGCACACATTTTTAGGGCCATGCAAACGTTCTTTGATTCACCTTCCTGATTGTATTAATTATAATATATACTTAAATTATATCCCTTGTATAATACAGCACCACTTGTTAGAGTGTGTTTCAAATTTATAGTTTTGAACATTTTTCCAGTAAGCAATGTAACAAAACATACAAACCAATAATGACAAACTGCCCAATTCAGAGCACATCAACCATAAAATGCCACTCAAACTTCTGTCATTACAATCCACCAATATCAATCAATATATACAATCTCTGCAGAAGTAAAAGTTATCTGAATAATTCCACATTACAGATATCTGAAACTAATGAAGAGGTTGTTGCTAGAAAACAACTTTATATTTCATTGTTTTATTGACAAATTCAGTGCCTGCTGCCCTCAAAGAATAAATTGCCTATGCTACATTAAAAAAAATGGTAAGCTGGTATATTGCAATAGACAATGGGTGGCAAGCTGAAAAACAGGTTCATAGTTACTAGGCATCTCATCCAAAGGAGGACAGCCTCAGGACTGCAGCACCCCACCTTCTTAACATACAAATCAACATGCTGTGAGAGTAGAACCTATAGCTGTCTAAATCAAGATGCAAGTATGCTACCTGCTGTGCTACTATAGTGATACCATTTACTAAGCAAAACAGTTGAACATTTTAAGCAGACTTAGCATGAGAAGCAGTACATTTCTCTTCCCTTGAAGCTCACAATTCCTTGAAAATGCACCTGAATATAAATTACACCTGCTAAATCTGTCTAGGGCATTTCCCTCTCTCACGCACACACACACACACACACACACACACACACACACACACACACACACACACACACACACACACACACACACACACACACCTCAACATCTTAGTGCAAGAAATCTGGACAAAGCCTAAAATAAAGGGCAAATTATAAATATTGCTCTCATGAACTTAGAAAATTGCTAGAATAGCAGGCTTTGTGTTGGTATGCATTTTTCTAAAGGGTATGACATCTAAAACTTCAATTATTTTTAGAAGGAATATGGGGCAAAAATCTGGACATTCTGAAAAAACCTGGACAGCTGAGGGGTATGCTACCTCCCTCTTATACATACACACACACACACACACACACACACACACACACACACACACACACACACACACACACACACACCTCTCAATCTCTTAGCACAAGAAATCTGGACAAAGCCCGTTATAATGTTGGAAACAAAGGCACAAAACTAGGGACATATTTAGAAAGTTGCTAAAACAACAGGATTTGTGTTAGAATGCATTTTCTAAAGGATATGAAGTCTGAAACTCAAATACATGTCATTATTTAGTAGCTTTAATCCTTAGCTCATCCCAGTGATTTGTCAAAACAAACAGAATTTTTATGAGAAACAGACCAGAAATAGATGTCAAAAATCTGGACATTCTGTAAAAATTTGTACAGTTGAAAGGTATGACACTCACATACATCCCCCTACCTCCTTAGAGAGTGGATAGAACAACAAGGTTTGTATTAGTATGCATTTTCTGAGGATATGAAGTCAAAAACTCAAATGTATGCCATTATTTTCTGACTTCGTCCTCAATGATTTGCCAGAAAAAAACACAATTTTATGAGAAACAAACTGAAAATATGAGGTAAAAGTCTGGATAATTGCAAGGTACGACCCCCCCTTCACACACTGCTACCCCCGTCTAACTTACACACAAACACACACACACCCCTACTTCCCTCTTACAAACACACATTCACATACTTCTTACACACACACACACACACACACACACACACACACACACACACATACACACACACCCCTCTGCCTTTATCTACCTACTTCTTACATACATGCATACACACTCCTACCTACCTACTTCTTACATCCATACACCCCTACCCAGTGGCGTAGCTAGAATCTGTGCCACCCGGTGCTGTCTTTGTGTTTGCCACCCTTCCCCCCTCACAAAATCATGGTCAAATGGGGCTCCCTATATACAGCTCTCCCCTGCTGCAGCCATTCCAATGTCCCATTACATGGCTCTTTCTCCCCATTTACCATAAACACTGTAACGTGCATACTGATTTATGCTTTACTTCTACAGTTATTATTTGGATTTCATTTAAATCTTTTATTTTAAATTTTATAGCACAAACACTCACAGACATCTGCTAAACCAAGCAATAAAGTCTCACAATAAAGACAGACTTAACATTAAAACTTCTGTACCCTTATAACTCACATTCATTGAAGCAACATTGAAACCCACATTCAAAGAAAATGCATCTGGCCAGTGGCAGATTAATTTTACCTTTGGGCTGTTTTCAAATCACAGGCCCCTTACAAGCATATTTAGGACCATGCAAATATACGTGTGTTCTTTGATTCATCTTCCTGATTGTATTAAGACCTATTATTTCTGTATTGTTTACTCTTAGTAATAGAATTTTTTATACTATTTTCATTGTGTTCCCCTTCAACAGAGGTTATTCTCTAACTTGTCTGTTTCTTGTTCAAAATGTGTATCCTGCATACATATACGTGAAATTCTATCAACCTGCCCTCTTATTATACCGTTGAATGTATATCTTGGATGTATGCTGTCATGAGATAGCATGCTATTCTTCCAACAGTTTTTTTCTGAATAAGGTCGTGTCCAAAACTCCATTCTCATCCCTCAGCAATTTTCCATCCAAAAAGTCCAAAGCTCTACTGGAATACTGCATGGTGAATCTCAGAAAAGTGGTCGAAGATTCAAATATTGAACACATTTTTGTAAATACATGCCCCCCCCCCATTGGTGTTGGCCCCTACAGAAACTGTGTTCTTCATTTAATCTGTCAAATCAGTTGTCATATGTGTAGTTATATGAAATATATGGCATTCCCTTTGTATCTCTAGCAATACTATACATGCTTTTGCTTCTTAATGTGAAGCATGAAGGTTTTTATCAGAAAGTATAGTCACGATGCCCTGCTACCAGGTGATCTCTTTGCTTTTATTGATCACTCATTATATTCATGATTTATTAATTTCATATTTCTGTTGTAGTTACAATACTTCATAACTGCTTTCATCATCAGATTAAACTGAGTTCACAATTAGATCTAGAAGGTTATTCATTTGCTTTTGTACTTTTTGGCCTATTTTTTATAAGTGTGATTTCTTTTTATATCATTTTTGGTCTCTGCACCCCAATCTCAACAGACATGGATATAGCCTTTTTTGTTGTTCTTCTTTCCTAATGGTCCATATGTTCCTCTGGATCTGAAGTATATTAAGATATTTTATGACAAACAAGTACGACATGAGGTGGGTCTGCATCAGACGCATCTTGCTTGTTAAGGCAATGATAAAACAAGTCTATTAGCAGAGTGTCTCTAGCCGCTTATCTTTCATGACATGTGCATTATGCACTCCCCAACAGTGCTTTATTGCACTTATAAAATGGGCCAAAAATATACTTCTAGAAGAAGTAGCATGTGTGCAATTTTCTTGCATTCATTTATAATACAATAATCCTACCACATTACTGACAATTATATGTAATTTTCTTGTATTCATTTATAATACAATAATTCTACCACATTACTGACAATTATATGTAATTTCCTTGTATTCATTTATAATACAATAATTCTAGTGCATTACTGATGATTATATTGTGTTACAAAACAATAGGAATGAAGCAAGAAACAACAATGTATGCATTCAAAGTATAGCGGACCTCGGGTAAATATGTCAACATAAGAATCAAATAAGCACACTACTAAATACTTCAGAAATGCATTCCAACAGTTTGGGGTTGCTTTTACCTAGCTACTGCTCATTACTTTTCTTATACATTGATGACATACATAATAGATACTACTTAATCCTCCCAGCTTCACTGTTTACATTCTTCAGCCTCAAATGGTTATTGTCATTCATTGCTGGTCATTCTGTCAAATCTGCTTTATAGATGCCTGCCCTTTTAGAGTTGTCTAAGTTTTATTCTGCTTCCACATTTATGAAGAGGATTTTATATATCATTAAACATAAATTTTACTGGAACATTTTATGTTAAAACAGGTACAGCTTTTCCACATGACAGAGAATGATGTTGCTAATTTAAAAGGATGATGTAATAGAATAGAAATGAGAGATGTTCTGAATGTTTGAGAAAAGGGAGAAGACTACAATTTAAATATTTTTTTGTTGACCATTTATACACACACATACACACACACACACACCAACATATATACATATATATATATATATATATATATATATATATATATATATATATAAAATGGGTCATCTTCATTTGCCTGACAGTTCATTTGCCCGGCAGAAATTTCAGGCAGCCCAATTGCCTGACAGATTACATGCCCGACAATTAGAAAAAGGCAAGTAAAAGGTATATGTCCTTTTCCCCAAAGTAGTGCAATCCTGGAGTTAGAATATATAGTTGGGGGTGTGAGGGGTCCCCACCTACTTTAGTTTTAGTGAACAATAAAAAAAAACAAACTGGACAATATAAAACCAAAGTAGGTGAGGGGCTTTGCCCCGCACACCACCCCTAACTATATGTTCTAACTCCAGTATCGCACTACTGTGTGGAAAAGGACATATACCTTTTATTTGCCTTTTTTTAATTGTCAGGCAAATGAACCATCAGGCAAATAAACTGTCGGACAAATGAACTGTCAGGCAATTGGGATGCCAATTTCGGTTTGGCAAATGAATTATAGATGTGTATGCCACTTGTCACTTTTGATTCTAGATGTGATGGCCCACTACCACTACCACTTAGATTCTAGATGTTATGGCCACTGTCACTTTACTGAGTCAGATTCTAGTTGTGGCTGCCACTTACACTACCACTATTTCGATTCTCACTTTACTGAGTCAAATTCTAGATATATGACCACTACCACTTTAATGATTCAAATTCTAGATGTATGACCGCTACCACTTTAGTGAATCAAATTCTGGATGTTATGGCCACTACTACTTTACTGAGTCAAATTCTAGACATATTATCTGCAATTATACAGAGCTGAGTATATATTTTTTGGTTATAGAGTTTAATTGTTGCTTAGATCTGTGTTGAAACTGAGAGCCTTCCACCTCCCATTTTTGGTTTGTAGTTTAAATTTGGTGATAATAAATAATTTAAATGCATGTTTAAACTGTGATTGGTACTAATATTATACTCAAATGTGGCACTAAAAAAAAAAAAATAGTGCAGATACACTTATTTGGACATTTGATTCTCAGCACCATATATAGTACTTGTAACAATAACTAATCTAGAGGAAAACAGTTCTTGTACTTACTTTTCTCACTCTTGCTTAGAGAAAACAGCTCTTGTACTCACGCTACACACTTACCTAGAGGAAAAACCCTGCAACTGTCTTTTGTCTTGCACAACACAGAGCGTCGGGCAGCGGCCGGTTAGCTGGGGTATACTATTCCCCCCCCCACAAAGTGTGCTGTAAATTTTTTCTTATAAAACTAGAAGCAGGCTCAACTCAAGTCTTCTTAGCCTTGCTTGCAGCAGCTGCAAACTGAAAAAGAAACAGTGCCTCCAAAACAGACAAGCAAGCAACCTGCACCCCCAAACAGAAAAAAAAACATATAATTCATTACAGTGTGCCTCAACAGCCCTTTGGCCCTTTTGGCAACACCAAACCTAACACGCTCTAGAGTATAGCAGAGCACACGGTAAGGCACACTCATGTTCCACTCTCACCAGGCTGAACAAGGAGACTCAGTGTGTCAGCAGCCTGTCAGTTGCCAGACATATCCATCCATGAGGAGCTCTCTGATCATGTAGCCAAAAGTATGACCCTGACCTTGAGTAGCATACATACTACCTTTGGAAACCACAATTACAAAGACAAAATTCAAATAATGAGATGGG
Organism: Protopterus annectens; assembly: GCF_019279795.1. Taxonomy (NCBI): domain Eukaryota; kingdom Metazoa; phylum Chordata; order Ceratodontiformes; family Protopteridae; genus Protopterus; species Protopterus annectens. The sequence continues at coordinate 565,091,398 of NC_056735.1, forward strand.
TTGTGTTAGGAAAATATAACTGCAATGCATGCAATAGGCTTATTAGTGTATTATGGGTTAAGAGGCTTAATATCTACTTTTTTGTTTTTTTATCATCAGGACTATGTGTATTGTTTTTGTCAGATTGTATTTTTTTACAGTCAGGATATAAAAAGGTACTTGTCTTGTCCCTAGAGGAGAGAAACAGAATAAGTAGACTTAGTAAATTTGACGGAAAATAAAATCCTCACTATCAAAATTAAACAAATTAAAACTGATTCTAAAGGTCAGGTAAAAAAGCGGCGACAGTTAGGAATTCCCCAGAGCACACAGGTGGCTGGAGGAAAAAGTAAACCGTAGGGACCAAAAGAACAAGAAAAAAAACAATGTTTTTAGATAGGAGGGATACAACCTAGTAATATAGCAAGCACTCACCCTCCCCCTTACCAATATATGGAGCAGTAGAGAGACAGCCAACCCGCTATATATCCTGTGGTCTGAAGATAGGGGCTAGCTTACTAAAAAAAATAAAAAAATCCCATTGAAACTACTAGGTCTCCAAAAAAAGTGTCAGGTAATCGGGAGTCAAATGAAACACACACACAGACACAAGAAAGAAGAAGGAAAAGAAGAAGAGGATATGAACCACTCACCCAAGCCGAGGCAGGGATCCAGATGATCCATAATCTCAGGTACCAGCCTGGAAAGATATTCGAAATACAGAAGATTAAACCAAATTAATTTCAGAAAATTCTCAGATGATTTACGGCTAAGTTATCATTTAAATGGGAAGAAATAGAAAGGTAGTGGTTCGACAAATTCTAGGGCCAGACTGTACATGATTTGTGGTATGGGAATCCTTGTGATGCTAACAAAAAAACTCCCTCCTCACTTAGCAGTGCAGATTTAGAGAAGAAAAGGAAGACCAGACCGCATCTCTCAAAAAAACTGGAAACCTAGGGCAGACTGGCATCAAAATGACCATCATCCAACAGGAGTGAGACAGTTGACCAATATTTCGCTAACTACTGTACTGGAATGTTTTACACCACCGGATGCAAAATTCCCCATATGAACAGCAGTTGAAAAATGCATTTTTGAAAGGCAGTAGTGCCTAGCAGCACAGTTTCACAAAACATATGGTTGGTTGATCATCAAACTGGCAGGCTACAATCCTTAATATGAATATGGCAGGCTGAAAGCATTTTCAATAGCAAAAAAAAAAAGAAGAGTATTTTCATGGAAGACAAGGAAGGTGAAGACTGACTATATGATAGTCAGAAATCATTAGAAGGGGCTAGTGCAGAAAGGACAAATAAGAATGTGAGAAAAGAAATAGAGGAAGTACAGGGAATTGATGATGGTGAAGTAGATGATGAAGTACTAGACTTGGCATTATTGAGCTTGGAGCTCTACTTAGCAGATACTAAACCAGAGGTTATACTTTCGGTGGAAGGCAGGGAAGTTAAATTTTTGTGTGACTCAGGGGCATCACGAACCCTGATACACCCCTCCAAATTGCCAGAAAACTCAGAATCATCTGACTACATATTAGTCAAAGCAGCTAATGGGCAGCTATATCGGGAGCCCCTCTCCCGCAATATTACAATAACTGATCCTGTTTCAGGATTGACACAGAAAAGTAAGATTGTAGTTTCTGCAAAGTGCCCAGTGAATCTCTTGGGCAGGGATCTCATGCAGTTATTTGGTATAGCAGTAGTCCCAGCCATGCAGGGAATGGGAGCACAGCAACAAACTGACACCTTCACGGTGCAATTGGCAGGTGAAATATTTTATTGGTATAGTCAGGACTTGGTCACAACTGGTCCAGGGACTGTGACCAAGGAGCTGATGAATGTAGCTATCAGTAAGTTTCCCTCCCTCGACATTGATAAACAACACCTGTTACATTGTACCCTTTATTTTTGTAACACACCAGGACCCGATAAGGAATATGAAGAAAAATTATTTACGAATCATACAAATAGATTGGTACTGCGTAACCTGTACTGGGACACAGAAGGGAATAATGTAGTCAGCTGTTCGCTGCCTCAGGAATTTTTAACACTTTATAAATCTAATCGATTACCACATGTTAGCCTGACCAAGAATAAAAATATACAGTGGGCAGACCTTGGGGAGAAAGCCACAAAATGGGAGAAACAAACAGAACTGGAACTGTCAGGACAGGGAATACAAGTACAAAAATTGAAGTGGGTGACACAGACCAACCCAGCTGTGCACCTGCATTCTCTCAAAGACAGCTGATGGACACTCCTACTGAAGGAGAAAGAAAACGCCTTGCGAGATGTACCAGAGACTCTCTGGTCAACAGGGAAATCAGATGTAGGACTTATCCGTACGGCAGAGCCAGTTAATATCACACCAAAATCAGCATTTAGACCACAGAAAAGACAATACCCCTTAAGGAAAGATGCAGATGCAGGGATAAAACCTATCATAGCAGCATTACTTAAGGGAGGGGTACTAGTGGAATCTCCCGATTCTCCATGTAATACACCTTTATTTCCAGTTAAAAAAGCCAATGGAGAATGGCGTATGGTCCAGGATTTGCAAGCTGTGAATGACGCAGTAATACCAAGGGCACCCATAGTGCCAGATCCACACACTCTGTTAAATGACTTAAAACCTCAACAAAAGTATTTCTCTGTGGTGGATATTAGTAAAGCATTCTTTTCAATACCAATACACCCAGATAGCCAGTATTGGTTTGCATTCACGTTTCAGGGAAAAAGATACACATATATGCGACTACCACAGGGATATTGTGAGAGCCCTACGATATTCTCACAGGAAATGTCAAATAACTTGGCAAGGTTTAATCCACCGAAGGGTAGTCAGATTTTACTTTATGTTGATGACATTTTGTTAGCGGCCCCCACCCTGCAGGATTGTAGGGAAGATGCACAGTAGCACTTCTACGATTTTTAGCCGCTGAGGGACATAAAGTAAACAAAGACAAACTGCAGCTCTGGAAAAAACAGGTGAAGTACCTAGGATATGTGATATCCAAGGAAGGTAGAACATTAGATGAGGACAGAAAAGTGGCAATCTTGCAGGCACCAAAGCCTAACACCAAGAAGAAAATTATGTCCTTCTTGGGAACGACTAATTTTTGTCGAAGCTGGATTCCAAACTATGCCTTGGAATCTGCACCCTTAACTGACCTTATATATAAGACACCCATGGCAGCGCAAAATTTGTTACAATGGACATCAGAAGCAGAATCGGATTTTTGTAAACTGAAACAATTAATAGCATCCTCTCTAATTCTGGGATTACCAAATTATCATAAAAGTTTTATCCAGACTGTAGATTGCAAGTAGGGTTATATGACATCAGTACTAACACAACAACATGGGGATAAGCAACGTCCCATTGCTTACTATTCATCACAGTTGGACCCAGTGGCACGGTCACTTCCCCACTGTGTCCAGGCAGTTGTTGCAGCTGCAATGGTGGTACAGGCATCAGCTTCAGTAGTTTTGTTCCACCCCCACACTTTGAGGGTACCCCATGCAGTTGCAATTATCTTGTTGCAAGAAAAGGTGGCATTTATTTCCCCTGCTAGGCATCTCTCCTGCATGACTATATTATTGAGCCAACCTCATATGACAATTGAACGATGCATGACTTTGAACCCTTCTACTCTGCTACCAACCCCTGCAGACGGCACACTGCACCACTGCCTTCAGGTAATTGAGCAAAAGACACTACCTAGAAAAGATCTCACATATGTCCCCTTGGATAATGCTTAGGTGACATACCATGTGGATGGCTCGTGCAAAAGGGGCCCTGCAGGACAGAACCTAGTAGGATATGCAGTAGTCTCTGATACTGAAGTTATAAAAGTGAAATCATTACCACACCATTTATCTGCACAGGCAGCAAAATTGATTGCCCTGACATGAGCATGTACTTTAGCAAAGGGTAAATGTGTAAACATTTTTACTGATAGCCAGTATGCTTTCTTTACTGTACATGTGTTTGCACAACAGTGGAAAAACTGAGGAATGATAACATCTACTGGCAAACCTATAAATCATGCGTAGTTTATTTTAGATCTTTTAGAATCTATTCAATTACCTCAGAAGGTGGCCATTTGCAAATGCGCAGCTCACACCAAGCAGCAACATAGGATTTCAAAAGGTAATGCAAGAGCTGATACAGCTGCAAAACAAGCAGCTACAGAGGTATTTCTTTCAAATGAGGAATTACAACCCTCTGAAATTTTGAATCTGGATATGTTAAAAACAATGCAAACACTGACTACGCAAGCTGAAAAACAGCAATGGATAAAAGGAGGAGCAGTCCTCAAAAATGGGCTATACATCTCTAAGGAAGGGAAACCAATACTACCCTCTAATTTGTTCCATTATGCGGCATTGTTGAGCCATGGGCAGTGCCATGTCTCAACAGGGGGGATGATACAGCTGGTGAACCAAGTGTTCACAACGTACAGATTTACAAACTATTTTAAAAATTTTGTTTAATGTGTCAGATTTGTAGCAAACACCATGCACAGGGGGCGATAAAGCCCAAGGAAGGGAGTTTCCCACACCACCATATCCATTTCACACTATCTGTATGGATTTCATAGAACTGAACAAATGTGAGAATAAGAAGTATTGCCTTGTCATTATAGATATGTTTTCCAGATGGGTGGAAGCCTTTCCAACCAAAAACCCAGATGCAGCTACAGTGGCAAAAGTACTTGTCAAGGAAATTATTCCTAGGTTCGGCATTCCAGAGAGAATCTATAGTGACAATGGTACGCACTTTGTAAATCAAACCATACGGCAGCTGAGTAAGTTTTTTGGTATTTCTTTAAAAAATCATTGTGCATATCATCCGCAGTCTGCAGGGCTGGTTGAAAGACATAATGGTATACTGAAAAGCAAACTGAGGAAATTGATAGCTGAGACAGGGAAAACCCTGGCTATACTGTTTACCCCTGGCACTGTTGAACATGAGAACCGTCCCTACAGCAAAAGGACTGACTCCTTTTGAGAAGCTGTATGGGAGGGCTTATTACACACCCCAGTGGAAACCTCTCATGTCATCAGACCAGGAAGCTGATTTTACGTAAGTTGAATATATGAAAAAGTTGTTGAGTTCTAAACATCAGTTGCAGTTTAATTCTGTTTCAGGTCAAAAACAAACCAAAACATTGGAAGTGGCAGTGACACCAGGAGACTGGGTGTGGATTAAAATCATGAAGCAAAAGAACTGGGCATTGCCAAAGTGCGAAGGTCCTTACCAAGTGCTTCTTTCAACACCTACTGCAGACAAAATAGCAGAGCAAGCTTTGTGGATACATCTGACACACTGCAAGTTGGTGAAGAACTTCAAGCTGGACAAAGACCTTACCTCTCCATCGGGACCCTAAGCACAAAGGTCTGGCTACAAAGGGGGGATAGATCAATAGGAACTGATCCATCTCAAACCCAGTGAAGCAATCATCGGTGCTGGGGTCCCATAGGGCAGAGAGTAAGATCACATGCCCTGGGTGAAGATGATGGAAGCAAGAAAGATCCAAATGCATCTGTTTGGAAGAGCCGGAGAAAACAGGAATGTAGAACAATCATTTCTGCAGAAATACTGCATGACCATCCTGTTGACTGTATTAGTAATAATAATCTTTTTATTGTGGCCATTTCTCTTCTCAGCCACACAAGTAGAATGAAGTAAACGTGCAAAGTGGCACCCAAATTTCAATACTTATCAGGCTATTAATCACGCTTATGCAGACACCCTCAATATCTCCAATTGCTGGGTCTGTGCAGCTATTCCTACTGCACATGGAGGAATACCCTTAATACAGATTCCCTTAAATATGAATCAAACCTGGCAAGCACTACTGAAGGATGCAGTGAATGTGACATCGATTAAAAGAGTGACCCTATTTTTACCCAAGGCAAAAACAGGAACAGTATGCTTTCAAAACTACGGAAAAACAGAAGTTGGAAATAGCACCTGTAATATGACAGTGATACATCACTGTACCGGGAATTCCTGCACCACGACAAACGAAGACCAGCAATTACAGGTTGGCAATAGCAGTGACTTTACTGAAAGGAAGAAAATGGTTGATGAAAATCAAATCGTGTATAGTAAAATGTTCTTGGCTATGACCCAACAAAAGCCTGGTAACTATAAAATCGGCAACATTTCAGTCGCAATTCCTGACTTCTACTTCATGTGTGGTGATAAAGCATATAAATGGCTGCCAGGCAACTGGTGTGGAAGCTGTTTTCTGGCATATATGATTCCAGCAATACGACATGTATCAACACTACCGCAGGGGAAAATTCAAAATGTTCTGGAAATCAAGAAACCCGCTAATCCGGTGGGACAAGTTGATGCATCCTGGATATATCACCATAATCTAGCCCATGTGAGTGACAAAGGACTGTCGCACATGGATCTGGGTGATGATGTCATATCTTGGACGGGCATAATACCAGCATACGGAGCAGTGAAATCGATCTGGGAGCTGAGAAAACTATCCAAACTTCATGAGACAATGAGTAATGTGACTTTTTCCGCCCTAGAATTGGTGACTGATGAACTCACAGCCATGAGGACAGTGGTGCTTCAAAATCGCATGGCTCTCGACTTCACCCTAGCGGTGAAAGGAGGGTTATCCACTTTAATCCAGGAGGAGTGCTGTTCGTTTATTCCTGGCAACAAACATGAAATAGACAGCCATCTCGAAATAATTCGGCTAGTATCGGCCATGATCAAACCAGGACCAAATCCATTAACAGACTTTTTCCAAAAATGGTTCGGGGGTTGGGGCAGCATCTTGATGAACATTCTGATTGCCATCTGTGTAGGGGCAGCCTTACTGATGGTGTGTGGATGCTGCTGCAGCCCCTGTATAAAAGGACTAGTTGAAAATTTCATAGACGCTTCAATTTCAAAGACTTTATATCAGAATGTTGAGTTAGAGGTATTGATTAAAAGCTGAAGAAATACTTTCACAAGCTTGAACTGAATGACTCTCTAACTACAAATCTTGAGTGGGAAATGGTTAAGGGAAGAAAAACTGTTTATGCTTGTTTTGAAAGTTGAATAAAGTATTAAAAGGGGGGAAATGTTAGGAAAATGTATAACTGCAATGCAATATGTAGGCTTAGTGTATTAAAATATATAACTGCAATATGCAGGTTTAGTGTATTACGGGTTAAGAGGAGTTAATACATTAATTCTGTTTATTCTGTGTGAAAATATACAGCTGCTAGAAGCTCTGAAAAGATAACAATGGATGTCTGTAAATCCACCATGGTCAGCAGAAAGTGTATTGAGGCCAGGACTGTACCTTGAATGTATCATATCAGAACTAGAGAAAGAATTGTGAGAAACTAAGGGAAGCTGAAACAAACTCAAGGCCAGGTTGTTTTTCTCAAAAAACATGTTTTTGCAAGACAGCAATTATTTCACCATGTCAGCAGAAAATCTAATAATAGAATCTTTCTGTGAATTTGTAGAAAACTGTATAAAAACTGTAAGCTGAACTATGGAAAATCAGGCAAACCTTGTACCTACATGCTTTGTCTCCTTGCTGCATGTAATAAAGGGTGCCTTGCTTGAACCTAATGTGCATTGATCTTTGTGTTTTCCTTTACAGGTTGCACCTGTCACCCCTAGGTTTTCGAATACTGGCCAAGGCTCTTGCCATCCCCATAGTGCCTTTTTTAGGCAAGGCTCAAAGGACAAACCAACCACCGTAACCAGCACAGGTAACCAAAAACTAAGTGTAATGCTACTCAATGCCAGAAGTCTCAACCTCAAAATGCAGATACTCAAGGCTCTCCTCAGCATGGAGAAAATCGATGTTTGTGCAGTAATGGAAACCTGGTTCAAGGCTCAAGAGAGCACCCCAGTACTGCCAGGTTACAATTCATATCATACCTTCTGGCCTCAGTTACTGGATTGCAGTACAAAGGGCGGAGGTGTATCCATATTCATATTCATCAAGGATACCCATATCTCCAGGTTAGTAGTGCAACATGATGCCCCAGAGATCATCCATGCGCAACTATCAACAGGCAAAACCACATTCCAAGTCGTAGCCGGTTAGAGATTGCTCACCATGTCCCGAGATGCTCACTCTGCATTCCTTGAGTCATTGGAAAATATAAAGGTCCTACCCAACACCATAATCTTGGGTGATTTCAACTACCCTGGTACAGACTGGGCGAACTACCAATGTTCCAACTCCTGTGCTCAGTGATTCATAGAATTTATAAATTCAAATGCCCTTGAACAACTAGTATGTTCCCCCACTAGAGGGGACAACATATTGGATTTAATCATCACAAATATGGGCACCCATTGTACCACACCCATTATCACTCCCTCCTTGGTCAGATCTGACCACAAACTGATAACCCTGGACATCCTCACCCCTCCACCTCCCCCAGTCAAAGAAACCAAAGTCAAAAACCTTTCCAAAGCAAACTTCAAACTACTTGCATCCGAAGTGGAAAGCTTCACTATTCCCTTACACCAAGGCACTCTATATGCATCTTCAGGATTGCATGGACCGTGCTATCCCAAATAAAACCAAGACTCCTTCCTCAAGCAAGAAGAAACCAGTCAGGTGGACCCTGGCCATAAGAGGAGGAGACTTATACAAAAAAGGGTCAAATATGAAGTAGAAAAATCATCCCTGATCAGCATTAGTAAGAAATTGAGGGCCCTCATCAAGTCAACTAAAGTTAATTTAGAAAAGAAAGTTGCCAAGGATGCCAAGGATAACCATAAGGCCTTCTATGGCTACATCAAAAACCTAAATGGCAACACTCAGGTCTGTTTTGAGCTAGTACAAAATGGAACAAAATACAGTGACCCTTCTGACATTGCCAACATCTTGGCTGACAGGTTCAGTGCAAATTCCCCCCCCCCCCCTTCACCACCTACAGGGCCTATTACCATTCCAGGGGATTGTGTAAGTCCAATTATTACTGATATGTTGGTTAACAAGGCTCTATCTAAAGCTAAAAACACTGCATCCATGGGACCAGATGGTGTCCCAGGCTGTGTCATACACGAGCTCCAAAAGGAATTAACCCCACATCTTAATACCCTTTTCAGTCTCAGCCTCTCCACAGGATATGTGCCCATAAAATGGCGCACGGCAACGGTGGTCCCACTACACAAGGGTGGGGCCACAACTGACCCTGGGAACTACCGAACAATAAGCCTGACCAGTCTGATCTGTAAGGCTATGGAGCGAATTATTATGGAACTCATAAGTGGAGAGATTGGGAACCTCCAGTTGCTGGACCCCACACAGTTCAGCTTCGTCAAGGGCAGATCATGCCTCCTGAACCTGGTGGATTTCTATGAGACAGTTACTCAGGCTACAGATAAGGGAAAGGAGGTACACACGGCTTACCTTGACCTTGCTAAAGCATTTGACACCATTCCCCATTCAGGTATTATTGATAAGCTCACCACCCTGGGCATAAACCCTTATGTCACAAGATGGATCGCAAACTGGCTCTCAGACAGATCCCATAAAGTAAGAGTAGCTGGATCTATGTCCGAATCCAAACCAGTAACGCGTGGTATGTCTCAGGGCTTTGTCCTGGGGACCCTCCTGTTTGGCATATACTTCTCAGAAGTACAGGCAAGCACGGAAGGGCTGTAGCTGACTAAGTTTGTGGACGACTGCAAACTGGGTGCTAAAATAGAGTCTCCGGCCAACATGGAGATCCTCCAGAAGGGCCTAAATGAGACTGATGCATGGTGTCAAAGCCATGGTCTTAAGCTAAATGCAAAAAAATGCATAGTAATTCCCTTTGGAAAAAACAGAGTACCCGCAAACTTCAACATGGGAGGTAATCCCCTGAAATCTGAAGAAGAAATAAGGGATCTAGGGACCCAAGTAGATAGTCAGCTTTCCTTTGATAACCATGTTGCCAAAGTGATTAGAAAATCCTTCTATGTGACCCATCTGATCACGAAAGGGTTCACATCAAGATCTAAGGATGTAATGGTGCCCCTCTACTCTTCCCTCATCAGACCCATTATTGAGTACAATGCACCAAAGGGAATGTACCTGGCTAGACATCTCCAGCAGCTGGAGAGACCACAGAGGTACCTAACCAGGAGGATTGCTGGCCTCAAACAGTTGCCCTATGCAGCACGATTGAAAAGCTAAGACTGTTCTCTGTTGCATACCGCTTTCTCAGAGGCGATCTCTGTCTAACGTACAGAGCCATGTCTAACCCAGAATTGTTGAACATGCTCCATCTTAGCAAAACCAAAATGCTCTAGGGATATAAACCTCAACACAACAATGAATAGAACATGCTGGAGGGATAGATTCCCTTCACAGAGACTTCCCTTACTATGGAACAGGGTCCTGATCTACATAAGACAGAGCCCCTCACTATCACTCTTCAAGAGGAACCTTGATGAGTGGATGGGTAACAGAAAGTTCACACCGGGGATCACACCAACAGCACTACTAGATAGGGGCCAAGGGTACTAGCTGCTAGTACAAGGGTCTAGGGAACTACTAAAGGGGTGGTGAATACCACACAACGTGGCTGGGCTAATATATGCCTTCAGGCAGATAAACGGGGATCACACCAACAGCACTACTAGATAGGGGCCAAGGTATATGCCTTTGGGCAGATAGCCCAGTACCAAACTATGAACCTATGAACCTATGTATTGCCACTACTACTTTACTGAATCAAATTCTAGATGTTATGGCCACTACCACTTTACTGAGTCAGATTCTGGATGTATGACCAATACCACTTTACTAAGTCAGATTTTGGATGTATGGCCACTACCAGTTTACTGAGTCAGATTTTGGATGTATGACCACTACCACTTTAATGAGTTAGATTATGGATGTATGACCACTACCACTTTACCAAGTCAGATTCTAGATGGGTTCCTATCACGTAATCGAAAATTGTAAATGGTGAATGCATACTGAGCAAACCCGATTGGTCAAAACGTCGAAATGTTGCACGCATAACATGGAAATCGCTGTAGGGAATATTTTCCCTTTACTTCAATGCAGTGTGATCTCGGAGTAGGAATATTTAAGTAGCGGGGGTGTGCAGGGGGTCTTGCCCCCTGCCTACAGTGTTTAAGTAAGTATAGTGTTTTTTTTTTTTTTATTATATTTTCAAAATTTCAAACATCACTCATATGGTGTTCGATGTTTGACACTTTCGAAAATATAATATAGAACCATTCTAGATGTATGGCCACTATTACTTTACTGAGTCAGATTCTGGATGTATGACCATTACCACTTTACTGAGTCAGATTCTAGATGTATGGCTACTACCACTTTACTGAATCAGATTTTAGATGTTATGCCCACTACCACTTTACTGAGTCAGATTCTGGATGTATGGCCACTACCACTTTACTTAGCCAAATTCTAGATGTATGGCTACTACCACTTTACTGAGTCAGATGCTGGATGTATGGCCACTACCGCTTTACCGAGTCAGATTCTAGATGTATGGCCACTACCACTTTACTGAGTCAGATTCTAGATGTTATGCCCACTACTATTTTACTGAGTCAGATTCTGGATGTATGGCCACTACCACTTTACTGAGTCAGATACTGGATGTATGGCCACTACCGCTTTACTGAGTCAGATTCCGGATGTATGACCACTACCACTTTACTAAGTCAGATTCTAGATGTATGGCTACTACTGCTTTACTGAGTCAGATTCTAGATATTATGGCCACTACCACTTTACTGAGTCAGATTCTAGATGTATAAGACGACAGCAAGATAACAAAAGTCTTCAGGGAGTTACATGTGAAAGATGAGAGCAGTTTGGAAGGTTTCCTAGAAACCTAAAAAAAGGGGTAGGAGCTATGTTCTGGTAAAGGATAAACTAAAAGTATTACTCTGCATATATGTTAAAGTTTCATGAAGGAAAAAGACTTGTGCCACTAGGTACTCAGTTTTTTACTAGGCAACTTTGTGAAAAAAAATTCTGTCATCAGTATGAAAGAATAATGCAACTATGTTGAATGAAAACACACTGCACTGCAATGCACTTTGGTAAAAATCTCTCAACAGTGTTGTAAACATATGGATTTTGTGAACTTGTAGTTATAACAGCAGTTGCTAAAAGTATTTGCTAAAACACACTAGCAGTGAATTTTTCAGTGAGTTTCTTTTTGCATAATCTATACTTTTTCCAAGAAAACAAAGTTATATTTATCCTTGAAAACAAATATCACCTTAAAACTGATTTTTTTCCAGAGACTGCTTCTGTTACTACAAACACAGCACATCTCTACATTGGCGGACATAGTGGGTATAAATACAATTTTGCTATAAATCATGAGATTTGAAGTAAGCTGAAACCAAGTCCTTTGCCTGAATTGCCCTTCAACACATAAAGGAATGCAAGCACTCCTGAATGAATGATATGCTACCTCTTGAAGTGGTGATTAGATACTGTTATCATGACATGGTTTATTGGCTCCTCAGCATTTGTGTATGTGTGTCTGTGTACTGAAAATTTAGCTGTTGTGATATATTCAGAATGGAAAAAAAACTGAGGCTTAGTAAAGTTTACTATAGCTGCTGAAGAAACAAAGTGTGCTCAGAGATTAACACCTAGTTAGCATCCAACAACTATTCACCATCCACATTGCCAGGAATCAAAAAGTACACCTCTGCAAAACCGAGAATGGATGATGATCTAGAAGATTATTTTGTAGAATTGGAGAGATATTTGGCTGTAGAAAATGGCACCAATCTGTATGGGCTAATATATCTAACCAAGGGCTCATTAAAAGCCTATATGAACCTGGCAGATGCTGATGTATATGACTATCAGAAACAGAAAAAGGAAATTCTGGCTAAGTCTAAGGCTACCCTCAAGGCATGGTCACCTAAATTTAACAATGGAGCATTCAATACGAGCAGGGCAGTAAGTTTTCAGATGATTGCTTTAATACATATTTTTATAAATATTTTGAAATTGTGGCTAGGATGTCTATTCTATAAAACTTGGATATAGGTAGATCTAAAAGGGCTCTCTCTAGTAACTTAAGAAAATGAGCATTCCTGAAAAACACTATGTCTTTTGAACAGCTAATTGTTAAGTAACTCATCTGTAGATAACTGAAATTACAAACCGTAAAGCAGACTTGCACACACCAAGGGCTAATTATAAGTCACTGTCTAAATATGATTCCTTGCCTGCAAACAATTAAAATTGTTAATCTGGTTGGCCTCATGTTAAATGTTCTAAGAATGGGTATAACAATATTAATGCTAACCAACTTTCTGTATCTAAAGGCATCCCTTCAGAACGTGAGCCCAAGGAATGTGATAATGCTTAGATGTTAACTACCAGAACTGCAGAGTCTGCTTTTTGTCACTGCACAGACACTATGCTTGCTAAATGTAATATAGTGGTGAAAGAAATACAAATGTAGCTAGACAAAGAGAACATGGCTACATTAGTGGCATCACTATATGTTTGTATACATAACACAAACAGTAAAATAGTAAATAGAAGATATGAGTAACGTGCACATTAAGTCAAAAGAGAGTGCCCTATAACAAAAGTAAAGATACAAACCCTTTTAGGCAAAGTGTTGCACACAGAAGTTCTAGCACCTAACTTAGCAAACATTGTGATAATAGTGAAGACCTTCTCCAATTCAAAGGGCTACAGAAGATATGGTGGAGATGTTCAACTGGATACATTTCTAGAAAGGCATAGCCTCAGCAAATGAAAGTCTAGAAGACACAAAAGGAACTATGATCTAGATATGAGTGAAATGTTAGGTCAATCTGATACTGAGTCTTATAAAATGATTCCAGCTGTTAAAATACTAGAGGAAATCAGTGTGGATACTGAATGGCAGTGTTCCATCGCAAAGATAAAAGCTAAGGGAAGTAGATGATGAAACTCAGAAAGAGATAGATGAATCATATACTGAAAAAAATGGAAAAGGGAACTTGGACAACGTCTTAAAAGTTATTTCTGCTACACCAACGCAGACATAAAGAAAGTGAGATACAGAAAGGGGAACACTGAATGGGCTGTTCCATTGATCCATTAATACAGGGGTGATGGAAGCTCATACTTGTAACGTTTCCACCTTACTCATGATCTTTTCCAAAGCCTTCGATTACTATCTCTCACACAACCTCTTCTTAACTAAACTCTCTCTAATCTACCTCTCCCCTCCTGCTTTGAACTGGTCTAATTAATCTATCTACAGAAATCAAGCTGTAAAGAAAAAAAGCACTTCCTCCTTCCTTAGTACCCTAGTCCCCCCCCCCATCCATAATACTCCATCCCCTTCTACTTATCTTTCTTAATCTAATCCAAATCAATCAAATCAATCCCTCTCTCATATCATCATCTGGATGATGATTCTACTATCATCTGCTCTGCCTCTTCTATCCTTCACTAAAAACTTTACTCGAGATGCCTTCTCCTCCAGCAAAGATGCTAAGCAATCATCAATTATAGTTCTAATACCAACCAACCACGACTTACTCCTCCAAAGTTACTCCTCCCAACATAAATTATCAATAAAAATTCATTCTACTCACACTCTAAAACAACAGACCAAACCAAAAAACCACCAAGATCACAACCCAACCAATCCAAATTAACACAACCAAAAAATTTACATAAAAAAAACAATCAAAAAACATTCAAAATCTTGGAAATGCTTACTCATCCGATAGATAACCACCCTCTCTACCTAAACTCACCTATCCCCTTCTACCTCCCTCCCCTCCCTACTAATCTCAGTCCTCTATAATACTAATACTTACCTAATAAAATAGCTAAAACAGGTAGTAAAACATTGCAAGTCACAAATCCTCACCACACTCTCCCTCCATAAACTAAAATGGCTAGAAAAACCCAAACAACTAACTTCTCCTCAACTAACTACCTCCCAAACAACCTTCAGAAGCCCTTCCTCTTCTCAACCCTTATCCTCCCCTCCCTTTTCCCTTCTGCCTTTCCTCTGCCCCTAATCTACTGAGTTCTAATAAAATATAATCAAATCTACTAAAAGTGCATAAACCTACTCATCCCCAGGCAAAAACTTTCCCAGGCATCGCACTTCCTCAACCGCTCCTTACCACTGCAGTCTCTTTTCTCCCTAGCTACTACCCAGAAGTTAAGCTCTCTCTTTTCCCCCTCCTATATCACAGCTCTTGCTCTCTACCATCCACAATAACTAACTCTAAGCTCTTACACTTTCCTAAAATCTCCTTCTTTCTTTTAATGTCTTGTTTGTTCTGTTGTATATTTTTCCTTTTTTATTAATTTGTATTAATTTTGACTGCTATTTAATGTATTAATAGTTTCATTATTCTGACTACATTGTATAAATATTGTTCTGTCCTAGACTGTCTCTAAATAATATCTGTCTGTATTTTGTTCACTTTCTTTTGTCTTTACTTTTCTTCTTTTTTAATATTAATTTCTCCCCAAGACTCTATTGAAAACGATCTTTTACCAAACTAAAAAATATCCTAACATTTATTATGACTTATAGACTTTGGTGGACTTAGAATCCTAAACAGTACACCAGTAAATATGTTTCAGTATTCTAAGAACTGCATAGTATTTGGAGTTTTTTTTATTCTCCTAGCAGTATGGAGGCGTGTCTCATATGGAGCTGTGAGGCAGGGGCCTTTGTAGAGGGGCATCCGACTCCATGAGAGTGTTAATACATTTATTTTGAGCTACTCACTTGATTTTATTACTTATGCCAGAGTCTTTTGGATCTCTAAGATGGTCATCAAAAGCTATAGCTCATATACAGGCCAAAAGAAGACTCCACCAGATTAGATTTAGCAGTAAGTATAGTGGGAGCTACTGGCTTGTTGTTTTGGGAACAGGGCTTGATGTCTGTGTTAACCCATACCAACAAATTTCACTCCCATTTGGTTGTGACATACCACTGGGCTTCACCATCTGAACGGAGGTTTGATACTTCCACCTAGGAAGATTCACTGCACTATTAAATCATTATTAAATAATTGTTAATACTACTTACAATGTGTTCTAGTATTACTATACATTTCCCGTTTCTCTGCTTTTATATGGCTTCAGCATTAATGTTTGTAAAAACTTTCTAAGATGTATTAGCATATGCGTTGTGATATTAAAGCTATATTTGAAGTTGACATTAGCTTCAAACATACATTGATACAAGAAGATCAGAGTAGTCTTGCTCAGAAGTGGTTGAGATTTATAAATAGAACCCCTACAGGCATAGGAACTAAGTTCTTATAAATATACTAACAAAAGATCTTATCTAACACAGTCAAATGCTCAATACGGATGAGGTGCATTCAAGTAGTAGAAAGAAGACTACTCCAGCCCTGGGAAAGTGTCTACAATGAGTCACTTCTATCCTGGGAATGGTTGATTTGTTTAGGTGGATAGGACCCCCACCACAACTTGCTGCACTTCCAGATACAGGTCATACTCAAGAATTACTAAGCTTTTTATTAATCGGGAACATGCATATTTATTTAATGGCGTTATCAAAATTCCAGTTTCTATTTCTGATCCCTCAGTGCTGCAATGCTTTCTGGTGTTGGATGCAGCATTAAGATCCCCCTCCTTGTGGGCTAACTTCCTCTTTATAGCTGATAACATAAGGTCAGTATTTACTGGACATACTGGACGAGTGAAGCACAACTCTTTAGCAATCTCATAACGATGGAAGGCTAAGAAGCCAGAACTAATTTTATTCCTGAAAACAGCTTGAAAAAGATGGCTAACATTTATCAAGACTTAAGAAAGGCACAATAGAGTCCTTCAGAGAGAACAGATGCTAAGATATGATTGGAACAGTGTAGGGAGGCACTGAAAAACTGCATCCAATATAAGGCGCATTTTACAAAGAATATGTTTGAAGCTCAAACCCTAGAATTTACACCAACTAATTAGAAATTCCTAGCCATAAAACTTAGGCAGAGAGAAACAGAGAGGGATGTCTGTCAAATCAGATTCAGAAAGTCCAGTCAGGTTATTTCATATCTCCAGATTATTAATATATTTTCTTACTTTTTTACTTAGCTTTACTCTGAAGATCCTACAAATCTGCGTATATTCTTGGATACTTGTGATTACTTAGAAAATCTGACTCTCACTCTGGTCCAAGCAAATGTTAAAGAGCTCATCAAACCCTTCATGACAGATAATATATTTTCATAGGTGTGTACTAGGCTAAGGACCTAGCAGCCATTGGGGCCTTTTTAAGCCTTCTAAATGTTATGCAAAATGAAAAGGAGCAATACACCAGGCCTGGATAGTCTCCCTCAATTGTGATATATTTACAGCAGGGCACACATTTGTGGAAGTCTTTAGGGACTTGGCAAATGAGTTCTGGATCTTCTGGATGGATCCCCCTCACCTACTGGAAGAAGGCAAAGGTGGTTCTTACACCAAAGCCGGGAAAATTCCCCTCCTCGGTTAATTACTACCACTCCATCTAAATTTTAAACCAAGAGTATAAAATATTTCTCATCCTTATTGATAACAGGTTGACATAACTTTTTCCCCCACTAATACATTTGGACTAAAACTTTGTCCTGGTCATACTAAACTTTACTTGTAACTGATAATGCCTCTATTTTACAAACATGCATTAATGCTATCTAGCTTGGATGATAAGAAGGTGTTTGATAGAATAAGATGGATTTGTTTGTAATGCTTGAAAGAATGAGACTTCCAACATTACTTGTATCCTTTATTTGGGTTTTGTATTGGGGAAACTATAACACTTCATGTGGGAGGGGTTCTCACAAGCTATTAGCTTACACAGAATCACCAGATAGGATTGCCTCTTGTCACCTTTACTTTTTTCTGTATATTTGGAGACCTTAGCTATTAGACTATCTAGGATCTTGGATGACGAAATCACAATAGGAGACCTGTACTTATCAATCTCCCTTTACGCAGACAATATCATAGTGTATACTGTGTACTCCAGTCAGGGATTAGACTTGGTATTTGCTGAATTGATAAAATTTGGAAGACTTTTGAGATACAAAGTGAACAGGATAAAATTCAAACTTTTAAATTTAGCGATACCATTAAGTAGGTCATGCTCAAGAGGTTTTCTGGTCATGAAGGCACAAACTCTGTGATACATTTGGGACTCTTACTGGCCAGAAATGTAGAGGCCTCCTTGACTGTGACCTCATGGACTAAAAGTTCAGAATTATTTTAAGACATGGAGGGGTTAATTACTGACTTACAGCATAGTCTCAGCCATCAAATGGTTTGTTTGCCTACCCTTTATCTTATACTTCATATAGAGTTTTTTGGTTCACCTCCCATCAGAGTGCCTCTTAAAGATGGAGAGAATGACAACCTCTTTTAAATGGATAGATTGGAAAGCAAGGTATAAATGGGAGTGACTGAAAACTCCCGGTAGGACTCGTGAGAATTTCCATCCAAGATTTTGACTTATACTCCCTCTCAGCTTTTTAAAGAACTTTATGTTGATTGCTCTGATCAAATTATAGTGTTATCCGGAAAAATGATTAAGTTACATACTCTATGTGATCTGGGTATCCAGTTTAGGACATTTAGGACTCCAGGATCTGGAAGGCCCAGATTTAATACAAAGGTTATGGGGGTCCATTGCAAAGCTACTTCTCAGCCCCTAAAAATAACACATACATAAAATTGTATATAATCCTTATGTCCTAACTGCTTCTCGTGAGTATGCACCCTACAAAATATGGGTACAGTGACTCTGCTTAGGAAATATAGAAATCGGCAGCACTGGGGCCTGTTAAGTATCGAGGAGCATAAACTAACATGATTGTTACTTATATGGAAATTCCAACTCTCTGTGAGGGATAAACCTCATGTTATGAAACTAGTTACACTGGTGGGATTGAAATAAGGAAAGTTTCTTTATATATATCTAGTGAGTATAGCATGCTCAGTGCCTTAGGTTGAAACTGGCCCTTGCCTACAAAAGGAGTTGGCAAACAGATCTGAATCCTAACATAACAGATAAACACAGAGCATCTCATTTGCTAGCTCAAAGATATGCCACTAAGTTCCTAAGATACAGATTATTTGGGTGGCAATGTATATTTAAATATTTTTACATCCTGCGTAAATAAGCTAGTATTTTCCCCAATATGCTGGGAATGTGATTTGGGGGCAATAGGTACATGATCTATACATTCTGGGAATACCCTCACATTGCCTCTTTGAAAAAGAAAATTCAACTAATCTGAGACATTAGCACAAGCAGTAGAATTAACCCCTCCTTTATTCCTCATTAGTTGCCAGAAGGGTCAAGTTGGTGGGGTGAAAGCGGGAACTGCTCCAGGTACTAGCTTTGAGAAGGTGCAAAAATCACCTAAAATAAATTTTAAAAAAAAGGAAAGGAAAGGAAGGAAATATACATTTTGTCTTTTTTTTCACTCACTTGTCTAAACAGCAGTGCCATACTTCCTGGCTGCTCCTGCCCACTTTAGAGTCCCTTGCTACCTGTCCGGAATTCCAGTTTTACTGTTGCATACTCTGCTTTTGAAGGCAGCGTTGAAAACACTTCTGTGTTTGTCAGTACAGTCACACTGTTTTCTATGCTGATGAAAAGCTCCTGTAATGACCAGACTGCTGCCTCACCTACTCCCGTTGTCGCTGTATCTGACTGGTGCCAATTGATTTTTGGCATGAGATTCAGCCAATGGGAGCTGGATAAAGAATGCTGAGATGCCCACTAGAGAAAAAGTAAAAACAGGGGCTCTGAGCACTTTTTTTGTTTGTCCTCAAAAGTATCTGCCTTCTGGTTTACTCTCCCTGCTTCTACAGGAATAAAATAATGGCTGATTGGCACTATCATTGAAAATACTGATGAAGAAATGCAAGTCTGAAATTTAACTTAGTTTATTTATTTATTTTACATTTGTTGACCAGGATAGTCCGACTGGGTATATGTCCATTTTCAGTGGAGGCCCGGGGGGAAAAGCTCCAGATAACACAGATAGAACATAACAGATATGAGTTAAACATATTTACCAAGCCCTCTAGTAGGTACTCACAATATACACAGTGTGTAACAGTATAGAAAACCAACAGGTTGCAGCAAGCTATTATGAGCAAGAGATACGTACAATTTTTATTTAAATAAGACATTGAATAAGTAGTGCTTAATCAGGGTTAGTACAGGGACAAAGCCAGTGCTCTTTAAAATACTGTTTGAGAACTTTTTTGAAGAGACTTAAAGAAGGTTTGAGGGTAAGGTTAGCTGGAAGTGAATTCCAAGTTTTACCAACAACGTTGGCAAACAGGGAGTCACCGGCTGAGTTAATGGCTTTGTGGGTTTGGACCAACAGTTTATTGGATGATCATAGTTGCCTTGAATTACTGTATGACTTTATTATATATTTTTGAGTGCCGGAGTATTTTCAGGGTGGTACAGAATTTTGTGTGCTACTATAATTTGATTAAACAGAAGTAGAAGTAGGCTAGGCAGTTCTAGTCACCCAAGAAGAATGAGGTTTTGACAGTGATCTGTCCTATATGTTGAGCCTATGGCAAATCTGGAAATATGGTTGTAACAGTGAGAGAGCTTATTAAGTTCAGTTTTGCTCAAATTGGAGAGTGTGGGGGAGGCATAGAAAAGGCAGAGAGTAGGTGTGAGCGGGCGATTGCAGTCCTAGCTAATGGAGTTAGAAAAGGTTTGCTTCTATATAATGAGACAAGCTTCTTATTAATGTTTTTTATATTTTTATTGCTATGCAGATCAAATTTGAGATTATTGTCCACTATTACTCCTAAAAGCTTAGTATGGTCATCTGAAGAGATAGAGGTAACGTTGTTGGATGTTATGGAGAAGGAAAACGGGGTGGATCTACTAGTGGGGGTAAAGAGGAGCAGTTTAGTTTTGTTGGGATTTAACAACAGACCGTGATTAGAGAGCCAATTTTCAACTGTGTTAAATGTGTTTTGTGTTAAGGTTTGCAGGTCTAAAGGGGAGGAGACCATACAGATCAGGGTAGAATAGTCTGCATATTGAATGCAGGTTGCATCAGGGATGGCAGTATGAAGATTGTTGATGAAGATAGAAAAGAGTAGAGGACCTAGAATAGAGCCCTGAGGAACACCAGGGGTGAGAGGTAGCAGGGTGGACGGTTTGCCCTGCCATAATACAGGCTGTTGTCTGCCATTCAGATAGGATAGGAACCACTAGTTATAGTTGTTTACCTGTAATATTACCGCTGAAACAGGCCTGCAATGACTATATTTAATTATTTACTTTTTACTGCAAAGCTAAATTTATTTTGTGCTCTGATGGAGGAAACAGCTTGTTGTTTAGGTATTTTTTACGTAAGATGTACAACATTGTTACATTGTGGCTTCTTGGTTTGGCAGTAATTCATTTGTTCTCTTGTAAATGGCTATCTCAGAAAACCGTAAGCAGATTGTTACACTGAAATGGCTGATGTATCTTTTCTCAGAAAGCACATGCAATTAATTGTCTTCCTTAGTCAAAATATGGTAGCACATATTACTCAGTTTCTTTTTCTGTTTTAAGGTGGCTGTCACATTGAAAAACCTGAAATAAATCGTAATCACTATTTTAAGCAGTAAAGTAATGTAGTACATGGATTGCTGTAGAATTAATGGGTTTGAAAGCTGTTGCAACTTCACTCTGTCATATTTATAAAGTTTGGAAGAATGAAGTGTCTAACTGCTTTTGAACCCATTCATTTTACACAGGAGCACTTTTCAGCCTGTTGACCATGCCTCTCAGATGTCCCTAATTTTTCCTCATTTTTACCCTGGCCCTCTTTAATCTTTTGTTTTTCTGCTAACAAAGGATTATAGCCTGCCAATAATTCCAGAAAGATTTGCATAAATTCCATTACACAGAAAATATATACTCATGTACAAAAAAAATGTTGTTCTAGAGCAATATTTAAAAACTGGCCCTAATTTGGACCCTTTGCATACCCATTAATTTTGTATTTGCCCAGAAGTCTTAAGCAAATAAGTTGATGAGCATGATGCTGTCTGACAGTGCTAAGTGATTCACCAGCTTTCAAGGCCAGTACAACAACTTATGCACATACGTTTTATTGGCCTGTTGGTTACTAGGCTATTGATCTATGAAGAGCTTAAGAAAAAAATACTGATTTATTTTTTGGGTATGGACAACCTAGATATGGACAGAACAAGGATATGCCGGAACATTTTTTATTTCTCCTTTACATGAGGGGTATGGGTGCTAAACTGGGGGGGGGGGGGGTGAATTTGTGGTTTCCTATCTATTTATCCAAATTACATTTGATTAGAGTAAGATAAGTACTTCATGTTTTGTGGAGTGAAAGGTACTCTTTGTGATACATACCTATCACTCCAACATGTTCTACTTATGCTGGAAAAGATATTGAGAACCCTTGAGTAGATACTCATGCTATCATTGGACTTGTGAATATGTAATAGGTCTGACACAATAGGGTTTGTTGAACATCACCTCTCAGTAGCCTGTATGATACTAAGAGGAACAAGGTTGTGAGATGGTTTACATAGTTTTTATGATTTTGGTCCTCAGCTTTTTTTAATGAGAAAGCATTATGATCATTCCAGTTACAGCAAGTGTTTGAAAACATACATGCTGAATGGGGCATTATATTCAATGATTGGCCTGGTGAGAGCTGAGTACACTTGAGTGATTACATCCATGGTTGTGGATGTCATACCTTTGGTTATAAGTTGCACCAAGACAAAGGACTTTCTTACAATAGTGGATACCTGCTGATCAAAGGACAGTTTATTAGGTTCATATCTTCATAGGTGTTTACACAAGGGCCTTTTTAAGCTTAGCCATGAAACCCAAATCTCTGACAAGTTATGATACCCATGATTAGTGTAAGCAGGGACCTGGAAGATGAACCATTTACAGGCTGCCTATGTCCATTAGAGACATAGGTGCCAAACCAGGCATGAATTTCTGGTTCCCTATCCAATTGTCCAAGTTGCACTTGAATTGGGTTAGGGAGGAACTCTGCTTCACATGGATGGGGAGTCTTTTCCATAGATGAGATAGTTTCTGGAATACATACCTGTCTCTCCAGCAGGTCCTATTTATATCACAGGCAAGGTTTACGTCTTTAGAATGGGTAATTCTGGTACTGTTTGTTTTGTGGATATGCAGGAGGTCCATCAGAGTGGGGTCTGACAATGCCCTGAATGCTAGGCATAGATCTCCCTTCAAAAGCCTGTAGGAGACAGAATACAAGATAGCGCCTTAAGGTGGTCTGCAGAAGACATTTTACTTATGCTCTGTATTTGTTTTAGTGAGGAAGCTCTGTGGATGTTCCAATTGTTGGATATGCCTGGGTAGGTACATACCAAAGGGGGCACTGTTCTCAGTGATAGGTCTGATGAATGTCTGAATACAGTGGAATAATGACTTCCTTGGACATATATGCCATACCTTTATTTATAAGTTGCACAACATAGAATGATTTCCTCACTAGTGTAGACAAATTATGGTCAAATGCTAGATTACTAACTATGTGGGTCCCTAAGTCCCTGACTACTGGACCAAATGTAAGGGGTGTGTTGTCAATATGATAGTTGCCAGGGATGGATGACTTCCGAAAGGATATTATTATGCCTTTCTTAGCATTTAACTTTAATCCATATCTCTGACATGAGTTGTTTTTCTGGGTCAGCCCCTCCTGGAGAACATTTATGTCAGTGTGGGATTCAATGACTGCTCCTAATTTGCAACATCTGCAAATTTAGTCAGCCAGAGACCACTGACATTGGTCTTGACTTCTGAGAAGTAAATGCCAAAAAGGAGTGGTCCAAGGACTGACCCTGAGGGACTCCACTTATGACTGGCCTGTTTGTAGAGGTGAACTCCCCAATTCTAACTTCCTGGGTCCTGTCTGTGACCCAGTTGGCTATTCTTTGTAAGTTTGTACCTAACCTCTTGAGTTTGTCAACAATGCCTGAGTGTCGTATTGTGTCATATGTCTTGGCCAGGTCAAGGTAGGTAGTGTGAACCATTTTCCCTCATCCATTGCTTTGGTTACCTTCTCAAAGAAGTCCACCAGGCTGGCTAGTCATAATCTACACTTGCAGAAACAAAACTGGGTTGGGTCCAGTGTCTGGAGGTTTACTATATCTCTGTTGATTATCTCCATGATAATTCTTTCCATGGCTTTACATATAAGACAAGTGAGACTTATGGGTCTATAGTTTCCACGGTCTGTAGATGACACACCTTTGTGCAGAGGGATGACTGTTGCTGTTCTCCATTCATGAGGCACAAAGCCTGCTTGGAGGCTACAGTTAAATAGTAATTCCAGAGGCCCTGATAGGTCATGTTTCATGTTACTTAGAAGGCATTCTGGGATATTGTCTGAGCCCATTGATGCAATGTTCGTGGTCTTAGACAGAGCACTAAGGTCCTGTTCCCTAGTGTTAGTAGGGGAAGTTACATTTGATGGTATTTCCTGAGGGAAGGCTGAGGGGGAGAGAGGGGTAAAGTTGGAGATGAATTTATCAGCCAGGAGGTTTACTACATCTTCTGGCTCAGAATAGCTGGCTCCATTTATAATCATTTCTGCACACAACTGTGTATTGCCTTTGAAGTTGTGGACATAGATAAATAATGCTTTGTGGTTGTCCTTGGCCTGGGAAGCCAAACCTACCTCAAATTAATCTTTGGTAGACTTTATTTGCCCTCTGAGTTGTTTGTTTAGTTTGAGAGTGCTTTTAGCCGGGTGCTGCAACTCTTAATTTTTGCCATGATTTCCTTCTGTTATACAGCCTATTGATTTTGTGATCCCACCAGGGTGGCTTGTTTTTGAGCTGGTTCTGTACTTCTTCCTGGTGGGTTGACATAGGTTCCTAGATCTCTGACATCTTTCAGGGGTATGTTGTTGTTGCCGTAAGATACAAGTTTACAGTTTTTGTCATTTAGTTTTATTCCATTAACAGCAGCAATCTGTTTAGGAAAGGCCCTGTTGGAGGATCTTGGTGTCCTCTTAGGAGTTTATGATAGCACCAAGTTTAAAATATTGCTGTTCTAAACTTATAAAGTTGCTAGAATAATGTTTGCATTTACTATGCATTCTTTGAAGGCTGAGGTCTGTTGTCTGAAACTCAAGTGAGTGTCACTTTATAGTGACTACTTCAAGTTTGATGTTGATAGGAAGAATATTTTTGTGAGAAGACATCAAAGTTGTCAGGTTCTTCCAAACTGTTCAACTGTGTT
Organism: Protopterus annectens; assembly: GCF_019279795.1. Classification (NCBI taxonomy): domain Eukaryota; kingdom Metazoa; phylum Chordata; order Ceratodontiformes; family Protopteridae; genus Protopterus; species Protopterus annectens. Next base: position 565,116,672 of record NC_056735.1, read on the forward strand.
CTTTTTTTTTTTTTTTTTATCTTAAAGTTGTCTGTCTTTTTAGCTTTGTTTTCTCTTCAGGTCAGAGAGGACTACCAAATGAGAGACTCACCATGGGCTCTAAATAGCCTAGCTACCCCTGTGTTAGTTACCTTCCGGGGATCAGTTTTCAAAGTAAGATACTGCAATTTTACAACTCTTGATGACAGTAGTAGGACTCACGTATGAAGTACAAAACCAGACCATTCATTAGTTTTGTCTTAAATATATTATCTCCAGAAGATCCAATGCGTGTATTGATAATTTGTCTTTATTTTGTGGTTATAACTGTTCTGACTTGTTTACAATGTTTTGTTTTTTGCTTGAAAATAATGTCTATGTTACAAACCTGACTTTAATTTCCCTAAAGTAATCTGTAACGTCAGCAGTTTTCAATATTTTGGCCGACAGTTTGCATTATCAAACATACTTTCTCCTCATGGAAGAAAGTGAATGAAATAATGGAGAGGGATGACTGTAATACCCAATGGAATGAAGTTTAAATGTAAAAACGTGCAACATCTTTTAAACAGACACCTCTGTAAATAGTTCTTTTTAGATTTTTATAGTTGTTAACCTGTGTAAATTATGTTTTATATTGCAAAGTTATGAAATTACATTCATTTTGTAAAATCAATAAAAATATTTAAGCAAAAAAAAAAAAAAAAAAAAAAACTCTCCTAAGAAAGAAGGTAAGAACAACAATGTTATCAGCAAAAAGTCTTGTTCATAGTGCTATTAGTCAATGCATTCACAGTCTTTACATCAATACTCTAACATATTACAGCATATACAATCCCAGAAGTATCTTATACTCAAATGCATCACATGCAACTTTCCCCATCTTGGAAAGTGGATAGCCTAGGCATACAGTATCAGAAGACTTTTGTTCAGCTGTACTTGTGCCTTCAAATGGCAGCCAACAATTCCTTTCTTATGTCTGTTTACTGAGATATTCACAGCAATAAAACAATGGAAGAAATGTGAAATTATTTGCATAATTAACAATATAAGTAAAATTACATATTTATCTACATGCACATCATGCAAGATAAAAAAACTGTTGATCACGTTGAGAAATATATTTATATTGTTAATTATACACAATTATTTTCACATTTTTCTTATGTTTTACTCACTATCATGCATTTCTTTGTATGTATTTAAGGTCTTGTCAATAAGCAGTACATTGTTTTGAGCATGAGCTACACTGCCTGACATATCGACTCTATGAGCATTAACTCATACTATACCTGAGAGCTTCATGCAGAAACCCACTCTTATACACATACAACTTCCTTGCTGGACAATACAAATTGCTAGTGCTAATTGGGGAATTTTAAAACAAGAATAGGAATGTGTGTGTATTGGCATGTGCAATTACTTTGTGAAGACATGAAAGGAAAGGTAAATAAAGCATAATTACTTTAAGGTCTGAACATTCAATGATATAGTCTTGTTATAACTACATATAAGACTGAACGAGACAGGAGTTGAGCAGACATTTGAAGATGAATTATTTTAACCGGCAGTCAACTTAAGTACTTCTAAGCTGAAGAACACAGAATGAACAGGATAGGTGAGGAGAAATGGATTTGCTTACAACCCAGTATGCTCTGGCAGCGGTTTCCTGGAGGTATGGAAATGATTTAGCATCTCTCTGTCCTTTACATACAGTATGATGAGCATACAGTACTTTTAGACTTTTCAGACAGCTGTCAACATTACAACAAATGCAGAGTAGTTCCCTGTGGGAATAACAGCCATCATGTTATGTATTTTCTGCACCAGTCAGCATACCAAAAGCCTAATTTCTGAACCTAGTTTTGGAGTACATAGGTAGAACCCCAACCTCTGGCCTGAAAATTGTCTCAGTTCGGTATTAACATGAGTAACCATCATTTGCCTATGATTATAGTAGACAACATACATGTAAGATAACATTTTCTTACACGTTCATATCACCTTGTGTATACTAGTGTTATAAATACACACAGACGGGTTTTGTTGTAGTTCTAATGATATACTACTTAGTTTTCAGAAGATAAAATAAATTGCTGTTTTATTTTTAAAATCTTTGGCAAAGAACTGTGATTAACCAAATTGCACGAGATGCTCTATTTCTTTGTTTAATAAAACAGAAACAATTATTTTCTAAAGTAACCTTTGTTTTAAAAAAATGATTACATGTGTAAAGCATTAACAATGCATCACTCAAAGCTATTTCTAGCCCCTTGGACAACTGCAGTGTCTACCATGCAAAATAAGTCTGAAAAAAGGAAACATCTGTCTGTAGAACAGTTCAAGAAAATCAAATCTGCTGAACAGAGGAAGTAGCACAGATGTCTAAGGCAATGCAGATGTTTCTTATCGGGTAAGACACAGTGTGCTGTGAACTCTAAAAAGCACATTTATTTCAGGGTTTGCAACGCACATTGTCAACTTTTTTTCCTTTGGTTGATGCTCTCTGAACATGTTACTTTTATCTAATCAAGGTACTTGTCCTGCAGACCTCAACTTACAGAAGTGGTGGATCTCTGTATTGGAGCTGAGGTGCTGGACATAAATATTTCTATCAGGATTTAATTGGAAAATATTAGTGGAGCTGTGTTGGTAGACTCTGTCATACAAGGACATCAGCTATTGAAACAACAATTGTTAGACTAAGTTTAATTATTAAAAATCTTAGTACATGACTGCTGACATTGTTTTAGCAAACTAGATATACTGGTGATTTCTTGAAGTTAATACCAGTGCCTACTCATTGCTGTTCTGTCAGGTAAGCAGGAATGGACAAACCATGTCTTTGTAACACAAAAGACAAATAAAGACACGCCATACTCTTTGCTGTATCGTGGGCATATTTTGAGTACTGTAGAAAAATAAATATTTCCCTCCATGAAAAGAAAGCTGAAATCTGCTACTTGAATGGACTCCTGTCACCAAAACAGGATAGATATGTGAATGCCTGTAGTACAGTATATACCTTACAGTACAACATACACCACTCCAAAAATTCAAAATTAATTATTTGCATGTGATTACAAATACATAGGCACTACTTTGCAACATGAGAGAAGACAAATGGTTCTGCCTCCTTGCAAATAGAACAAATAAGTCCGCAAATAAGCAGATATTCTTGACAGTTTACAGTGCACACCACAACCTGTATTACAGTGTAGAAATGAGCAAGAATGTTGATGAGTTTGTTGGAACAGCTAACTGCACAGGTGTAGGTTTTTGATATACATTTCATACCAAGATCCCTAAAATCCCTACAAGCACAGTACAAAAAAGTACAACTATCTATTCTTGAATTTGAATTATAAGATTTTCTTAAACTGAGGCACAAATGCCTTTAGATGGCACATTTTGCCACACCTCTGCTGCACTGCTACTCTTTGATTTGCTATATTGCAGCACACTAATACCAATCACTATATACAGCTTACATTACTATCTATAAAACTGTTGCAGTTACAGAAAATGCAGCTTTTAAGTTGATCACTTTAGAAATGTGGTTAAATATTGAGTGCCCTCTTTTTAGCTACCCAAAGTAGGACATTATTATTGCATCTAGAGATTATGCAGAATAAACAATATCATTATAAAATGCAATAGAAGTATTTTCATCTTGTAACAAAATGAAGACGCTGTTATGTGCAATATTAGTTGTTTATGCTACTTTACAAGATAGTAAGATGATTTAAATAGAGTATCCTAGCTTTCTGTGACATTTACAGAAAATTCAGTACTATTTTTCTTGTATTTTCCATTTTTCATGTTCATCCCCACAGGACAGAACTGCCCAGATCAGAACTGCTCTGCCAAAAAAGAGGCAAGTGGTAACACCATCAACTAGGTACACTGATACTGCTTCTCTTCCTCAGTGCAATATAGGTAATAGAAAACAGTTTCACTATAATCTGCATTTTTTTTAACAGCAGATGTTAACCTGCTGACATCAGTAGGATTGATTGCCTGTGCAATACTGTCTACAATACCTGTCAGGTAAAACTAGAAAGAATTGCTGTGTAAAACCTTACCATAAACATAGGTGTCCTTCTCTTCTATGTTGCAATATTCTTTGCATGTGAAGTCCTCCACTCAAATGACCCGACATCCTGACACCATATAACAGCTTTTAGCTACTGCAAGGTACATGGGACATCACACATAGGTGCTGACATCAGCCATAAAAAGGATGTCCACATGTACAATCCTCAGAACTGTAACACCCCAGAAGGAACACCAGACCTAAGGAGCAATAAGATGCCATCCATGGAAAGAAACAAGATGTAGGAGGAAGGAGGAAGGGACAGAATACTGCAACATAGAAGAAAAGGACATCTATGGTTATGGTAAGATTGTATACAACTATTCTATGTCCTTCTATTCAGTGTTGCAGTATTCTTTACATGTGGGAGAATACCATAGCTTAGTACGAAGGAGCAGAGGAGCCCTCAACAAATCCATGGAGAATGGCTGTAGCAAACCCTGCTACAGATCTAGAAATGGTGTCCAATTTGTAATTTTTGGTAAATGTGTGCACCGAAGACCATGTAACAGCCTCTAAAATAGAGTTAGTATCCAGACCTTTAAAGAATGCCCCTGAGAAAGTCACAGACCTAGTGAAGTGAGCCTTAACAGGAGCAGAAAGTGTCTTACCATGGAAATCACAACAGAACAAGATTGCCTTAGAAATCCAAGAAGAAATTGTCTGTTTATAGACAGGCAAACCCAGAGCTTTCGGATGGAAAGAAACAAATAGCTGATCAGATTTTCTGATAGTCTTAGTCTTATCTAAATAGAAACTGAGTTGTCTATGCACATCCAAGGTGTGTAAGATCCTTTCACTGAAGGAGTGAGGAGAAGGGAAGAAAGTGGGCAATTGACTAGATTGATTAAGAGATAACTCATTTACCACCTTGGACATAAAAGAAGGATTGGTACACAAGCAACCCCTATATTTGTGGAAAACCAAGAAAGGTGGGGAAGCCATCAAAGCTTGAATCTCAGAAACTCTCCTAGCAGAGATTGAGGCTAACAGAAGAATCCAAATACAAAACTTTAAAGAAGCTGCGGCAACAAGTTCAAAAGAGGCCACAGTAAGTTTCTCTAAAACATAATTTAAATCTCAAGGAGGTGTTACTGGTTTCCTGGGAGGTTTAATATGAAGAACACCATTAAGAAAATGTTTAACCTTCAATCTGGAAGCTAAAAGTGGAGATAATGTCAGGCATGCAGAAATAGCTGACAAGTGAACTTTCACTGATGAGTAAGCCAAACCATTCTTAAGTCACACAAGTAAGTAAGAGCCACTGGAATATCCACTGAAAATGGATCCAGATTTAGTGAAATACACCAGATGGAAAACCTCTTCCATTCGAATAAGAAAGATTTTCTAGTATTGGATTTCCTGGCCTCCTGCAGAACCCTAAGTACGTCCTCTGAAAAAAAAGGTGTCTGAAAGGAATCAAAACTTGATCACCCACAGCTTCAGTTGTAAGGCTGACAAATGTGCATGAAGCAGGGATCCATTGTCTTGTGTGAGCAGGTCCACTCTGTCAGGTAGCTGGTGATGACTGCCTTGGCTAAATGCAGAAGAAGGAACCAATGTTGAGGTGGGAATGCATAAAGAAACATCCCCTTCCATGAGAAAGATAGTATGCCCACCTTCCAAGCCAGAGGATGAGGGAGTCTGGCCCAAAATAGAGGAAGTTGTCTGCTCAGAAGGGAGGCAAACAAATCCAGAAGAGGAGTACCCCACCAGTGGACCAAGTTCAGAAATACATCCCTGTGAAGCATCCATTCATGGAATTGTGTCATAACCTTGCTTAATATGTCTGCCACAATATTTTGAGTGGATAGGATGTAAACCATTTGATGAGTCACCTTGTACTGAACTACCAATTCCCATGCCATGACAGCTAACCTGCAAAGAAGGTAAGACTTTGTATCCTCCTGCTTGTTGACATACCTGAGAACTGTGGTATTGTCTATAAACACTTTCAGAGGATCTGGTTGAAAGAGAGGATGAAAGGGCTGCAGTACTAGAATAAGAGCCCTCATTGCCTTGTTGTTGATATGTTCTTTCCTTTGAGAAAGAGACCAAAGGCCCTGCACCTTCTCTGAGGCAAATTTTGCCCCCCAACCTGTGCCTGAGGCATCTGTGAATGACTGTTGAGTTGGCTGGGGAAGATGAAGAGAAAATCCTGGATTCAGAGCAAGCTGTTGAATTCACCAAAGAAACTCGGTTTTCAGGCATGGGAGAAGAGGGATCACAAACTTCAAAGAGTGAGCATGCCATGTCCAAAATGACTTTAGGCACCACAGAAATTTCCTCATTTGGAGTTTTGCAAGAGGCAGCATGGGAATTGTGGATGCCATGAACCCTAGAAGTCTCAGAAACACCCTGGCCGAAATGGAGGAGAGAGGCAAAATGTTTTCTAAGAAGGCAGTGAGGGACTGAACTTTGTCAGCTGGAAGAAAAACATTATCATGTCTGTTCTGAAGCTGCACTCTAAAAAGATGTGAGCTTTTGAAGGGGACAGGGATGTTTTTTTGAAATGTATGGTAAACCCTAGACTTTGCAGGAAAAATGGTAAACTGCAGGTTCTGAGTCAGCTGTTCCGCTAGAGGAGCCAGAAAAAGAAGATCGTCCAGGTATGGATATACATGAATATCATAGACCATTAGGAAAGCAATCACAGGGGCCAAGCACTTTATGAATACTCTGGGGGCAGTTGGGAGTTCAAAAGGCAAGGCAGAGAACTGAAGGTGCAAAGAATCCACAGAGAAACAAAGAAATTTCCTGTATAGGGGATGAATGGGGATGTGAAGATAAGCATCTTTGATGTCTAGAGATGCCATGTAAGACTTGGGGGGGGATCAGGGGAAATAGAGTCTGTAAAGACAGCATGTGGAAAGATGCCACATGCAGGAAAGTGTTTAAGTGGGAAAGATCCAGAATTGGTTTCCAGGGACTGTCTTTTCTGGGAACAAGAAACATTCAGGAGTAAATCTCTGCTTCTCTGATCCATTGGCACTTGTTGAATTGTGCCTTGAGAAAGTAACTGTTTTCGAATCTCCGGAAACAAATGCAATTGGATTAAAGGAGGTTGCTGAACTCCCATGAAAGGGGAAGATTTTTCCAAGTCATGAAAAAAACCCTTCTGGATGGCAGACAGAACCAAGGAATCTTGAGTAATCCTTGCCCAAGCTGGAAAAGAGAGAGACAGATGAAGCAATAGCTGGGTAAGACTTGGAAAAGGCTGTTAGTCACAGAGAACTTAGCCTGGTTGGAAAGAGCTACTGTGAGGAAGGTGTAGAAGTAGTAAATTTAGACTGTGGAGGCCTCCTAGCAGTCTTTCTAGGTCTAGAAGAAGCTGAGGAGGGAAATGAGAGTGCTGGTCTTCTAACAAAGGATCTTTGTAGGAAAATTCCTATGGAACTTAGGAACAGGAAAAACAAAAAGGTGCTTCAAATCTTGAAGGTTCTTACCTTTCTCTTGCAAGGTCTTAAATAAGTCTGCAGCTGCAGAACCAAAAAGGGCAGCTTTCTCTAGAGGTGTATCCAACTGTATTGCTTTAATGTCGTCTGGCAATGCTTGAAGCCTCAACCAGCAGTGCCTTCTAAGTACAAAACCAGATGCAGCAGCTCTGGAAGATGCCTCAACCAGATCATAACTGCACTCAACTGAATGTCTAGCTACTTGTGAAGAAACTGCTAAAAGGAGTAAAACCTGAGCTTTAATTTCAGAATCTGGGAGTTGAGCAAGAGCTTGAGAGGCCTGAGAAAGTAGAGCCAATGAATATCTAGACATACAAGTTTGGTAAATCATAGGTCTGATAGCTAAAGTGGAAGAAGTATAAACTTTCTTGCCAAGCGTTTCCAAAATGTTACTCTCCTTATCAGAGGGAAGTAGTTTGGGGGATGGAGACAAGCGGGAAGATCTGTTTGAAGCAATGGAAACAACAGCTGGATCAGATGAAGGACACTTATACAAGAACTTGCAATCATCAGGCACCTAGTAGAATCTGCCTGGCCTCTTAGAAGTAGGAGCCTGAGAGTCAGAGGGCTTGGAAAAGGAAGTGAAAGTGTCCAGGAAAGCTGGCTAAAGTGGAGGCACAGTCGAAGGAGAAGGAACTTCCATTTGTAAAAGGTCATAATAACTTTTTTGGTCTGCAGAAATCTGTGAGCAGTCCCATGAAAATTTCCCTCATTTTGTTAATTGCCTGTCCAAAAGAAATCTCTTCTACCAGGGAGCCACCCCATTAGACTCCTCCTCTGGAGAGGCACATTCCAAAAAAGAAGTAATTTGTATGGGATATGCTAAAGAATCCTCATCAGAGGAAGAGTCATCTTCCTCAGAAAGAACTTGTTCCCAAACTACAGGAGAAGATGTAAAAGAAGGAAAAGACACAGCAGAAGAAGGCTTCAAAGCCATCAAAGCCTTAATTAAACCCTGAGAGAAAGAATCCCAGTTTGACTGAGGAGGGAAGGGCTTGGGAGTGACTAGTCTTCTGTGGTTTCTTAACATGCATTTCTGCATGAGGAGAAGTCAAAGAATCCAACATATGCCTAACATCTGTAACCGAATCTGGAACCTGTTCCCTAACAAGAGTGGAAGGTACATCCCTAGGGTCCTCAAGCACAATGAGCCATGGTTCCCCTTGTCCATCCAAAATGGACATCTACATTGCCTCTGAGGATATGCCTAGATCGTATTCTTTAACAGCTTCTGATGATGTACCAGTTGAGGAAACAGACACAACCTCTGAACATAACACCCGTTCTTGACTAACCGCAAGGGATACATTGGTGAAAAGAGACACAGCTGAAGAGAATTCAGGCCAAGGCTTGCTAACCTTCCTCTTCAAACTTGGCTTAGCCGAAGGACCCCTGTAAACCTCCATAATGCCCTTAGCCAGATGATTAAGTCATTGATTCTCTAAGGAGTGATTTAAAGCTCAAAGTTGGCTATGCAACATTTTAGGAACAATGGCCTGACAAATGGAACAAGAACGTTGGTCGTGACTAGGGCCTAAGCAGAAAAGACAAAGATTGTGGCTGTCTTTATGTGGAATCATCCTTCCACACCTACACATGCCCTTCCTGGATGACATGAAATAAGAACAAAAGGCAGCAGCAAAGAAATAAATCCCCAGTGGGCACTTATCTGAAACCTGGCAGCAACCAATGAAATCAGGCAGCCGACTGACATACGAGTCAAGCATTTCAAATGGTGACAGAAAAGTTCTGAGGATGGTATATGCAGACATTCTTTTATGGTTTACATTGTCAGCACCTACATGTGATGTCCCATGCACCTTGCAGTAGCTAAAATCTGTTGTATGCCAGACTTTGGGTTGTTTGGGCAGAGGATTTCACATGTAAATAATACTGCAACACTGAATAGAAGAACACTTCCTGTGTCTGTAGAATATGTAGGTGGAGACAAATTCTTCTGCCAATGTATGTGAGAAGTTAAGGTTAAATAAAGGTAGGTGGACTTTCCTTCCCTTTGATTCCAAGGCAAATAAATGAAAAAAAAATAATGCTGGAACCATATTGTAGGAAGGAAATAAATCTAGAGGTTTAAACTGTAGTAAATAATGTAGAGTTCTTTCCCTCGAAACCTGCTAAGGAAGGTTACTGTTTCTCATTTTGTGAAACATTAAGCAAGCCAGTGGTTTCTGGTAGCACCAATGTCAATGTTGGATACTAAGGGACTAAATTAAAAGATCATGGAGGAAGGAAACCTTTATGTCCAGAACTGTAAGAATTTATTCTTATTCCTCCACAAATTCGAGTGAGTCAACAACCTATAGTCTGAAAACATGGGTCCCCCTAAACAGCAATCCATGAAGAAAGGTCCAATATCCTCCGTTAATGGGGTTAAAAAAGGCAAAGATGCTGGCAAATGGATGTACCATAACCTGCTTCTCTTTCCAAGCATTCCAATGCATCATATTTCATCCATAAATAATCCAGCCATGGATATTTGTAAACCATTTGAGTACCCTTAATCTCAACACCAGTATGCCACCAGCAACATTAAGTGCTTCCTTTAAAAGGTCTCTTTGGAAGTAAATCAGCAACATTTAATAACTCAGCACCATCAGACATGCTACAGAGGGCATGGAAATCTCTTTTCACTGCCCATTCAGATTCTTGGCCAACCTGTTTGCTGGATAAAATTGTGGTTTACTGAGGAGTAAACGTTCTCTTTCGAAACATGGCTGATACAGCAATGTACAGTTTAGACACATCTACTCAGACAAATCAGGTCCTATAGAGATAGAATATTCCATTATATTTCCTGGAAAGTAGGAGAGTAGCACCGAAATAGATAGAGATGGAGGCAGTGGACACGACACCTTGACCCCATGTAGAAAATGGGAAAAGAGGAATGATGATGACAATTTCCTGTAAACATGTGCCATAGTGTTCACATTTTCTCAGTATTGCAGGAGGAGGTCCCTAATGGAATTCACTAGAGAAATAACTATCTAGTATCACTACTGAATAAAATGATTGCCTTGCACTAATCTCCCCTGTGGAGAGCAAAAGCCATGAAAAGGCCACCCACTTCATCCTGACTATGTTTGAGTGCCTGAGAGTCTCTTCAAGTGTCTGGCATTCTGAGTGTGATGGAAGGGAAGCCACTCATCAGTTTTATCAAAATTTACTGTAGCCTCTTAAAAATCCAAATGCTTATCTTAAAAAAACCCATGAAGTGGCCTGATAAAACAAATGCCACAAAGGTGCAAAATTAAGGAAGTGGTCTTTTATTGATTTAGAAAAATGAAAAGTTACAGCCTTCCATAATAATGCAGTAGAAGATAGAGAGCTGTGAAAGAGATGTTTGTAGTGAAGACCTTCAGCTACATCTGTTCTACTCTTTATACATGGTTTTGAGCACTATGAAGAGACTAAACAGGCTTGAATACTGGAGTGGCTGTAAACAACCAAAGAAGGCAGGATAGAATTAGCGGAGGTTAGAGAAGTGAGCACCTGCCCCAGCTATGCCAAATATGTAAGATACATCACAGGGCAGAATTTATAAAATCAATGGCAGTGGTGTCAATACATTTTTGTCCAATGATGCATGCTAACTCACATACCGCATGTTAGCATTGATATTTGGTACAGAGGGTAGGACAACTGCTTGTCAAGTATCTCCTAGAATCTGACACTACTGGTTGCCAGACAAGCAAAATATTTTATGTCTTTTTTTCTTTTAGTGATTATCAGTTTCCTGAGCAAGAAGTCAGGATTGCATTTAATATTACAGGGATTGCAAAAAATGGAACACACATCTGTGATGTCACCAAGGAGGAAAAAGATGAAGGAATAGAAAAAAAGAACAAGATCTGGCTTATTATACTTAGTACCAAATATAAATCTACCTCCTAGGCCTGCTTTTGAACCTGAGGATTAATAACAATAAGGGACCGAAGGGAGATGAAAGTCTAGGCTTGGAGGGTTTCAAAACTGTGGTACCTTAGCCTTTCATTCTTCACATCCTTTAATGTTGTGTTGTTGTTCTCTCCTCAAAAGATAACACTCAGCTTTTATTATTGAACAGAATACAGCAAAGTTTCTGCCTCCTCATAGTCCTGGTCAATGTCTCTCTTCTAAAATTACAAGTAAACAAATAGAAAATGACTGGAATAGTTACAGTCAAAACTGTCTTTTTAGGAAACAACATTTTTACTAAATGCCATGATCCTCCTAGCCTGCTTTAAAATATTAGCACTAAAATACTAACTATCCTTGTTACTGTTGATATTACTAGACTATATATATATATATATTATACATATATATATATATATATATATATATATACTGTCCATCTTGAGTTATTTGTTGTTCAGTACATGACACAACAGGGGATACGACAGCAATGTCTGACATACCAAACTGCTACATATTCCCAATAATTCATTTATTATGAATGAAGATAGTGGATTCTTGTTAGGAAATGAGACTCATATACATGGAATTGAGTTTGATAACCCTAAATTGCTCCAGTAGCAAATAATTCATTAAAAAATATATATAGTGACTAAAAGATTCTGGAGGGAACTGAGAGTAACTATTTTATCTATATATGGCCAACGCCTGCCAGAACTGTATTAAATAACTGTATGAGTTGAATGTAAACATTGGTATCAATATTAGCAGCTCATTGTAACGAACACAGAAGAAGAGGAAGAAAGGGAGTGTGCTATAAAATAAAACTTACAGAATTTCTAGTTGGAACATCCCTATCTTTCTTTTTACATATGCAGACACTGTGATGAAATTGCTACTGGAGTAAATAGTTTTGAACAGAAGCTGATAAACACAATGACATTTTTATAGGTTCATAGGTAGGTACTAGGCTATTGGCCCGAGGGCCTATATAAGTCTAACCAAACGGTATCCTGACTTTTTTTGCCACCCAGGAAAATTATTTTCCTGTGCCCCTGTCAAGCAGAGCCACAGAACTGATCCCCGGGGTGAATTTCCTATCTCCCATCCAATCATCAAGATTTTTCTTGAAGAGTGCTAATGAGGAGCTCTGTTTGACATAGCTAGGTAGTCTGTTCCAGAGTATGGGAAGTCTCTGGGACAGGAATCTATCCCTTCAGCATGTTCTGGTTATTGTGGTGACAAGGTTTAGGTCCCTAGAGTGTGTAGCTCAGAGGGATTGGGATTTCTTTAAGTGGAGCATGTCCAACAGCTCTGGTTTTGACATAGCTTTGTATGTTAGGCAGAAATTGCCTCTGAGTAGGCGATATGCGACAGAGTAAAGCTGGAGTTTTTTGAGACGGTCTACGTAGGGCATCTGTTTGAGGCCGGTAATCCTCTTTGTGAGGTATTTCTGTGACCTTTCCAGTTGTTGTAGATGTCTTGTGAGGTACATGCCAAAAGAGGCGTTGTACTCTATAATGGGTCTAATGAGTGATGAGTAGAGGGGAACAACGACCTCTTTTTTCATGGATAAGAAACCTTTTGTGATGAGGTGTGCCATGTAGAAGGATTTCACGACTACTGTGGCGATGTGATTATCAAAGGAGAGACTACTGTCTACCTGTGTCCCAAGGTCCCTTATCACACTTTTGGTGTTAAGTAGATTATTGCCTATGTGGCAGTTCATGGGTACAGAATTTTTACGAAAAGGATGACAATGCACTTTTTGGCATTGAGCTTGAGGCATTGGCTTTAACACCAGGCATCTGTCTCAGTGAGGCCCTTTTGTAGGATGTCCACATTGTTAGGAGTTTTGATTATGGCTCTTAGTTTGCAGTCATTTATTTTTATTTTATTTGTGATCTTTGCTAGCCAAAGACATTCTGTTTTAGTCTGTACTTCAGAGAAGTAGATATCAAACAGGAGAGGACCCAGGACTGAACCCTGTGGTACTCCACTTGTCACTGGTCTGAAGTTGGATTTAGAGTCTGCTACTTTCACAGTGTAGGTTCTGTCAGTGAGCCAGTTGGCAACCCATCTTGTGAGATAGGGATTTTAACCTAGTTTAGTGAGTTTATCTATAATTTCAGAGTGAGGGATGGTATTGAAAGCTTTGGTGAGATCTAGATAGGCTGTGTGAACCACCTTTACCATCATCTACGGCTTTGGTGGCCGCTTCAAAGAAGTCTATCAGGTCTAAAAAACATGATCTGCCTTTTACAAACCTGAACTGGGTAGGGTCCAGAGTATGGAGATTACCAATGTCATTGTTTATAAGTTCCATGATGATACGTTCCATAGTCTCACAGACCAGGCTCGTCAGGCTGATGGGGTGGTAGTTCCTAGGGTCTGTGGTGGCCCCCCTTTGTGGAGTGGGATAACCATTGCTGTGCGCCATTCAGTGGGCACAAAGCCTGAGGTGAGGCTATGATTGAACATGGTACTTAGGTGGGGTGCCAGTTTGTTCTGTAGTTCATGTAGAACGCAGTCTGGGATGTTGTCAGGTCCCATGGATGCTGTGTTCTTGGCTTTGGAGAATGTGTTTATTACCTGTGCAGCTGTGATTACAGGAGCTTTGCATTTTTCCAGTATAGAGATGGGTGCTTTAGGGGTGAGAGAGGGGTAAAGTTAGCATTGAACCTATCTGCCAGGATGCTGGCAATATCAGTTGGTTCTGTATATTTAGTGCCATTGTGCTGTAACTCAGAGTAGATCTGAGTGTTGCCATTGAGATTCTTGACATAGCTATAGAATGCTTTGTGGTTGTCTTTAGAATCAGTGGCAATTTTATTTTCGTAACTAGCTTTGGAGGATTTTATGAGGGATTTCCGCTTCTTATTGAGGCTGACCATGGAGTTCCTCCAATCATGAGATTTTACTCTTTTTTGCAACAGTTTCTTTCTTCTGTTGTAGAGTTTGTCTATGGCAGGGGACCACCAGATTGGCTTCTTTTTTTGGAGGATAGCATCTTGGTTCTGTTAGGGATTGCACAATCCATGCACTCGTGTAAGTGCTTATAAAGTGCATTTGTATAGGATTAAGCAGTCATACCTCTATTGTCCATCAGCATGGGTGCCGTGAAGTTTGCCACTTCTGTCTTAAGAAGCTTGAAGTTGGCTTTGGAGAAATTTTGTACGGTGGTTTCCCTAATGGGGGGGTGGGGGTGGGATGTGGATGTCTAGGGTGATTAGCTTGTGGTCGGATCTGACCAACAAGGAACTAACCTCTAGTGTGGAACACCAGTTGCCCATGTTGGCAATGACCAGGTCTAGGATATTGCTGCCCCTGGAGGGGCTGTGGAAAAGATGATCCAATGAATTAGAATTTATGAATTCCAGAAAACGTTGAGCACAAGAGTTGGTACATGAGTAGTTTTCCCAGTTAATGGTGGGGTAGTTGAAATCACCCATTATTAGCGTGTTAGGTTGTACACTAATATTTTCCACTGTATCAAGAAATGAGGAGTGGGAATCGTGGGGCATGGTGGGGGATTTGTAGTGTGGAATATGAATGGCCAAAGTATGTGCTTAAGGAAATTGAGTATGTGACAATCTGTATACATTGAGATGAACTTTGTACTGTGAATTCTGAGTAAACTGTGAATAGTGGAAAGCAGTGAAAAACAGGAGCCTGCTTGAAAGCAGGAAATGTGCCTTATATGGAAGTGTATCCGATTTTCTTTCTCTGCCTAGAGATATAGTAATGTAAACTGCTTTAAGCCTATGGGTAAACCACTGATTGGTTAATTGTCTTTTATACTAATTTAATTGGTCTAGTTTATATTTTTCTACTGTCAGCAGTATCACCAGTATATAAGTTTATGCATTCCTTTATTCGGGGAGTCTCCCTGGTACTTTCCATGAGGCTCCCGCACATGTGTAATAAATACCATTGAAAGAAAGGAAGAAGTGTCTTGTCTTCATTTAAGGTGAAATGCTAAATGCAACAATTGGTGCAGTTTACTCAAATCTGAATTGACAACAGCTGCGGCAGTTGGGGATTGAACAAAATACTGCTAGTAAAAGGGCCCATGACAGAATTTGCAGTTCTGGCAGTGTTTCTTTCATTATCTGTACTTGCCTGCTTTAAAATTTGGTATCGATAATTTTATAGAAATGTAATAATTCCTCTCATTCAGTTGTTTTGAGGTAAGTGGCATGCATTTTTTTCTGCTATTGATTGTGCAGTATGAGAGTGAGTTAAAACAAAAAACTGGCGACATAAGAGTGAAAGGAGATACAATAGTGGGGAAAACGACGTTTACAAAATGTCACAGCTACATCTGTAAAATACAGTATAGCTTATTGTATGAAAATGGGAGCAAGTATGGGAACCATAAAAGAGCCAGAAAGAGGTACACCAACTGGTTATATGTATTTTCGTGTGTCCCGGGACAGTTGTATGTTTATAAGTCATTGGGTCACCCTCACTGAGGGTGATGGTAAACTCTCCTTTCCAGAAAATGGTAGTTTTATTAAAAATATTTTGCTTAATTTCCAAGGAAAGTTAAAGAAAAAAGGGAGAAAAGTACCAGGGTTGTGCTGGGCAGCATTTAATGACTGGATGACAAAGGCGAAAGAAAGAGAAAAGGATTCGGTTATTAGTAGTTTAAAAGATGATCAGCAAAAATTAAAAGAGCAATTGAGGGAATTGCAACAAACTGCTAGTAATTTAGATGTAGTAAATGGTAAATGCTTGAAGGACCCACCCTTTAAGGGGCTTTATCCTGTAAAGAAATTAGCTAAATTACAGATAACTGAATCGTCAGAAGACGATAATGCCTGGCTCCCCCCACCACTGACTGCACTACCAATTGTACCCCCGCAGTATCAGCCCCCCCTCACTCAACAAGGAGCGGAAGCACAGCAGACAGATTCCACCACTAAAGATTCCACCCCTAGAGAAAGAGAACAACCTGCGGACAGTCACTCCAGTGAATCTGATCCAGAAACGAGCGATAGACAAAAGGGACCAAAAACTCATAGTAAGACTCATAAAAAAGCAAAAGCTGTAATGTATTTTAGAGCTAAACCCTATTATAAAGGTAAAAGGAAGTGACATTTACACCGATGAAGGCATTTTGGCCAGTTCCCCACTATAATTGACAGTGGGGATGAGCATTTTGGGCCAGATAAATTTAATCCAGATTCAGAATCGGAGTCATCAGACAATGACAGATTGTTACCTTTGAGGAAGTACCTAACCCAGCCCATGCTAGATGTGCACAGGAACCACCGACCATTGTAGTACCTAGGGCATGGTCGGCAGTTGATTTTCAAGCCATTACCAAATCGTTACCACCTATTTGTATTAATCCAGCTAAGTTCCAGTGTGTACTGGCAGGACATATTTGTTTACAAAATCCTACAATAGAAGAAGTCAGGGCAGTTCTTCAGTACTCCATACCAGCTGATCTGATGAAACAGATTTGGGACCATGCTAATGTCCCTACTCCAATTCCAAAACATGATGCACAAGGAAATAATGGATTTGAAGCAGTCAGACAGCAAATAGTAAATGCTATTACAGTGATAGTTCCACCCACACCCAACTGGCCCAAAACTAAGTCAGTTCTTCAAAAAGAAGATGAACCTGTGAATGAGTATTTAAATCGTCTCACTGAAGCCTTTGATGCTTACTCTGGTTACCCAGAACCCACCAAACGGCTGGCACAGAGTGGATTGTCGGCTGCTTTCATAGATGGGCTAAGCCCACAAGTACGGGATAAGCTAAAGAAAGTATGTTTAAACTGGCCTAGTCTTGGATTGCATGAATTAGTCACACAAGTACAATACCTCTCTGACCACTTAGCACAGGAAAAAAGGATTTACAGGAAAAATTGGTTAAAGCGCAGATTCAGATGTGTACTGCCTTCAGGCAGCGTGGACGGGGAGGATGGAGAAAAGGGAGAGGTGTATAACAAGGGGCTAAAAATCAGTATAGACAAAACTGGCAGAAAAATCGATCAGCCCCACCCCAAAGCTATAATAATCAGATGGAGTGTTTCAATTGTGGCCAAGTAGGCCATTAGAAAAATTAATGTCCATATCTGGCTAAGCAACCTGCCCCACCCACTGATACATCACTTCAGTGGAATTCTAATTGGACTCCATCCAATCATCAGCCATCACAATGAAGGTTCCCTGAACAAAGACAACAGCATTTGTGCCCCTTCATCCCTGTGGATCAAGGTGGACCACATGTTATGTTACTTGTCAAAAATAAACCGTATCCATTTTTGATTGACACTGGAGCTACCAAATCTATGTTAGCTGGTGAAGCAGCAATACATGTCCCCCTCTCCAACAACATAACTAGAGGGGTAGGTGTTTCTGGCATTTCTATTAAATATTCTGAAACCGTCCCGGTCCCAGTAACTTTGGGACCTTTACAAGACAATCATGCATTTTTAGTCGGGCCCTCAGCACCATTGAATTTATAGGGAAGAGATTTGCTCTGTAAGATGGGAGCAATCATCTTCTGCACAGCTAAAGGAGTATATTTACAAGTACCTTCAGATAAACAAGATAGTATTTTGGGTACTTTAGATAAAAATGACACTCTGCAAACAATGTGTATGCAGTCTGACCTCGATAAGATTAAGCATCTAAATTCATTACTCTCTCATCTATGGACCACTCATGATAATGATGTTGGGTTTCTAATTTCAGCCACTCCTGTAAAAATAACCTTAAAACCCAGAGCAAAGTTACCTCGGGTACCACAGTACTCTTTAACGGTAAAGGCTACATCTGGTATTGCCCCCGTCATTTCTGCTTTGGTACAACAAGGAATTATAGTACCTACAACAAGTCCATGTAATACTCCAATTCTACTGGTAAAGAAACCTGGTAAACAAGCTTACAGATTTGTGCAAGACTTGCGAAAAGTCAATAAAGCGGTCTTGCCTGTTTTTCCAATCGTACCAAACCCAGCCATGATTTTAAGCTGTATCCCACCTACAGCACATTGTTTTATGGTTATAGATATCTCATCAGCTTTTTTCTCTATCCCAGTACATGCAGATAGTCAGTATTTGTTTGCATTCACTTATAAAGGCCAACAGTATACTTGGACCCAACTACCCCAAAAATATGTAGAATCTCCAACCCTATTCTCTAGAAAAATGCATAGACAACTGCAGGATTTACAGTTACCAACACATTCAGTATTGGTCCAATATGTAGATGATATTCTTATAGCTTCACAAGATACCAAGTCTTGTATAGAGGACTCACTTTTAGTTTTAAAGTTTTTAGCTGAACGAGGTTTTAAGGTAAATAAATCTAAACTGCAGTTCTGTCAAAAAAAGGTACAATACCGGGGACACATCATTTCTATGGGTTCACGTCAAATACTTTCAAGTAGAATTACCTTCATTCAGACTGCCTCCTGCCCTGTAACTCAGAGACAACTCAGGGGATTCCTCAGCCTAGCAGGTTATTGTAGACAGTGGGTGCCAAATTTTTCAGAAATTTCAGCCCCTCTGTTACAGCTTTTAAAAAAGGAGGTCACCAACCCTCTGCCTTGGTCCCCTGAACATGAAAACGCCTTTCAGGCTATTAAAATGGCACTGATAAACTCACCTGCTCTAGGGCTCCTAGATTATTCTAAACCCTTTGTTTTCTTCTGTTGTGAAAGAAATAAAACTGCTCTGGGCCTGCTGGCACAAGCGCACACGGGAGGCTATCACCCTATAGCATATTACAGCACTCAGACCCTGTTGCTTCTGGCTATCCACCCTGTTTATGAGCAGTGGAAGCTGCTGCTGTTTTGATCGATATGACAGCACCATTGACATTAGGACATAACACTATACTAGCAGTACCTCATGCGGTGCAAGCGTTACTTTTAAAAACAAAAACACAGTATCTTTCTAATGCTCGCCTCACTAAATATGAGTTAAGTTTATTAACTAATCCCGCTGTTCAAATTACACATTGCCCACCACTAAACCCTGCTTCATTGATTCCAACTAGTGATGAGGGCAAACCACAGTGCTTGTAGTTAACACTGTTCTTTCTCCTAGGTTGGATTTGCAAGATGTTCTTCTGCTTAATCCTGATTTAGTTCTTTTTGTAGATGGATCCTGTTTACGAAATAATCTTGGCAAACTTCAGGCTGCATGGTCAGTCGGCTTACCATCTGCAGTTTTGCAAACTGGACAATTACCACCTGGCACTTCCGCACAAGCCAGGAATTAGTGGCACTTTTGCATGCATATAAAATGGCCAAAGACAGATCTGTTACTATTTATACTGATTCACGTTACGTCCATGGTGTTGTTCATGATCTTGGTACCTTATGGACGAAAAGGGGGGTTTTGACATCCTCTGGGGTACCAATTAAAAATTACCTGTATATTGATCACCTCTTACAGGATTTATTATTACCTTGCAAAATTGCTGTTGTCAAGTGTGCAGCTCACCAGTCTAATGACTCCCTAGTAGCTAAGGGAAATAATTTGGCTGACTGGGCTGCCAAGCATGCTGCTCTTTCACATACTGTTCAGGAACAATTTCTGCAGCCTATCTTACAAATGGTTACTTTTGACACTACTATTTTAAAAGCTTTACAAAGTGAAGCATCGGAATCAGAAAGAAAAACATGGCTGGCCCATAGTTGTTTCCAACGCTCTGATTCAATTTGGCAACATCCTGATGGTAGATTAATTTGCCCTACATCTATGTTAAATTCTCTTATAAAAGCATATCATTTGTCAGCTCATGTCAGGGTACAAACATTAATCAAACAAATCCAAAAGCAGTGGTTTGCCCCAGGACTTTCTGCTTCTCTGCAACATTTTTTGAGCATGTGCTCCATTTGTTTACAGCATAACATTTCAAAGGGCACTCCGGCTCCCACTCAACCAGTACCAAAACTAATGGGACCATTTTGTGCTTTACAGTGAGACTTCATTGAACTCCCACCTTGTACTTGTTTTAAATATGTTTTGACTATTGTTGATATATTTTTGGGGTGATTAAAAGCTTATCCATGTGCTAAAAATGATGCTATTTCAGTTGCAAAAAAAGTGTGCTATAAATTGATACCTCGTTTTGATGTTCCTTGTCAAATATACTCTGACCTTGGAACGCATTTTACTGCTAAGTTAGTTAAATCATTGTGTACAATGCTAGGCATTAATTTAAAATTTCATTGTCCGTATAGACCACAGGCATCAGATATTATTGAATGCATAAACCAGACCTTGAAATCTAGACTTGCTAAAGTCACTTCAGAAACAGGCTTAACTTGGGTGCAGGTCTTACCACTAGCCTGACTTTCTATGTGGTCACAACCACATCCTACTAAGGGTCTTTCTCCACATAAAATTCTTATGGGTCGCCCTCTGTGTATGCCCATGACACCACTACCACCCTTTTCTGAATATGATGCATTTGATAATGATATCCTTTTGTACTGAAAATCTCTTGTTTCTTTCCTATAGTTTCACCACTGACAAATAGCAGCCACTCAATACCTTCCAGATCTTTTCCTGTCATCCACCCTACAATCAGGGGATTGGGTTTACATTAAGTCCTTCTCTAAAAAAAAACAAAGCTCCAGCCACGCTGGAAAGGGCCCTTCCTGGTTCTTCTGACAACGTGATCTGCTGTGTGACTGCAAGGATCTCCAACCCGAAGCACACGTCAAAAAAGTTGTGCCATCTGAAGATCTACAGCCTTTACCTTTTTCAACTCCAGATTCATCTCCCATTGCTACTCATACTCGAAGAAGAACTGTTCCAGTACCTGACGATGCCTAACATTTACCCTTTTGAAAAACTCCAAACTCCTGACACTATGCAGACTCAACAACCATTTCCACAAAAATATTGGACAGCCATTTTGGTGATCATTCTTGTTGTACTGTTATTTTTAATGTGGCCATTTTTATTTCCTGCTCCATCGACGCATCACACCAAGCGAGCTATTTGGCATCAACCTTTCAACACCTACCAAGCTATTAAATTTGCCTATGCATCATCCCTCAATGTCTCTGACTGTTGGATCTGTAATGCTTTACCTACTGTTCATGGGAAATTGATGCTAGGTACAGTCCCTTTAGGGGGCTAATGAAGCCTGGACGATTGTGGTCTATGACACTTCAAATGTCACTTCAAAAGACAGGATAGCATTACATCTGTTTAACCGTCGAAATGGAACTGTGTGTTTTCAAAAATTTGGTAAAGTCAAGGTAGGATGGAGTTTTTGTAATGTGACAGTTCCCTACAGGTGTAATAATAACTCCTCCTACTGTAACACAACCTATGATTCATTTTGTGAACTGGTGCATAAAATATACGAAGAGGTAAAAAATAATTCCGTTCTATACCAACAGCTGGGATTGATCGATAAAAAGGTGTTTCATTCTAAACAAGGTTATATAAATAGTAATATCACCACTAAGGTGGAAAATTGCTACTTTCTGTGTGGTATAAGAGCCTATAAATGGCTACTAGGAAACTGGTCTGGTAGCTGTTTCTTAGATTATTTAGTCCCAGCCATCCGACATACATCTGCTTTACCTCAAGGAAAAATTTGGAATGTTCGAAAGGTAAAAAAGCCTGCCATTTCAGTAGGCCAAATTAACGCTTCATGGCTTTATCATCATGACTTAGCTCATGCTGGCAACAAAGGACTATCTCATATAAACTTGAGTGATGACGTCATATCGTGGGCTGGTATAATTCCAGCATATGGAGCAGTAAAATCAATTTGGGAACTACAAAACTGCCTAAATTGCTTAAAGTATTAAGCAATGCCACATTTTATGCTTTAGAACAAGTGACTGATAAACTGACTGCCATGAGAGCTGTAGTCCTTCAAAACCATATGGCTCTCGATTCACCCTAGTGGCAAAAGGCGGAACTTGCGCTTTAATCCAGGAAGAGTGTTGTACATTTATTCCTGACAATCAGCACGAAATTGAAAGTCATCTCAAACTCACTCAGAGAGTCTATGAACTCTCTAAGGCCAAGGAGGCCGATAACTCAACATGGGTATGGTTAACCAACCTGTTCTCAGGTTGGGGAGGACTATTAAAGTTAATTTTATTAATCACAGTATTAGCTCTTATTGCTTTTCTTGTTGTGTTTTTAATTAAAGCATTGATTTTGAAATTAATGTATTTTAAGACTACTAAAAAGGTGCCAAAGTTTTATATGCCTGCAGTTATGAATATGAATGATGAAATAAAAATGTGTGACAATGTTAAAGGAGCCAGCCACATGGTTATGTTAGATTTAGGGCAAATGTATAATCAACTAAATGGTGATACTTACAAAGCATCAAATGGGGTATTGTAGAATATGAATGGCCAAAGTATGTGCTTAAGGAAATTGAGCACGTGACAATCTGTATACATTGAGATGAACTTTGTACTGTGAACTCTGAGTAAAGTGTGAATAGTTGAAAGCACTAAAAAACAGGAGCCTGTCTGAAAGCAGGAAATGTGCCTTATATGGAAGTGTATCCGATTTTCTTTCTCTGCCTAGAGATGTAGTAATGTAAACTACTTTAAGCCTATGGGTAAACCACTGATTGGTTAATTGTCTTTTATACTAATTTAATTGGTCTAGTTTATATTTTTGTACTGTCAGCAGTATCACCAGTATATAAGCTTATGCATTCCTTTATTCGTGGAGTCTCCCTGGTACTTTCCATAAGGCTCCCACACATGTGTAATAAATACCACTGAAAGAGAGGAAGAAGTGTCTTGTCTTCATTTAAGATGAAATGTTAAATGCAACAATAGCAAGCTACAATTTGGATTGCGGTCTTGTCCAGAGTTAGTTGCACTTGGATAATCTTGGATGCATTATGCTGAGCAACTAGCCTGGAGGTGTGGATATCCTTAATGAATATGGACATGCCCCCACCTTTAGTGTTTCAATCCAGGTTAGGTGGCCGAAAGGTGTGGTATAATTATAGCCTGGCAATGCAGGGGTGCTCTCTGGAGCCTTGCACCAGGTCTCTGTCACTGCACAGATGTCAATGTTCTCCATTTTAAGGAGTGCCTCGAGTGAGTGCATTTTGAGGTTTAGACTTCTAGCATTAAGGAGCATTACCCTCAGATTTTGCTTGCTTGTACCTGTTACAGTAGTGAATTTGTCATTTGAACCTTACCTAAAAAAGGCACTATAGGGGAGGCAAGAGCCTTAGCCAGTATCCGGAATCCCAAGGGCGACAGGTGCAGGCCACCTCTGGCAAAGCATCGTGGTTTGTCGATCATGTCATCCTAGGCAGACAGATACTGGATCCCCTGAGAAAGATGCCAGAAGCTTAGCCAATTGTTGAAGTCAATTATTTTGTCCTTGTACTATGGTATCATTCTGGGTGATGGCAGGATGCTACTAATGGCTAGGGTCATACCTGCCTGGGCTACAAGATCGGACAGCTCCTCCATGTCTCTTTTCATGTAGTCCAGGGAGGTACGTCTCAGATCATTCACACCAACATGGACAATGACAGAGTCATATTTTTACTTGTTGTGGAGTGACCTGACTGCGTGCATTATGTGGCGGATCTTGGCACCTGACAGGCAGCTGACAGTAACATTCTTCTTGTTTAGCCTGGTAAGTGGAACATCAGTCTGCCTGAGTATAGAGTCACCTATGACTAGAGTGTCGGGTACGTTGTTATGCCTTATGGGCTGTGGTTGAGTGTCACACTGAGTTCATGGGCTATGTGCCATTTGGGTTATGTTGGAGGGTGGAGGTTGCTTGTGTTTCTGCTTTGGAGGTCCCTATTGCTTGGGTAGATTTTTATTGAGAGCCTCCGTGAATGTAGACATGTGTTTTGTGTTTCTATGTGTCTGTTTTGGTGGTGTAGGTTTTGAGGGACTATGTGATGAGTATGGTGTGGTGCAAGTGTTTATCTTCTCCTCTTGACTGTCTAATCCAGTCTTGGGTGAAGAAAGCTTTGCTTCCAGTTTGGCTATATAAGTGCATCTCTCATAGTTTGTAGTGTTGGGTGGTAGGAGGAAAGGGTTGTCTGTGTACATGAGGCAATAGCTGTATTGCCCCAAGATTCCCAGATTCATCAGGTAGCCAGGAGAAAACACCGGGAGCTGACCCTTAGACATGCCTGGATAGGTGCTTATTTATTAAGTACTAAAACTGTTTTCCTCTAGACAAGTGAGGAAAGTTGAGTGATGTAGTAATTTGTAGCTTATTTAGTGCTTACAATGAGTTCTGAACATGTGCTGAGCTCAAAGAAACATATTTGAGTGCTGAAACTAGAAAACTGGCTAGTTCTAATAAACAAAAGTAAGCTAGAAGGCTTCTCTCCAACACAGAAAGGCTTGGGGGTTCAGAAACTTACAAACAGTCCTGGATGCAGCAAATCTGTATCTGGACTAGACGACCTACAGGAAAGGCAGGGAACAAGCTTAGAATTTTTTTTTTTTTTTTTTTTGTAAAGTGGAAAGTGGACAGGAGGAGCAAAAACTAAGTGGGTTAGCCTTCTCAAATGGTCTCCCTGGATTAGCTAGAATGAGGTAATGACACTAGACTGGGAGGAGTGTCCCAGAGCAAATTTACAGTAGGGGAGGGCAACTGCAAAACCACCAAGTATAAAAGCAGGATACCAACAGGGAGGGAGAGTGGGAAACAATAAACAAACCTAACCACAGGGAGGGAGGGTGGGAAACAATAAACAAACAGAACAGTGTAAGAAACGTCTATGTGTGGAAGATTTTCAGTCCATATATTTCTTGTTAATCACTGTATATTAATCAGATCAGACAATAGTAGTAGAAGTAGCGAACGTAAACTCATCTAGTCAAAACAAAACAAAAAGTAATAATAGAAAATACAAAATTGTACAGCATTACTAAGTATTCAAAAGTAATCCAAGCAAGGCAGGTAGTCTGTTTCCAGTCGAAAATCTTTTATTAAGTACACAGACAAGCGATCCAAGTAAAACAAAAATAGAGTAATAATTTCCTCACAAGCTCTCTAAATATGTATATATATATAGTTTTTATCAGGCATGGGAGTGGTTTATTGTGCTGTAAAACAAAGTGTTATTGGTACACATGTTAAATTCACATCCCTTCCTCCATCAGTGTGACATTTGAGCTGGTCCTGCCCTACTTAGTAGCTGTCATAATAATATATAACCCTTATGTACTTTAAATAAAATTATATAATGATGTAGTACCTCTTATTTAACAAAATTATTAAGTAGATTATTAGGCCTGTGATTTTATCCAAGACAATATACTACATGGCTGGAAATATATCAACCTTAGTTCATTTGGCAATAAAAAATATATATATAAATATATACATATACATTTTGCATGTAAAAATCAATTTCTATTTTCATAACCTATTGTTAACAAAGATCAGTTTCGTCCTTCTAGACTTCTTCAGGTCTGTGTATAAGAACCCTAAAAACCTATATAATTGTATAATTAGTTAGTATTGTTATTACATATCATTTTGAACAAAGTGGAAAAAAGAACCAGAAAAAAATAAAAATAAGAAAAAAATGTATGTATGATGATGGAAACAAAATATACACTTACATTTCAACTGATTTAAAATGGTATTTAAAACCAGTTTGTAGAATAAAATAAAATAAAATACAATTAGTCATCTAAACAATGTGGCAATTTTCTAAGTTCCAGTGCACTTTTAATTGAACAGTAGTAGTTTAGTCCAGCCTTCCTAAAAGAGTTCAGCTTTAATTGCTACATGAGTTCATGATTCTCCAGAATATGCGGGATGTCTCTTTCAAGATCACCCATGTCTATGACATCCAGGATCTGGAACTTGAAACCTGTGTGTCTTTTATGTAGAGAAAGGTGTTTGGCTAGTGCATTATTTTTACATCCAGAGTGGATTTCTGACAGATGACATGAAATCCAACACTTGAATTTATTTACAGTATTACCCACATAGAATGCATCACATTCATTGCACTGTGCCTTGTAAATTACTTTTTTAGTGTTACAGTCATCCCCTGCACTGGTTTTAATAATCTTCTTTAAATAAGGGCAATAAAAACTATCACCTTGCTGTATAAATATACAAAATGTACAATAAAATCACAGACTTCAAAATCACAGACTTAATAATCTATTTAATAATTTGGTTAAATAAGAGGTACCACATCATTATTTAATTTTATTTAAAGTACATCATCATCATCATCTTTCAGCTTTTCCCATTAGGGGTCGCCACAGCGGATCATCTCTTTCCATTTCTTCCTATCCTCTGCATCTTGCTCTGTCACACCAACCTCCTGCATGTCCTCTCTCACCACGTCCATAAGCCTTATCATAGGCCTTCCTCTTTTCCTCTTACCTGGCAGCTCCATCCTTAGCACCTTTTTCCCAATATACCCATCATCCTTCCTCAGCACATGTCCAAACCAACACAATCTCATCTCTCTTGCTTTGTCTCCAAACTGTCCAACATGAGCTGACCCTCTAATATACTGATTCCTAATCCTTTCCACCCTAGTCACACTGAGTGCAAATCTTAACATCTTTAACTCTGTCACATCCAGCTCTGACTCCTGCCTTTTAGTCAATGCCACTGTCTCCAACCCATGTAACACAGCTGGTCTCACTACTGTCTTGCAGACCTTCCCTTTCACTCTTACTGGTACCCGTCTGTCACAAATCACTCCTGACACTCTTCTCCACCGTTTCCACCCTGCATGTACTTTCTCCTTCACCTCTCTTCCACATTCACCATTACTCTGAACTGTTGATCCCAAGTACTTAAACTCGTCCACCTTTACCAACTCTACTCCCTGCATCCTCACCATTCCTCTACCCTCCCTCTCATTTACACACATATATTCTGTCTTAGCCCTGCTGACCTTCATTCCTCTGCTCTCTAGAGCATATCTCCACCTCTCCAGAGTCTCCTCAACCTGATTCCTACTCTCACTACAGATCACAATGTCATCTGCAAACATCATAGTCCACGGGGCCTCCTGTCTGATCTCATCTGTCAACATATCCATCACTACTGCAAATAAGAAAGGACTCAGAGCTGATCCTTGATGTAATCCCACCTCCACCTTAAATGGATCTGTCACTCCCACTGCAGTCCTCACCACTGCCACACTACCCTCGTAGATATCCAGTACCACTCTTACATACTTCTCTGCCACTCCCGACTTCCTCATACAATACCACAACTCTTCTCTAGGCACCCTGTCATATGCTTTCTCCAAGTCTAAAAAGACAATGCAACTCCTTCTGACCTTCTCTGTATTTCTCCAATAACACTCGCAGAGCAAACATCGCATCTGTAGTGCTCTTTCCTGGCATGAAACCATACTGCTGATCACTAATCATCATCTCCCTTCTTAACCTAGCTTCTACTACTCTCTCCCATAACTTCAAGCTGTGACTGATCAATTTTATCCCTCTGTAGTTACTGCAGCTCTGCACATCACCCTTATTCTTAAAGATAGGTATCAAAACACATTTTCTCCACTCCTTAGGCATCCTCTGACTTTCCAAAATTTCATTAAACAATCTAGTTAAAAATTCCACTGCCATTTCTCCTAAGCACCTCCATGCTTCCATTGGGATGTCATCTGGGCCAACAGCCTTTCCATTCTTCATCCTCTTCATAGCTGTCCTTACTTCCTCCTTGCTTATCTGTTTCACTTCCTGATTCACTATCCCCACATCATCAACCTTCTCTCTCTCTCTCATTCTCTTCATTCATCAGCCTCTCAAAATACTCTTTCCATCTACTCAACACACTCTCCTCTCTTGTGAGTACCTTTCCCTCACTATCCTTTATCACCCTTACTTGCTGCACATCTTTCCCAGCTCTGTCCCTCTGTCTAGCCAATCAGCACAGGTCCTTTTCTCCCTCTTTAGTGTTCAATCTCTCATACAACTCTCCATTCGCCTTATCCTTAGCTTTTGCCATCTCTCTCTTTGCCATGCGCCTCATCACCTTATACTCATGTCTACTTTCCTCATCTCTGTGACAATCCCACTTCTTCTTCGCCAGCCTCTTCCTCTGTATACTCTCCTGTACTTCTTCATTCCACCACCAGGTCTCCTTGTCCTCCTTCCTCTGTCCAGATGTCACACCAAGCACCTTTCTAGCAGTCTCCCTTAATAGTTCTGCTGTAGTTACCCAGCTATTCGATAACTCTCCACTGCTTCCCAGTGTCTGTCTTAACTCTTCCCTAAACTCCACTTCACAATCACCCTTTTTTAACTTCCACCATTTAATCCCTGGCACTGCTTTCACACTCCTCCTCCTCTTCTTGATCACCAACGTCATCCTACAGACCACCATTCTATGCTGCTTAACTACACTTTCCCCTGCCACCACTTTACAGTCTCCAATCTCCTTCAGACTGGGCCTCCTACATAGGATATAATCCACCTGCGTGCATCTTCCTCCACTCTTGTACATCACCCTATGCTCCTCCCTCTTCTTAAAATACGTATTCACTACAGCCATGTCCATCCTTTTCACAAAATCCACAATCATCTGACCTTCTGCATTCCTCTCCTTAACACCATACCTACCCATCACTTCCTCATCCCCTCTGTTCACTTCACCAACATACCCATTAAAGTCCACTCCAATCACTAGTCTCTCACCCTTGGGTACACTCACCACAACTTTATCCAACTCACTCCAAAATTTCTCTTTCTCATCCATCGCACACCCAACTTGTGGAGCATATGCACTAACAACATTCATCATTACACCATCAATTTCGAGCTTCATAAACATCACTCTGTCAGACACTCTCTTCATGTCTAAAACACTCTTGGCATATTGTTCCTTTAGTATAACCCCTACCCCATTTCTCCTGCCATCCACACCATGATAAAACAATTTGAACCTGTTTCCTAAACACCTGGCCTTACTTCATTTCCATCTGGTTACTTGCACGCACAATATATCAACCTTCCTTCTCTCCATCATATCAGCTAGCTCTCTTCCTATATCAGTCATACTGCCAACATTTAAAGTTCCTACCCTCACTGCTACACTCCTAACCTTCCTCCTGTCTTCCTGCCTTTGGGCATGCCTTCGCCCTCCTCTTCTCCTTCGGCCAACCGTAGCCCAATTTCCACCAGCACCCTGTTGGCTAACAGTACTTAAATTTAATTTTATTTAAAGTACATAAGGGTTATATATTATTATGACAGCTACTAAGTAGGGCAGGACTAGCTAGAATGTCACACTGATGGAGGAAGGGATGTGAATTTAACATGTGTACCAATAACACTTTTTTACAGCACAATAAACCACTCCCATGCCTGATAAAAAGTATATATATATTTAGAAAGCTTGTGAGGAAATTATTACTCTATTTTTGTTTTTCTTGGATCGCTTGTCTGTGTACTTAATAAAGGATTTTCAACTGGAAACAGACACTTTGTTTGGATTACTTTTGAATAATTAGTAATGCTGTACAATTATATATTTTCTATTATTACTTTTTGTTTTGTTTTGTTTTGACTTAAGACAAGTTTAAGTTCGCTACTTCTACTACTGTTGTCTGATCTGATTAATATACAATGATTAACTAAAAATATATGGACTGAAAATCTTCCACACAGAGAAGTTTCTTACACTGTTTTGTTTTTAGACCCATTACACTTTAGTGGGTTGTATTGAGACTTCGGGGATACCAAGGAGATTACTTGTTCTTTCTTGGTACTTTGGTTTCTGAGACCAAGGTTTTTGTTCCGTCAAACAATAAACAAACCCAACCAGATGCTTAACAATTGTGGAAAATTTCTAGTTAACACCTCACACACAGTGAAACTAGCTGGAAATGTATATGCAGACAATAAAAGTGCTATCAATAACTCGTAAAAAAGCAAGAAAAAGGATACTTAATGTTATATATCACAGATCAGCTTCCTTCCTCCGAGTAGCTCAGTGTGAAATGGCAGACACACTCACAAGTTAACTTCTTAAGTACGGACTACATCAATTATAAAAATGTAACTATTTATTCTCAGAGTAAGAATAAAACTCTAATAATACTTCATACATTCATGCTGTTACTGAATATATTTATGCAATGTCTCCTAATCTACTCGATGACGAAAATGAAATGAGTTAATCTAATATATGTAATAGGTTACAAAACTAAGAAAAAGAGCGGTCAGTAATAAACAGAAAAGGAGAAATGAGGAATTCCAACCTGAGAAAAAAAGATGAATGGAAATACATGAAACAAATGAAACATTGCTAATTTATCACACTATGAGCTATAGAGTTCAGGAACTGTTTTACTTAGAAGAATGGCCTGTCTTTATATTGTCTAAAAGATTTTGTAAAAACCTTGCATAATTTTAAAATGCTTTGTAAATAATTGAATCTAAAGATTTTGTTTTTGAATATACAGGAGTTCTGTGACAAAAGTTTATTTAAAAAAGTGTGCATTTACAGCTACTGCTAGTTATGAAGCAGTGAAAATGAGATTAGGGCAGGTTTGAACAATGATGTTTTAAAATATTTAAATTTGCCAGAAGATGAAACTGAAGCATTGTACTTGTTAAAGGAAAAGTCTGAAATTCTAATAATCCATGCTAATATGAGTGGGTCTACTACTGTATCAGACTAAGAATTTTGTAAGCAACAAATGATGAACCTGTTTCATCATGCAGACAGATATAAGTATGTCAAAGAAATACAATATTAATGACAAGCATAGTGCTGCTAAATGCAACTCTGTATGAAACGAATAGCAGTGAACATATTATGACAGATAGAAGCATACCTATATATTTACAAACATCTCTTACCTTATATATGTGGTAAATCAAATGTCCATAAATGTTTAACTGTAGTATTAGTTTTAAATGACTGTTCCACTGAGCTGCCATCCATTTATATAAAGTATATCAGTTAATACAACATATAATAAAACCTGTATCACATATTAAATATCAATAATTATAAAAAGTTGTTGGTAAAATGTAATCAAAATTCATATTTTTTATATTTTGTTATCTGTTATTTCAAGATAGTCTACCGTTTTGGTATTTATCATTTTAAATAATAAAAGTATTTGCTTTAGAAAGTGAATTCTCTCACAGCTATGGGTGGTGCTATGCCCTCAGCCGTGCCACTGTCCATCTAGGTAACTGAAAAATAACATATGTATATGACTTACCTCCAGATTTACTAATCTTCTGTGCAGGGCTAGTCTAGTCCTCCATGGAAGCGGCCGCTTAGGAGGAGGACGGCAGCGTGCCATGCATATTAATGAAGGCGCACTGCCCGACCACCTAGGCATATATGGAGTGTATACAAGTGCAGGGGGCATGTCTGAGAGCAGCGCTCTCGCAATAAACATGCCCCTGCAAAGTAAAACAGCAGAAAGTGAAAATAAATGTGCAAGGCAGCTCATAGGTGTCTGCATATCCCCACCAACAGTCCCCCATGTGTACAACAGCAACAGTACATATAAATAAACCGAAGAAAACCTGTTATATTGTTCTTAAATCCGAGTAAAGCTAACCGTAGGTGCCCGGGTGTGCCCATCGCTTAGCTATGGTTAAAGCAGCTTAAAAGGCTGAAGAGGATAACAAGGAAGATATATGCAAATGAAGCAGCACAGCAATAGTGTAGTGGGCAGTGCATCCGCCTAACGGGCAGACATTCCTGGTTTGTGTCCCACTGCAGCACATACCCTTCACCATGCGAAATCTGTATATGAACACTTTTTATTCATGTATTTGCTGTATAACCTATTAAATAACATTTAAATGTGAACTGGAGTACTGCATTAAATACACATGTGAAGTGTCAGTGTCATAATGAATAAGGCACTAGTAAGCAGGTTTAAGCACAAATAAACAGTAGTAAGCACATATAAGCACTAGTAAGCGTGTTTAAGTGCATTTGCGCAGGGGGTAAGCATTACCTACACAGATTAAGCAAAGTAGAAGCTAACTGAATTTTTGAAACTGTAACCGGAGGTTAGCAGTGCTTAGCTCCGTGCAAACCCATGCACACCCATGTACACCTGCTTTAAAGTGCCTTAATCAATTTGTACCCAACGGCCCATGTTCTGCCCAGCAACAAAATAAACAGCTTCTGCAAGGCTCAAACTCAGGACCCTGTACACTATAGTCACAGTAGTTAACTGCTAAGCCATCATAGCAACACACATGCATCAGGTATCAGCAAACTAATCCTCACCACAGGAAAATCAAACCAAACGTGAACTGAATCTATGTACAGTGTGATGTTGTATAACCTGCTACAAACATAAATATGTGAAGTGCCTAGCTTGTGTATACTATGGATAGGTATGGCTAAATATCACTGTATTTCTCTGACAGCTGCAGATGAGCGGGCTGCGAACCAGCAAGCCCATGACACTAGGTTGCAAAGGCTGCATTGCAAGACAGGTTGGTAATTATTTTGCATGTACTGTCATAACAAATAAATATAAGAGCCTGAGAAAGTGTTGTACCAGTAGAAATAAAGGTGTAATATTCTGTGAATAAAGGTATAGCTCCTGGAGTGCTTCTGTTTACACTTCTTTCATATGTTGTTGAAATGTTGCATACTATAAATACTACTGTTGTATTAAGCAGTGTCACCCACACTGTGGTATGCAGATAAATGTGTATGAAGGTCTGTATAACAATGTCGGAAGTGCCAAGAGGTCACTCACATTGTACAACTGAAGGAGACTTAGAAAACATGAGAAAGCTTCACATGAATTCCCTGATAGCACAATGTACTGTGATATTAACTGTAAGCTTTTTGTCACACACAGCAGGGGTTTGAATCCTGGGAGTGCTAGCAAGTTGTATGCATAATCATACACCACAACTGTATAGATTTTGCTATAATGTTCAGACAGAAAGTTGTATGCATAATTACACCCGATAACTGTACAGACTTTGCTAGAATGTTCAAATAGAAAGTTGTATGCATATTCAAACCCCTCAACTGTTCTAATCTGTCCAGCATGTCCCGATAAATGGCCCCACATCACCAGCCTGGTACCCTGTTCCCCTGTAAAATCAGTGTGATGATCCAAGAAATGTAGGCAGCCATTAATGACATATAACTGATAGTCAGACGTGCACATAGTCAGAGAATGCATATGAACACAAAACTGTCATTCCAGCATCTCACCCAAAGTGTATGAGAGCAATTCTCAACATAAGTTCCATTAATACCTGCATCTTGTCACGCCTGTATGTAAGGCACAGGTCACGTATATAATAATCTATAAACATACCATTGTACAATATAAGGCCATTGAGTAGTGTAATAATACATGTAAGGGACAGATCACTGCAGTGACTAAGAATGTAGTGAAAACCACAAGGATATATTAGTTGTTAATTGAACTCTCTCTCTCACCCCTACCATATGTGCAAAAATATCCCAATGACACACCTCAATCGGTATATGTACACTCCAAACTTTTGTTGGGACATATGTCCTATTGGTTTATAAATATTCACATTTGTTTCTATGCATGTGCCATGTTAAAATACCCCCATATTGGTGGCTTGTTGCCATCAATGAAACCTGTATGCTGTTGTAATGGCCACTGTTGTTCCATATATGCATGTGTTCTGCTTGCTCTGCAACTGTTTTAAATCTGGTGTTTTGGGTCAATGGGTATACCTATGCATGCTGTTATTACTAATCCTGAATGCTGTTGACTATTACTAACCCATATCTGTCTGTAAACTGCAACACCATAGCTCATATGGGAAGGCCAGTCCCGGCGGACCCACCTGTCCCACCTCAGCTGGCCATGGCACTGGGAACCAGCACGTCTGTGGCCCAGCCTAGGACCTCCTCCTCCATAGGTCCTGCACCACCTTCGGGTGGAACCACTGCAGAAGATGGGGCTCGACCACGCCCTGGGAGCGGAGGCAGAGAGGAACCAGTCACCTGTCGTCAGGTCCAGGCAGTAGTGCATAGGGAGATCGATAGGGCTTTTTGAGACCAGCTGCGCCAGCTTAAGGGCTGAGTGGCGCAATTAGAGGGTGAGCCTGCCCCTCCTACACAACCCCCAGCACGGCAACCTTTGGGGCAGTGAAAGTGCAGTGGAGACTGCCAGTGGCTGGGAACCTCAGTCCCCACTGTTTCCATTTGGGGGCTCATGGGCTTGCGACTTCCAAACAGCCCTCCCCATCCAAGGTGTTTACCCCCCACATGTGTCATATACTGCCCCTGTATGTGTCTTGTTTGTCTTGTCTGTTAACCTACCCAACCTACCTCCCCAAATATACCTACTACCCCTCACCAACATCCCACTCTCACCTGAAAAAAAAGGGCAAGCTGTTCCCACAAAAAAATCTCACCCCCATACATAGCTGTCAATTTTGCATACGTGTCCACTGGACACATGTAATCTGGTCTAATTGGCATCACAATGAATTTATGTCATCCTCACCCCTCTCCCAGTGGTTTGAGTGTCCAAATCTGCCTCCAAATTCAGTGCATATGCACAGCTGTTGCTGTAGAAAAATGGGCAGCTATGGACCTTACCTCCACCCTTCCTGCAAATGCCTAGCTATTTTCCCCACTGTCTTTCCCTCTTTGTCCCCCTTTTTCACCACTTTCATATCAACCTTTTTTCTTTTCTTTTAAAGAAATTAGAGTGGGATTAAGTGGCAGTATGCACTTTTAAGCAGCAGTAAGTGGGTTTAAGCCTGTTTGAGCAGGGGTAAGCACTGCCTACATAGGTTAAGCAATATAGCAACTAATTGAGTGTAAGACACTGTAACCAGAAGTTAGCAGTGCTTACCTACACGCAAACCCACTTATAACTGCTTTAAAGTGCCTTAATCACTCAGAATCCAACTGCTGGTGTTCTGGCCAACAACAACATAAACAGCTACTGCAAGGCTCAAACCAAGGACCCTGCAGACCATAGACAAAGTGATTTACACTAAGCCATAACAGACACAAATAAATTCAGTGTTTTCAGAAACATATCATCCAGTCCAGTCATGCAACAGTACAGAGAATGTATGCAAACATCTAGATGTGTGTGTGTGTGTGTGTGTGTGTGTGTGTGTGTGTGTGTGTGTGTGTGTGTGTGTGTACTGTACAAACATCCACAGAATGTCCAGGTTATGTCATGAAATATAACCCCTACTGTACATAACATGTGTAGCAGTCTGATATATCACTGGCTTGTTATCAGATACGATGACACTAATTATGGTGTACAACACATATGTACCACTTCCTGCATAACATATGTACAAAGGTTGACAAAGGTGTGGCTGGGAGCACATACACAGGGCCAATATTGACATGTTGCTGTGATAACCTCATACATTTACTGTTGTAATGGGGTTTGTTGCAACATATGTCCTATGAGGGATATAAAGTCAGTAACCGTCATGGCCTTCACCATCTACAGACTGCAATCCTCACACTACCTTCTGCAGTCCACAGATAGATATGAAACCAAAGGCACAACACTGCCCAGTCTGCAGATGAGCCTGCAGTTGGGGATTCCTCATAAACATGGAACTGACATGGCAGGTATTGAGACATGTATGACAGCTATATCCAGACAAACACTGTGAAACCAACATTAATCCAAATGCAGTATAGCAGCACTTACAGTCTGTAGTCAGGTCTGGCACTTCCCACTCCTATTTTTTGCCCTCTTTCCACAATGTATGTTGTTAGAGGTAAATCCCCAATCCATCTGAGATGCTGTTTGACAAACAACAGATCTAGTTCCTGCTCACAGTGAATGAAAAGGGCCAACACCAACGTGATGTTCCTAGATATTGGAGTGTGTTTCCATGCAATTGGCTATGGGAATGTTACCAAAGCTGTTCAACATGCAATCAGCTGGTGAGGGTTGCGATTTGTGCAGAGGCCATCAGCTGATCATCACTTAAAATACTCATGCTGCTTCCTAAGCAAAGCAGGTGTGGGTCTCCACATCCACCAGAGAGTGAGTGGGAGAGGCAGACAGAGGCAGATACATGTCAGGGAGAGGTGGGAGAGTAAAAGTGAAGTATTTTTGTGTCACACACCTACCAGCACAGGGTATCAAACACCAGACAACTATGTAGTGCTATCACAGTTCGATGCAGTTATTGGATGCACCACATGGGTTACCTGTTGTGGAATACTCAGAATGTATATGTGATGGTGAGTGACAGCTGCAACAGGGATATGGTAGCTGTACAATAGGTGATGTACAAGTGCCTGTCTGCATGAACAGGTGCCAGCATCAACACAGCCACACCCTCACAGGGACGCACACATATTTACACACTTGGCAGGGCCAGGAGTACAACTCATCAGTAATGGGATTGCCACAACACATCACTGTGCAGGTATCACATGCACCACATGGGTCATACAGAGGTTGTATGGGCAAAATTATGAGGAGGTGTCAGACATCAGACAGCATGCTTCAGTATGCCCATGGGGGTTGTAGTGAGTGTGGATGTAGACATACACACCATACAACACACACACAAACACACAGGGTGCCAGCACTGACATGCATGGGTGCATGTCTGCACGGGTGTGTGGTGGTCAACTGTGCCAGCAGGCTATACAGGGGTAGGCGATGGGTATACCTTGGCATCAGGCCACATGACAATAGTCTGCATTGTGTCTCAGGGCTGTAGTTTCTGCATTTGCCCATACATGTGGGTACTGTATCCCCCATCCAGTCACCTGGGTGACTATTGTGTGTGGCCAATGCTGTGCATCGCTTGCCATGTATGTGTTCCTTAGTCCATGACATCGACTTTGTCTAGGATGTCCACACCTCCCATATGCATATACAGTGACATGTGGAACTGTACCTGGGGTATCTGGCCCATGTTGTGAACACAGATTCTCATCAGATGTGCTAGTCTTGCCCACCTGTGGCAGGGACTGGTAATGGGCATCAGGATTACCCTGCACCTACATTGATAGCATGCTAACAACATTCTCTGGTGTCATTGGCATCTGTCCATACAGGGCATGTTGTCAGGCATGGTACGTCTGTTGTGGGTCACATGTGTAGGCACCACAGGTGGTGCAGGTGTCCATTGGGGAGGTGCACTGTCTGCATGTGCGTGCATATTGGACAGATGGGGAGGGTGACGTGCCGTCTATAGGCAACTGATATCACTCCACAGTTACTATCAGTGGCCAATATACAGTGTACTACCCACATATTGGCTGTTGCCTAGGCATGTGTGTGTTTGTGTGTGTGTGTGTGTGTGTGTGTGTATGTATGAGACATGGGTGAGTGTGTGCTCTGGGTAATACTGGGGTTGCTAACTGTGATTGCCTGGCCTTAATGTCACATGTATGGGTATGGATATGCACCACAGCCTCTCGGCTATTTCACAGCAGTTATCCCTGTACAGCGGACATTTTGATATGTACTAGGGCCACCATTTAAGAATATTACAAAACTCACCACACATTGGGCCCAGGTGTCATACACGCACATCCATCTCCATCCAGGATACAAGTTAAAAACACACACACACCTATCATGTCTGGGAGTAGAACCCCTATTTAACTGGTTTATTACACTACAGCATGATGCAGTTATAGTACATGTCAAAGACATTACTGGAGTACTCTTTTCCCAAAAGTGTATTTCACACTGAATGACATCAGCAGGATTGCCAAAGTAGGCCATTTGAAATGTATTGTGAGTGACTAGTCTAAAATGCATTGCTCTCTACACAGACAGTGAGACACACATAAAACATCCACAATCGACATGTGTGGGTATAAAACCCCTGACAGAGGTGCATATCAGACTACAGCATGGGGCTGTTATAGGACACACCATGGGGATTACTAGAGAACACCTTCCCCAAAGGTGTATTTCACAATTAATGACATCAGCAGGATTATCAAAGTACGACATTTGAAATGTACTGTGAGTGACTAGCCTAAAATGCATTGTTCCCTACACAGACAGTGAGACACACACAAAATATCCACAGCTGATATGTGTGGGTATAGAACCCCTGATAGAGATCTATATCACACTACAGCATAGGGCTGTTATAGGACACACCACAGGGATTATTGGAGTACTCCTTCCCCAAAGATGCATTTTCACAATGAATGACATCGGCAGGCTTACCAAAGTAGGGCATTTGAAATGTACTGTGAGTGACTAGCCTATGATGCATTGCTCCATACACAGACATTGAAACACACACAAAGCATCCAGAACTGCCATGGGTGGAGATGGAACCCTACCACAGTTCTAAATCACACTCCAGCAGTACGCAGTTACCGGACACTCTACAGAGATTACTGGGCTGCGACCTTCTCAGAGGTGTAGTTCAAGGAGGGAGACATCATCAGCCTTGCCAATCATGAGTATATGAATTGTAAGGTGTGTGAATATCCTAAAAAGCATTGCTTTCTACACAATCAGAGACAGACAGATATGCACACACACACAGTTGCCAATTCTGGGGTTAGAACACCTATTTAATTACTTTATTACACTACCTCAATATGCAGTTACAGGAAGTGCTACAGAGATTGCTAAGCAACAATCTTCCCAGAGGTATATTTCTAGGTGGGTGACATCAGCAGCCTTGCCAAAGTTGAGTATATGAATTGTTAGGAATGTGAGTGCCCTAAAAAGCATTGACTCTATACAATTAGAGACAGATAGACATGCACACACACACTCACACAGTTGCTAAGTCTGGGATTAGAACACATATCTAACTACTTTATCACACTACATAGTTACAGGACACGCTATGGAGATTACTAAACTACAACCTTCCCAGACGTGTATTTCTAGGTGGGTGACATCAGCAGCCTTGCCAAAGTTGAGTATATGAATTGTAAGGAGTGTGAGTACACTAAAAAGCATTGCTCTCTAAACAATCAGACGCAGTTGCCAAGTTTGGGTTTAGAACACCTACCTAACTACTTTATCACACTACAGCAGTACGCAGTTACAGGACACACTACGGAGATTACTGGACAACAACCTTCCTTGAGGTGTAGTTCTAGGTGGGTAACATCAGCAGCCTTGCCAAAGTTGAG
Source organism: Protopterus annectens (assembly GCF_019279795.1). Taxonomy (NCBI): domain Eukaryota; kingdom Metazoa; phylum Chordata; order Ceratodontiformes; family Protopteridae; genus Protopterus; species Protopterus annectens. The sequence continues at coordinate 565,156,177 of NC_056735.1, forward strand.
TATATGAATTGTGAGTACCCTAAAAAGCATTGCTCTCGACACAGTTAGACACACACACAAACAGTTGCCAAGTCTAGGGTTAGAACTCCTACCTAACTAGTTTATCACACTACAGCAGTACACAGTTACGGGATGTTCCACGGTGATTACTGGGCTGCAGCTCTCCCAAATGTGTATTTCACATTGGATTACCTCAGCAGGGTTGTCATAGTAGGGCTATGGAGAGGGCGGTGTGTGCATGGGCTACAACTCATTCATGTACGGGTTGACACACCACATGCGGGCACACATGGGGTCATATGTCACAGGTACGTGTATACAGCTGCTAGACGACTACTTCCTTGTACAGTCATGTTGCACAGCTGGCACGTGCACCACATAGTCAGATACTGGTGGCTAGTATCTGCAGTGAGTGATATCTGCACCGCATGTGTTTGGGGCCCTTTGGCTGTGTGCTGGGTGGGACAGGCCTGGATGGCTCTTTGTCACAGTGACCCTCTTCCACATATCTATGTACATCTACCTTTGGCTTATTATAGTGTGTTGTCCTGACATATATGTCTGTATTCCTATCCAGTGTGTGTGCAAGGCATGAGTGGTGCATACTGATGACTGTCTGCACTAACAACTGCAACTGTCAGATATGTCTGGTCCACTGGTGTTTGCAGTCATGGCCTTCATGTGTTTCAGTGTGTGAGCATGCCCAGTATAACCTTTCAGTATGTTGTAGACTGACATTGCCTTCATTTCTCAAGTGTGAGAGCATGCCTAGTATGGCCGTCTGTATTGAATCTGTGGATCGTGTCCAGGCAGTTTGTGCTGCAGTGCTGACCTTTGTGTTGTACACCAACAGGTAGCATCCTGTCTCTGCAGGGTATCCATCGATCATTTGGCTTTGACTGTTACTACATTTCTGCATAGCAGGGGGGGCACACCTGACTGTTTCTATATTTCTACACAGGAGTGGGGGCACACCTGACTGTTATTACATTACTATGTAGGATGGGAATGGCACACCTGACTATTTCTACATTTCTACATAGGGTTGGGGGGGCACACCTGACAGTTGTTACATTACTATGTAGCATGGGGGGGCACACCTGACAGTTGTTACATTACTATGTAGGATGGGGGGCACACCTGACTGTTATTACATTACTATGTAGGATGGGGGGCACACTTGACTATTTCTACATTTCTACACAGGGTTGGGGGGGCACACCTGATTGTTATTACATTACTATGTAGGATATGGGGGGCACACGTGAAACATGTACATATTTGCTATGATCGTACTGGTATGTCAGGTACTCCATTTCATTCTGTATTGCTAACTATCATGCTGACTAGAGGCATACCAGTGTACTACAGATTGTGGCGTTGGTTGCCATACATATTACTGCCTGTCTTTTTACCCTTCAGAACTAACATCCCACTGCCTGCCGTGCTGTGGTCTGTCTGTGTAGGCCTGGGGGGGTTAACCATAGCCATCATTCTGGGGCCATGCCACAGGCTCTGTTTGGGTTTGTCTACACCTGTCCTGCTGGCTGAGACTGTTGTTGGGTATATGAATAATCCTGACTGGCATGTGTGGGTCATATGGACACACATGTCGCACAGCACATTTTCTGCAGTGGGTTTTGTCACCCTGTGTAGTACTGGCAACTATGGTGACTCCAGTATGTGTTGCAGATGTCATGGTGCCACTATGGGTGTATACTGTCTGCTGCCATAACATTCAGCCACCCAATTCCCCTGCATGCTCACATCCATACCATAGCTACAGGTGACAACACTTTTTACTCCATTTGGCAATTGGTAGGTTGATTGACTTACCTTGAGGGTGTGCCAGACTTGCTGATGGTGCTGGAAGTGTGCCTATGTCAGATGCACATAGTACACTCCTTATACATGGTTGAGCACAGGTAGTATCATGTTTGGCATCCCTTTTACTGTATGTGCAAGTAAGAGAGAGGTGTCATTCCCTGGGTCCCTACTGTGTCAGTGCATGTACTATGTGTTGCCTCTTTGCCAAGGCCAGGGCATACTGGGCATGCCTCCTTCTACCTACTGGGGCAGGCTCAGGCTGTTCCTCCTCTGGGTCACTCTGTGCCAGTGCAGGCCTTGGCATTGGTTGGGGGCTGTGTGGCCCTTCCCCATGCTGCTCCTGCTGCATCTGTTTCTGCAGGATCATATTATGTAGCATAGCACATGCCATAACAATTTGGGTACATGTAGCTGGTGAATACTGCAAGGCTCCATCAGATGTGTCCAGACACCAGAACCGTGACCTGAGCATCCCAAACATATGCTCTATTATATATCTGGCCTGTGTGTGTGCCTCATTATGGCATTGTTGTTCAGGTGTGTGTGCATTTCTGATGGGTGTCATCAGCCATGGCTCCAGTGGGTACCCAGCATACCCCACTAGGTGACAATAGGGTATGTCCACATTGGCAAATCTCTGGTACAGTTGCATCAGATGCCGTGTGTGGGAATTGTCATAGTTTCCAGGGCAGCCAGCAAACGCATTCATTACAATGCCATGGGCATCACAAACAACCTGGCAGTTGATTGAGGGGATGCCCCTGTGGTTGATATAGGCCCTACCCTGCGCACCGGGTGGTGCTTTTATGTGTATGTGCGTGCAGTCTATAGCACCCACTACCCCAGGGTATTCTGCTATTTGGTGGAAGAGATGCATACTGCTGGTCAACCCCTCACGGGTCTTGAGGAAATATATATGCTTACTGGCATGTGCTGACAAGGCATCCAGGAACTGGTGGAATACTCTGGATGCTGATGCCTGTGAGATCCCCATGATATCCCCAGTTGTGCTTTGGGAGGTACCTGTGGCTAGTATACCTAGGCCTACACATACCTTGGTGTCCACTGGGATGAGTTTTCCTCGGTCAATTTGATGTGTCAGGTGTGGCCGGCACAGCTCAACAATTTGCTGTAGGAGGTCTCTGTCCACCCTATAGCGCTCCACTATCTCCAGCTCATGTAGCCCCTGGTAGTTTACCCTGGGTCTGTACTCTCTTCTCCGTCTCCTCAATGTAGGTTGTCCGGCAGCATTCACATCCTCACCACCCTCAGCCTCTTGCACATGTTGTTTTATGTTGCCTGCTGCAGCCCTTCTCATTTTGTAGGTTTGTTTCTTAAAATTTCCCAGCTTGTATACACCAGCGATGTAGAGTGTGGGAAAAAACAGAGGGGAAGGTGTTTTCTTAGTTTATAGTAGTGTTCTGGGCTGGTCTGGTCTGCTGCCTGTGTAATTGGCTGATTCTGATACATTTCACCTGCCAGCTAAAGTAGTTCTATTTGAATACCTTCCTACTGCTGTTTTCCCTTTCCATTGCCTTCCTGTTTAAGCCCATGTGCACGCTGTGCAAACAAAGTGCTCATATGTGCACACTGCTGCTATTTCTTGGTTTAACTTCTTTTTTCTTCCTGTAAAACCATGTGTGTGGCGTTCACACCCGCTTACACTTTGTAAAGAGTGCTAGGCAGGTTTAGACACACCCCTTAGCTTAGCTGTGCTACGCTAGGCACAAACCCAAGCCACAGGGCTCCAGTCCACTTACAGTATGCCTGACACACCCACTCATGATGTCATCTACCTCCTAGTCTTGCACTCAGCTATTCATACTCTTACACTGTTGGGACCTGCCTCACATGGTGGGGAAAACTGGGATTCACTATCCTTCCCCTCATTTGCTTAGGATTGCCTGCTAATGCATATTTACATGTCTCACACTGAGCCTCCCCCCTTAGCAACCACTATTCACTGGCCAGGTTGTCTTCTGCCTGCCATTGACTTGCATGGCAGAATACTGATTTTAGTTAGAATACTTATTTTAGGTTTATTTTATTATTTTCTCCCCGATCCCATTTGCGAACCACTGCCCTATGCTTAAACAGCCGAGATCAGCTTAAAATAAAATAAAGGTTGATTTTTTTTTTATTTTTTGTATTGTTTGCAATGCCAATGGCCTTATACTTGGCCATTGGCATGTTTCCTCAATAATATGCAGCATTTATTTGGAACTGCCATAGCTCCGTTTTGGATTTTGCAGTACCATACTCAATTACTAACCGAGTACATTTCTGCATATTACACTACCCTGCATGCCCTGATTCCAGCTTCCTGGATGGCAGATTTACCTCATTTGCATGGCTTTCACCTGCAAATGGGGTAATTTGCATATGGGAGCTGGGAACTTGCAGCACTAGTGCTAGAGCGCTCGTGCACATCAAACGAGCATGTACGTGGATCGCTCAGCCACCATATTGGCAAAATTTCCTCTTACACTAATCAGGCACGCCGTGCAAGCTTTTGAGAATCCGGGGTTAGACTTTATTGTAATTGTATTCATTTTATCAATGACACACTTATTGTATGCCATTTTACCTAGTACTTGTACATAGCTGATTTTCACATGTAAATGTAATTCAAAATTAACTAATGCAAACATTTAAAAAGTTAACGGGGTACAGAAACAATCATTACTCAACTACTATGTGCCTATACTTCATGAAGAACATTATAATGAAATTTCATTTTGTGAAGATATTAGATTTGTGCTCTGTGGATATCAAATTTAAAGGAGAGGTTCCTATAATGGATGCAGATTGTTAACAGAATAGATTCTATCATTTAAGAAGTTAAGGAAGGCAGGGGCAAATCAGTGACAACAAAATGGCATTCAGATAAACAATTCTGAAAATACATACTTGATGAAAGAACTGCGTGCACTTATTGGTTATACTCCTAAGCTGGTCTCCTGGAAAAGAGACAACCTTGGAGCTACTTTCTTCAAGAAAGACAGAAAAAGGAATTATTAAGCTATAAATGAAAAGTAACTTAAGTGTAGAAATAATGGACAACGTAAACATTTTAAGATAACTAATGAGTTTATTCATCTAGTGATACAGTGTACATGCACACTTGTTTTGATTATGTTGAGTATGTTATAGGAATGTGACTGAGTATGTGTCAAGTATACTATGTTGGGGTGACAATTATTAGAAAGTACTGAACATGAAATTTATGAACATAAATTTATATATGCTATTGAAAACAAAGTACTGATAATGCCTTATATTAGCATTTAGTGGTGTGGATTGGTTTTAGTGGTTTTAATTTAGAAATTTTTAAATGAAAATATTATGGATGGTGATGAAAATTTTAGATTGGAGGAGGAATGAATCATTTTGCAGATTTTAGTTAAAGCTTAGTTTAAGCTTATGAATATCCTGCCCTTAATGACACTAAACTATTGAGAAATCCAAAGCAATAAATAGAGATAGAAAGAGAGAGAGATAGTATGTATACAACAGTCCTTTGCTCAGTTGAGCATTTGCTTGAAGAAGTACATGGCAGTAATGGTATGACAGTATTTGCATATACTATAGTTTATTCATGCAATGTGTGTTTCATATATTAAATTATTTATAATGATTTTCTCCCATTCACATTTTTATCTGGCTGTAGTTTGCCTACCGGTTGTTCTTTTTTTATAAAAGCTGCACAGATCTTTGTTGTACTGATTGCCTTTTTTTGCAGATTTTTTTTTTGCATTATTTGGATCTTTTCTCCTTAGTTAGCCACTGATAATAAAATCCTCTCAGCTGAGTATTCCTGTTCAACAAATGTAATGAAATAATACATCATCTGACCTCCTTTCTTTGTGAAAGAAGAGTCAATAATACCCAAAAGTTTTCCTTGAAGGTAAAGACCACAAGGGTGAAGTTTCTTCTCTAAGATGAAAAGTTATGTGTGCAATTTCTGCAGTCTACCCACCTCATTAAATCAATTTTCTATTGCCTTTTAATTATACCTTTAAATGGCTTTACCTACCCCTATAGGAAAACAGATCATTTACTGTTGTTTGTGGCCCTAAGTATGACAAGCATTTGAAGTGCTTGCCAGCGATGGATCTATTCGCCTCAAAGTACACTTGTTTAGAGAAGCAGCAACTGAAGGAAAATAATGAAAGGTCATGGAAAAGTTGAAAGAGTGTGTGTGTTGTTAAAAATTGCAAGAGATGGAAAACTCCAAAATATATTTTAAAATAATGGACTCCTACTTAACACTTCAAAGTATTCTGTGAATTTCTAAGTTGTTCTGCAGTGTGAAGAAACTTGGGGTTATGGAATGACTGTGGATTATAGAAAGTTAGAAGACAGTCTTAAAATGGGGGGGGGGGGCTGGAATGGTTCTGCTGCCAAACAGTTCTAACCCTGGAAGTGTTAGTACCTTTATTCCTGTGAACAGGGCTCTGCAGTAATTAATTATGTTTCTTTTTCTGATGCAGGAGATGCTAAAAATGTTTCATTATCATATGTACTGCAGTGTACTAGGTTGCTCTCTGCATGGACTGTGCTTCTGACCTATCATAGTTAATGATGTCATTCTTCTCAAGGTGTGTGTTATGCAAGCAGATTGACAGCAACGGCAAGGAAGTGAGGTTTGAGTGACCATCTTTGGCACTGGTTTCTTTGCTATGAACACACGCTTGATATATTTATATAATGCAGTTTGCCTCAGTATTGACTGTGACTAGGAGACAACATGTGTCTGCAGATTTGTAGTATGCAGCATGGTAAGATACTCACTGGAACTGAAGCTTCAGTGTTAGTGTGGGCCTGCAGACCTAGTACCTTGACACGGCCCACACACACTTAGCTGTACAATGTGAATTGTCAGACTCCTACACTATGCACACTATAGGTTGAAGCTTATACTGTAATTTGACAGAGTTCTATGGTTGACTACCTTGATACTGTACAGAGGCTTCCCTCAATATTCATTTCATAAAGAAGCATCTCATCTGTAGTTACATACTACAAGTGATTGTTAAGCATTGTTCCAAGAAGGTGGGAGGCTATACCTAGTTGAGGAATCGATATTCTTAACATAAAGTACAATTCATAGAATCCTGGTTATAACCTGTCTCGCATGGTGGTTTGTTTATACACATGTTAGTAAGATAGAGCTAGGTAATGTCTCTCACATTAGTGCAAAAAGGCTCAAACAAGCATCATTAGAATTAATTTTGTACTTCATGTTCCAAGTACAAAGTTGCATTGCCTCAGAGTAAAAGGAATACTTTATTTTCCAAGAAAATTATCTACAGAGGAAACAGATATGATAATTTAGCACTGTAAGTGCATGACAATTATTATGCTTTTAGAGAAAGCTGTGTATGAAATCAACATTGAATACGAACATCCATTATGAAGTTCCTAATAAAATAAAATATTAATGAATTTTTGCAAAAGTAAACATATCACCTATTAAATATGCAAATTTCATGTATTTTGTTTATTTGTATTTGTTAACAAAGGGCACTCTGGTTTGATATTACAACAATGTGGTCACAGCTAAGTTTTAATTCTATGAGAAAGAGATGAGTATGCTAATGTTTAAACCACTCAGTAATTACTCAACTGCCTATCATCTGACACCATCTCTATCAAATATCCAATCTGCTGATACCCTGACTCGAATTTCAAAAGTCATGCAATTAATACTAACCATCCATAGTCATTACATTTGTACATAAGCATTTTTGTAGCTGTACACATATTACTTCTTCTACTATGTGATACACTGAGGGACATAAGAGTCTGACTTGACTTCATACTCTATAATAAGAATATTACCATTTACTTATCTAGTGTTTTGTGAAAATACTCAGGTCAGTCTCACCTTGACCAGAAAGATTTACATGTATACAATTTTTGTTTGCTCTCATATCACTATACTTTCCCCAAGGATGCTTGCTGGATTGATCTCTGCTTTGGAATTTTGCACTGTTGGGTGCATACTTCTATGAGCTCTGTAATAATAATGGCGCTATAATAATACATAAAAAATGGTGCTGGACAGCCAATAAACCCCCACTCATTCTCCAAGCCCAATCAGTGAACCACAGTGGAAAGTTGGCAACCCAAAAGAGTGAAATAATATACCAAAAGACAACAGGAAAAAAAAAACAAGGGTGTGTATTCATGGAAGGAAGTCCAACTGCCCTGACCAAAAATGTACTTTAGCTATGCCTTCCTTCCTGCCTATTAGCAGTGGCTCTTAAAAAGCTTTGGTTAGTGAGAAGAAGAAAAAAGACAAACAGAATGTACATAATGGAAGCAGCAACATCTGCAAGGATGAATGTGTGTATGATTATTTGTGCGTATGTGTGTGAATGCATGTCAACATTTTGTTAGTTTGCACTGCATGTGTTCAGTAAAGAGTTGAAATATATTACAGTGGTTATTATCTATGTATTAATTATTTTATTTATTTATACATACTTGTTTTACTGGGGTAGTGCACAGATCAATACTGACCAATTTCAGGCTCAACCTGGGAGAAATACAAAACATTTCACAAACAAAAAAGGAAGAATGTAAGCAATAACAGTAGCTCAGATTAGCAGCACAGAAAAAAACAAATATGAGTAAGAAGAAAAGTGTAATGTATAACATTTCTAATGTGGGTCACCATTCAGAAACTCTTTGAGAAGAGAAGTGGTGTTAGGTAATATGTTCTTGCTGAAGCAGAAGCATTTTGTATGGGTGAAGGGGTGCTTTTTGAGTTGCTTTATGAATTTTGACTAAGGGTTAATTTCTTTAAGTTCAAAGGGGGGCCTTGACAGAAGCTAGGTACCTCAGATGAGAATGCATGTTCAATGCTGGTAGAGGTTGGTTCTAACACTAATGAGAGTTAGTGTGGCTTATAAGTAGTATTTCAAGTTATATGAGAAGGTTTTTTTGTGATGTTTAGCTGCAAGGGGAGAGAACGTCTGGAACTGGAGTAATTTTGTACAATTGGGATCCTAACAGTAGGCTTGATATGTGTTGCATGAATAGTCATTTAGCATCTTCCTGGGTGGTATAGTGATGCTCACAGAGGAGTGAGTTTGTAATGATTCAAGAGATGGTACTGAAGGTTGTCTGGGGTGTTGTGGTGTTTTTCCTGGAGGTGGATGTGAAAATGAGAAGTCCATAGTCTCAGAGAGGAGGGCTCTGTTGGCAGTGGCTGCTCTGGTTGGTTGAGACAGAAAAGGAGAGAACTTTTTGGGCCCAGAACAGGAGCAAGTTTATTTGCACATTCACTCTATATGGAAATAGAAGTCTGAGATTCATTGAGCCGTAATCTTATAGGTTCATAGGTTCATAGGTAGGTACTAGGCTATTGGCCCAAGGGCCTACTTAAGCCTAGCCAACAAGGTTCCCTGGCTTACGCCACCCAAGAAAGTTATTTTCCTGTGCCACTGTTGAGCAGAGACACAGAAGTGATCCCTGGAGTGTATTTCCTATTTTCCATCCACTCATCAAGATTTTTCTTGAGAGTGCTAATGAAGAACTTTGCTTGACATAGATGGGTAGCCTGTTCCAGAGTATGGGAAGCCTCTGGGACAGGAATCTATCCCTCCAGCATGTCCTGTTTATTGTGGTGACATGGTTTAGGTCCCTAGAGCATGTAGCTTGGAGGGATTGGGATTTATTTAGGTGTAGCATGTCCAACAGCTCTGGGTTTGACATAGCTTTATATGTTAGGCAAAGATCACCTCGGAGTAGGCAATATGCTATGGAGTAAAGCTGGAGTTTTTTGAGGCGGTCAGTGTAGGGCATTTGTTTGAGGCCAGTAATCCTCTTTGTGAAGTACTTCTGTGTCCTTTCCAGCTGCTGCAGATGTCTTGTGAGGTACATTCAAAAAGGGGCGTTGTACTCTATAATGGGTCTAATGAGTGTCGAGTAGAGGGGAACAATGACCTCTTTTTTCCTGGATGAGAATCCTTTTATGATGAGGTGTGCCATGTAGAAGGACTTCCTGACTACTGTGGCGATGTGACTATCAAAGGAAAGACTACTGTCCACCTGGGTCCCAAGGTCTTTTATCACACATTCGGTGTTAAGTAGATTGCTGCCTATGTGCTAGTTCATGGTACAGAGTTCTAACCAAAGGGGATGACACTGCACATTTTGGCATTGAGCTTGAGGCCATGGCTCTGACACCAGGCATCTGTCTCAGTGAGGCCCTTTTGTAGGATGTCCAAATCATTTGGGGACTTGACTATGGCTCCTAGTTTGCAGTCATCTGCGAACTTTGTTAGCCATAGGCCTTGTGTGTTAGCCTGTACTTCAGAGAAGTAGATACCAAACAGGAGAGGTCCAAGGACGGAACCCTGTGGTACTCCATTTGTCACTGCTTTGAGGTCAGATTTTACATATTTGATGGTGGTGATGTTTCTGGGATATGGTTATGCAAGTTGGTGATGGTTAAATGGTAAAATACTTGGTGAATTTTATGTGAAGTTGTTGAAAAGTACTTTATAGTTTATGAGCCATTGGTGGAGTTCATGTAAGTCTGATTGGAGTTGGAATGGAATGTTGGTGTGAAAGTGAGTTGATCAGAGTTGTAGACAGTTGAGATAGTGTCTGTGTATGCTTTTATTATATGTGTGCATGCAAATGTGTTTGTGTTTTTGTGTGTGCTGGGCCAGTTATAAGTGTTTGCACTATATGTTTCCTGCCAACAGTGAGCTAAAATATATTATTATTGCTTTTATTAATGCATTTATACATCTAATCATTTGATCACACAGTCAAGAAGATGACTGTCACTGGTAAGTGTGTGTGTGTGTCTCTACGCCAGAATCTGTAAATGATTGAAATACCAAGTCTCTGTGCCTCTGCATCTGTTTTTCATGAGTGTGTTGGTGCATTTTTATGTGTGTGTGTGTGTGTGTGTGTGTGTGTGTGTGTGTGTGTGTGTGTGTGTGTGTGTGTGTGTGTGTGTGCGCGAGTGTGTGTGTGCACATGTGCGTGTGTGTGTTTGTAGACACTATTAAATACTTCTGTAATTTATATGCCAGTACTGCCATTAACCCCTAGCACTTGATGCACATCACTCTTATAAGAAGGGTAAAGTGATAAGCAGATCAGTTACTTGATTCCGAGAGTAAATAAAGTATAGTTGTGTACACTTACCATAAATGTAGATGTTCGAGTGTATTCACTGTTGCAGTCATCACATTTGGGTTATCTGCTTGCAGTAGCCCTCAGTCAGCCTGATTATCAAAGTCTTGGGTCCTGTGTCAGTTGCTGTTTCATCTTCCGTGACGTCAGGTAGGCAGGGGTATAAAGCATGCAGCCGACACCATCACATCAGTTTTTCTTGCCCCAGATGTCAGGTGCCCCCCTTAATGGGAAGCAATTAAATATATATATATATATTATATACAAGGTTATACCTCCAACAAAAAAGCAAATACACCAAAAAGCTTTTAAGTATAGTAGAGGAGAATAGAGGTATAGCCAAAAGAAGTCGGGGGCTGGAGGGAGGGTAACCAGGACTGCAACAGTGAATACACTCGAACATGTAGATGCATGGTAAAAGTACACAACTGTACTATGTTCTTTGTGTTTCACTGTTGCAGTCATCACATTTGGGTAGATTCCCAAAGCTAAGGATGGGAGGAGAAATTTAGATAGCATTGGGACCAGCTATAAGGCCCTACAAGACTGCAATGGCAAAGCAAGCTCTGGATTTAGAGAAAATTGGCAAATGGTAATGCTTGGTGAAAGTATGTACAGAACTCCAAGTAGCAGCTTCTAGGATGTCCCTGGTAGGGACACCTCTAGAGAAAGGCTGTAGAGGTAGATGCAGCCCTGGTTGAATGGGGTCTAATCCCTGTGGGATAGGTTTCCGATGGTGCTTATAGCAGAAATAAATGCAGTGGCCTATTCATTTAGAAATGGTTTGCTTTGAAATAGCCTTCCCCTCTGCCCCTGCAGCAAATGCCACCAGCAGTTGTTCAGATTTCCTTTGAAGTTTAGTCCTGTCCAAGTAACATCTAAGTTGTCTGTGCAAATCTAAGGAGTGCAGTATCCATTCCCCTTTGTTCTGCGGATTAGAAAAGAAGGTTGGCAAATGAATGGACTGATTAAGAGCGACACTGGATACCACTTTGGGCATGAAAGAAGGACTGGTCCTGAGGGACACCCTGTCCGCATGAAAGATGATGAAAGGCTTCACTGCCATAAGGGCCTGTAATTCAGATACCCTTCTTGCTGAAGTGATTGCTAAAAAGAAAGCTGTTTTCCAAGAAAGGAATTTTAACTCTGCAGTTGCAGCTGGCTCAAAAAGAGGAAGAGTGAGTTTTTTCCAATACAAAATTAAGGTTTCAGGCTGGAGTTGGGGCTCTCCTGGGTGGTCTCAGGTTTTTGGCCCCTCTGAGGAACTGCTTGAGCAGTGGGTGAGAAAAGAAGGGTGGTTCTGTGTTGTAATGAGCTGAAATGGCTGAGGCATGAATTTTGATGGAAAAAAAGAAAAGGCCCTTGTGAAGCATCTCAGTTAAGTATTGAAGAATCCGAGGTAAATTGGGGGCTGATTTGGCTATCCCTTGAGTTTGGTTCCAGGCACAGAATCTTTTCCATTTTTCAGCATAAGAATTTCTAGTACTAGGCCTCCTTGCCTCCAAAATGACATCCAACTCTTGTTTACTGAGGGATGGTAATGGAGAGATTAGGTAATTAGCCAGGCTGCCAGATTCAGGGTTTGATGCTGGTGGGTGCAAAATCTGTCTCTTCTGCTGAGACGGCAGGGTAGGGGTCTGAGGTAGGTGCCATGGGGCCAGCTGTGACACACTGCGCAAGAGGGGGTACCAGTGTTGGCATGGCCAGTCTGGTGCAATCAGTATCATCTTTGGTTTGTCCTGTTTGATCTTTAGTAGTACTTTGGAGAGGAGAGGCAGAGGAGGAAAGGCATAAACTGATAGATTTTTCCAGCTGAAGGACAGACCATCCACTTTCCAAACTTGTTTGCAGGGAGTCCTTGTGCAGAATTTTGCAACTGGTAATTCTGGGGGAGGCAAACAGGGCTATATCTGGGATCCCCCATTTGTTGGTCAACATGTTGAAAATCTTTGGTTCCAGTTTCCACTCGTGTGGGTCCATGAGATTTCTGCTTAGTTCGTCTGTCAGTGTATATAGTTTTCCAGGCAGGAATTGAGCCTGTAGATGCACTTGGTAGCTCAAGGCTGTGTTCCACAGAGCCATGGCTAGTCTGCAGAGGGGGTAGGAATGGATACCCCTCTGCTTGTTTATGTACCACATGTCAGTGGTGCTGTCCGTCTTTACCATTAATTGTCCTGGAAGAATGTGGTCCTTGAAGGCTGTCACAGCATTTTGTACAGCTAACATTTCTTTTTGATTGATATGCAGGTGCATTTGACTTGGGTTCCATTTGCCCTGAATGCACTTCCCTGCCAGGTGAACCCCCCATGCATAGTCTGATGCATCTGTTGTTAGGGTTTGGGCAACAGGGGGTAGAGCGAATGGTAGTCCCTTGTTTTGGTGGCAGGCCTCTGCCCGCCAAAGGAATTCTAACTGTAGGCAAGGCATGATAGAAATCATTGCTTCTAGATCCTGGGAACGATGACACCATAGGCTTTTTAGATACCATTGTAGTTTCCACATATACAGTCTTGCATATGGAATTAGTAGAATGCACGAGGCCATGAACCCCAAGGCTTGCAGTATTTGCCTTGCAGATAGCAGGGTTTTTGTGGCCACTAGTGTGAAGTAAGCTGTCAAATGAATTTGTTTCTCTGGCATGAGAAAAGCCATCTGTGAAGTTGTGTTCAAGCTTATTTCCAGGAATATAATTTGTTGACAGGGTACAAGATGTGATTTCTTTTTGTTTATGGTGTACCCCAGACAAGTTAACACCTTCTGTACAAATGCCAGATGATTCAGAAGTATGTCCTGGCTTTCTGCCTGAATTAGACAATCGTCCAGGTATGGGTATATTTGAATATTTCTCTGCCTGCAAAATGCAATGACTTGAGCTAGGCACTTTGTGAATTCCCTGGGCGCAGTAGGTAAGCCAAAGGGCAGTGCAGAGAACTGATAGTGCATTCAGCCTGCTTTGAAGCGTAGGTATTTTCTGCAAGATTCCCTGATTGGGATGTGCAGGTAGGCTTCCTTTAAATCCAGTGTTGCCAACCAGGCATCTTTGCCTATCATGGGAAGCAACTGGTGAAGAGTTAGCATCTTGAATTTTGGAATCACCAAAAAGGTATTTAGGATAAACAGGTCCAGGATAGGATGCCATGAGTTGTCTTTTCTGGGTACCAGGAAAAGTCCTGAGTAGAAACCTAGACCCTTTTCCTCTTCTGGTATAGCCTGAATAGCCTTTAATCTTAGGAGAGAGAGGGTACTTGCTTTTGAGCCTCTGCCCACTGATTTGGGGGTAGATCTGGCCAACCGTTTGGGGTTGGTAACATGTGGAAGTGAAATCTGTATCACTGGGAAATTGTTTAAAACCCATTTGTCCTGGGTAATGAGTTCCCAGTTTTTTGCTTGCAGAGCAATCTTTCCCCCCAAAGGAGCAGTCAGTTGAGAAGAGCTTGGAAGTTTTAAAGTTAAGTCATTGAGATAGCTTACCATAGGGGGGAGTCTTACTACTCCCTGATTTGGAAGTAGGAGCCTCCCACTGCTTAGTCCTGTGCATACCCTGGGACTGAAGCCTGGGTGTTCTGCTGGTTCTGGGTTTGAACTGAGAAGGCATGGAAGAGGGAGGAAAGGACCAATTTTTTGAGGGCCAATGCCTACTAAATCTAGGAGGCTGCACTTGTAAGATATCTTTAACAGTTTGCATAGATTTAGCTTTTCCCTCCATCTTTTTAAGAACTTCTTCTGCTTTATCGCCAAACATGCGGTCCTGATTTAAGGGAGCATCCAGTAATTTAGTTTTAACATGATCTGGCAAAGATTGGTTCTTAAGCAAAGCATATCTTCTAAGTACAGACCCGGTGACAGCAGCCCTGCAAGATGCCTCTAGGGAATCAAAACCACATTGCAAAGTATGCTTTCCAATCTGTTCAGCAGAATGCATTAAATCCTGCAAATCCTTATTTTCAGCACAATCAGGAATCAACATCATTTTCTGTTTAAGCAATCCAATAATATGCTGCTGATATTTTAACATATGAAACTGGCAATTTAAGGCCCTGATGGCCAAGGTTGCAGAGGTGTATACCTTCTTATCCCATCTATCCAGGGCCCTGGAATCTCTATCAGAGGGGGTAGGATTTTTGGCAGTAGTAGCCTTAATGCCCTTGGGTCCCTGTGAAATGGTCTCAGGATCCGCAGTAGGATTTTTAAAAAGGAACTTGTGAGAATCAGGAACCCTGTAATATCTATCAGATTTTCTGGGAGCAGGTGTTAAGAGTCAGGGGCCAAGCTAGATTCCAAAAAGGCATTGTCAACAATGTCCAGCACATGAGGAATAGCTAAAGGCCTGTGTTGAGGCAGAAGTAAGAAATCTCTAAGCCTGTTTTTAGAATCAGTGTAATCCTGGCTTTCCCAGTGAAAATGCTCCCTATGTGTATGCAAGATTTCACCAAAAGAAAAATCCTCTGGGGAGAAGCAGAGGGAATAGAGTCCTCTGCATCAGAATCCTCATAGGTAGATAAGGGTAAATCCTGGTCATCAGAGAAGACAGAAATTTCAGAATCCTGGTCAGAAGTATCATAATCAAATTCAGTCCTAAGTCTCTTAGAGGGGGAAGGATGGCTTCCCCTGATTAAAGTAATAAGGTCTTCAGCCATTCTTATCATTTGTTTTTTAGGCATAGAGGCCTGACCATGCAGTCTAGGTGTAGGTTTCCTAGGCATAGTTCGAGGTTTTGGCCTAGAAGAAGAAGATGGCATTGGTTTGATATGCAAATCAGTAGGCCTGAATACATCCTCAGAAGTTGGTGCCTGCACAGTGGCTCCAGACCCATCCAAGGTAGAGACATACACAGGTTCCACAGTTGAAGCATCTCGTGGCATACTGGACTCTGAATGGGTCTCAGTAGAGGTCTGCAAATCTGAAGTAGCTTGTATCAGGGGCTGAGAAAGAGTCTCGCTGAGTACCGGTGAACTGGTGACTAGCTTAGGAGAAGTGTCACTGGCAGCTTTGGACCTAGAAGGCCTATCTCTGTCTTTATCTTTGTATTTTTTCAGAATGTCGGTAGTCAGATGGCTTACCAAAGACATATCTGGATAATTGAACCGAACACAAAAATATTTAGAAGCGAAAATGTATCGACGATGAATAGTCCGTGATTTAAATAAGGCACAAATCAGACAGTGAGGTACATCATGGTCAGGGCCTAGGCAAGGAATACAGAACGAATGAAAATCTTTATGAGGTGTTTGCTTTCCACAAGAAATACAATTATTGACTTTTACTAACATCGGTTTAGAACAAGAAAAAGTTTCCTAAAGGGGTATTTAGCTTTAGTTGAAGACTTCGGTTCTGAAACTCGAAAATGAAAATTTCAGGAGTCGGCTGACCGGCACTTGCGAACTGCTTCTGCTTTGGGCACCGCGCGGCAAGAAAGACTGATGTAATGGCATCGGCTGCATGCTTTATACCCCTGACTACCTGACGCCATGGAAGATGAGACAGCAACGAAAGCAGGACCCAAGACTATGATAATCAGGCCGACTGAGGGCTACTGCAAGCAGATAACCCAAATGTGATGACTGCAACAGTGAAACATGAAAAACATCTTCTTGGACAAAACTTCTCAACAAATACTGAAAGAATAGCTGAAGAAAGTTGTAACTTGCACTAGAGATAGAGTTGTTCCTGGGAGTTTTCTAGATGTATTGTCATTTGGAGAATAGGAGCAGTCTGAACAGGTACACTATCCACTTAATGAACTCATCTTCTGGGAATATAGCCAGCATCCAATATCAAAGTACAGGAACAACAGGAATCACAGATCATTCCAAGGCAGCAGATATTTCCAGCAGACTGCTAAACTCATC
>NC_056735.1:565175514-565273014 GCF_019279795.1 Protopterus annectens
TTACAATGACACAAACATTTTGAAATCGTACTGCATTCACTCCAAAAGTCACATACCGAAGAATACTGTCTTAATAAAGATAATAGTAGATGACATTAAGAATCGTTATGCCATAATATTTAAGAAGAACATGATATTATAACCAGAGCTGCTTTAGGCAGTTCCCCAGGTGCTGTTCCCCCACCACCAGACTTTAGGACCAAGTAAAGAAAAGAAAATAGCCTCCACTAGGTAAAAAACTATTATGTTTTTACAAAACACCTCTTTGCATTCATTGAAACTCACTTCAGCAACTGTATTAATAAGCAATGCAATCTCCTTGCTACAGTACTTGTATCAGATATACTGCAACCAATTCATTTAAGTAGCTCTGATCTCAACTGTGGCTATTTAAGTAAGTACAATCAGTGCTTGCATTTGCAGGCATACCTCACCAATCTCGCTCAGTGACCATACCCCTAACTTGCACGGACTGATTGGCATAGTTTCTACACTGCTGATCTTGATCCCTAACATTTAGAACCGCCCTGTTCACCTCTTCCTAGCTACAACTTTGATTGTAACAATTTGCATAGAAGTCCTGTTTGAAATGACTGAAGGTCAATAAAGTGTCAGCTGAATAAGAAGACATTTTCTAGACTTTTTTATGTTAGAATTGCAGTTAGTTTCCCATGCAAATCAGTTGCTGCTCATATGACTAGATAACAGTAATGATATTGAAGTATTTAAAAAGGTAATTGAATACAGTTCAGTGGAAGAACTAAACCTAATACCAAAAACAACTGTTTTGTTTTTATTTCTTTTTAGAATGGCAGGCTATCGAGTTGTTATAACTTGCACTAAAGTTATGCAATACAGGTACATTCTGCAATACTGAACAATAATGACATGAGCACGACACAGACAACCTTAGTTCAAATTGTGGCTCAGACGCTAGAACACCCAATGGGAGAGAAGGGCAGTTAGTGGCAGTTGTTAGCTTACCCATCCTGGGGGAAGGAGTGGACATTCTGGTCAGCATCCATCATTATTCAGGCCAAGGTTTGCTTGGCACCAACATTGTCAGGAATGGAGATGTGGGATTACCGATTCCTGGCTGGTGATGGCAGACCTTTAAATTCTGGATGGAAGCTTGCACAAGTAAAGGGAGGAATTAGGATGCGCTGCAGTGTCACATGTGGGCATATGTTCAACAGATAACATGGACTTTTGGGTTATCTGTTTTTTCTAGATTATTGGCAGAGCAGATTAAGTATGAGTCATTTGCATAATGAATGTTGGTAGCATGTTTACTTACAGCATGGAGGCTGTTTATAAATACACTGAAAAGGACTTGTGCAGAACAGAGTCTAGTAAAATTAGAAAGGGTATGATGTGTGTTTGTCATTTCATGTCCTATTGTCTGCCAGTGAGTTAGCTGTTAGACCAGGAAAGAACTTGTGGCCCTAGTACTAATGAAAAAGCCTATTTAGCAGAAGTTGGTCGGATGTAGTGTCAAATGATTTTGATAAGTCTAAGAATACTGAAATGGTTTTGCCTTTGATACTGTTCTGGTTGATGGAGGTGGTGAAGTAAAGAAGGGCAGAAATAATACTTTGATGTGGACATAATCCCTGTTGTATGGTAGACAGAAGGTTATTATCAGATAGAAAGCTATGTAGCTGGACTCACTGCGCTGCAGAGAGAGAACAAAGGAATTTCAAAGCTGTCCCTCCTGTTTAGATGGTAAATACACTACAGGAGAACTGTTTCATGCAAGTTCAGATATTCAGTTGTATTCATCCTGCTTTCTTTGATTGTTTGTGTTTTGAGCTCCCTAGCTAGCACATGCAGATAGACTCTGAAAGACCTTTATAGGGTGACTGCTATACACTCTGGAAAAGGAATCACTGTCTCTGCTACTGCATCTTTTTAATTCAGAGTATAGCCAGCACATATAACATATTCATTTGCATTGAGTGAAAGGGAAGTTTGCTATCAAGGTATTTAACCAAGTCTCCCTGCTATTGAGCTGGACCTTTCCCTACAGAGGAACCAATGCTTATGCGCAAGGAATTATCTTCAGTTTTCTGGATTTCCCACAGAATGGATACAGAAAGGGCTACATTCCAATGCTCATCAAGGATCAAAGACCTTTGAACAAGGAAAATATGCTAACAAAGCACTTTTAGACACAGACAACAACTTTTTTGTTTGTTTGGACTTACTCGTGTTATGTTGCATGCCTGATCAAACTACATGGAATTGATGCAAGTCACTTCTTGATTTTAACTGCTGTATAGCATTTATTTTCCTAACACCTACTAAATTGTTAAGATATTAATTTATTTCTAATATATAATCAATTCTGTTTATGTAAAAAATCCAACCTGGTGCGATCTTGCTGTTTTAATTTTTTTGTGTCACTGGAACATAAAACAATAGATTTGGAAAAGGAACAAATAAGTGTACAGCCAGTTTATTTTCACCCACAGATAAATGCATAACTTACACTACAAAATATTTTATTCCAGCTAATTGTTCTGACAGCATAATGAACCATGGTATACAGTAAATGTGAAGTGTGCAGTGACATATCAGAGTTATAATCACTAGCTCTCCAGGATTTCCATTCTTTCAGATCGAACCCACTGCCTTTTAGTACAACCTTACCAAAAGTAATTGAATGTTGACCAGAATTATTTTGCATAACCACATCCATGCAATATTTCTTGGGGGAGGTTATAAATAGTGACTCTTCAGCATAATGCACTTTATTCCAAGTTTTGGAAAACTTCCACCATTACTTAAAACTAACAGAATATGAGCACAGCTTACTGTTTATCATTACAATGTCATTTTTAAATAATCAAATTGTAAAAGTTAGCACTAAACAGTCACACTCCTTTATAGGCAGATACTACACAGTTGTAGGTACATGTGCAATGCATAAAACCCTTTCATCAACAAATAAACTATCAGCCATAAGCACTCTTAGTTGAATAATAAAATTCTTTACTAGAAATAATTTAAAGCACTGTTTTTTTAATTAAGTATGGAAATATTACAACATGGCATACAAAATTAAAAGCAAAGCATTCAACAAGAAAATAGTAAGAAAAAGTCTGTTTAGCATCTAAACTAGTAATGATCTACTTCTGGTTATGCTGTACTGTAGACGTAATGTTTCTGATTTTTATGTTATTACAGGCCATGTGCTTAAGCGCTGTCTCCAAGAATATCCTCAAGCAGTTTCTCCTGCAATTCTATAATTGTTGCCATTGGAATAAGCAGTCAGTCTTTCTGTTTGTTAGACTCAAGACAGGGGTTTTCTGAGTTTCTAACTTAAATTTATAAGATACCTTATCTGATTCCATAGTTATGTTTCCAAGGGCTACAAGATTTAAGTTTGGCATTTTAGAAGTTGTCCCAAGGAATTTTAGCGGTAGTTGGTGGGAGCTTCAGGTTGATCTTAGAGACCATATTTCTCTGGTTCCTGTTCTAAGAAAAAGAGCTTTAAACATCTGAATTTTTATTGTATTTTGTATAATATATTATTTTTAACAATGTAAAATTCAGCATTTTCTAAAGTTTTTTCTGTGAATATTTAAAATACAAAGGTTTTTAGTGTTTTAGTGTCTATGCCCCGGATTCACGAATCCTCCGTGTAAAACTTAATAAGTCTTACTTGGAGGCTGCAGTTGAACGGTATGACGTCAGCGTACCATGAATATGCATGAGGGCATGCTGACTCAACAGTAAGTCTTACACGGACCGTGTAAGAAAACAGGGGGCGTGTCCAACTGCCGAGCAGTCTATATGTCCACGCCCCTGCAAGTGTTTTAAAACTAAACAAAGCACACACACAAGAGCGAGTCCGCTCAAATGTCCCTGCACCCAACACCACACTCCCTGATATTGTAAACCCCTATCACAGTTCTAAAACGCAAAACATTAAATATATTTTTTTAAATCCCCAAAATAGCTGCCCATATTTGCGCGTGTGTGCACGGGTGTGCCCATTGCTTAGCTAGAGTTAGCAATTCTGACATGGAAGAGCATAAGAAATAATGTTAATGCCAATCACGCCAAATAGCAATAGTGTAATGGTACAGCGTTCGCACAAAGAAGAGGCATTTACAGTTCGAGTCCCACCACTCCCCTTCCTATTTAATTTTTAAATCAGTATATGAAATAATACCTGACAAATATGTTTAAACATTACTAAAAAGCAGTGAAATGGCCAATGTATCAGTGTACAAAATAAATATTTTAAAGGATCCTGATATAAAATTGCCTGCAGTTAAGCAGCGCTTCACCCAGCGCAATAGATTTGCCCATAGTTCAATGGTGCTTTAACCAGCGTAATGTGTTTGCGTGGATGTGCGCACCACGCCAACCAGGGCACCATAGGGCACCGAGGAGCAACATAGAGCAAAGTTGCTTAAATGCAGCCACACCCCCTAGCCTGTCTGGATAGTATGAAAATAAAATGAATGACAAGGTTCGAATGCAGGACTCTGGGCATCAGAAGCAAAGTACAGAACCACTAAGCCATGACAACATAGGGGAAACAGCCACTATTAACATACATATACTTACGAATGGCAGTTTAACCATTACTAAGCAGGTCTGCAGTCAGCCGAGAATTTTATAAAATGGCCAATCACAAAAAAGTGCGGGAAATGTGGCATATTTAAGCCCCACAGGTGGGAATACACGCCATAACTGATTGTAGCTCACATCTGCAGTTAGAATGTCTGGTGTCGGAGAGGGAACACGCTTCCAAGCGCAACGTTTGGGCATCGAGGAGTCCAAATACATGGTTTGGCTCCTTGTCCACCATCACGAGTCAAGACTCCTGCAGGGCCAGTTCCAAGGGATGGAGTACAAGGCAGAGGCTTGGAACCGGTTAGCTTGTGACCTCACCAGTGCCACAGGCATTACTTGGACTGGTGAGCAGGTCCGTCACCACCATGCAGACCTGAAGAGATGAAAGCAGGATTTACTTTACAGCTGCAGGTGACCGTGCTATGAATCAGCAAGCCTATACTGATAGGCTGCTAAGGCTGTGTTACCAGGCAGGTTAGTGATTATTCTGCATGCATTGTTATATAAAATATGGGAGAGAGCATGAAAGAAAGTGTTGTAGTCCAATAATACAGCCATAAAATTGCCTGAATAAGTCCTCTGCATGTACTGTCAGATAAAAACGTCAGAGAGGCAGAAAAAGAGTGCAGAAACCCATTAAAAAAGGTAACATATGTCTGGAATAATATCTCTGCAGGCACTGTCATATAAAATAAGTGAGCGAGCCTGAAAAAAGATTGTTCTAACCTATTAATAAAGGTATAATATGTCTTGAACATGGTTGCCATATACACTGTTAAAACAAATAATGGAGTGAGCCTGTGGAAAAGTGTGTAATGTCATTAATAAAGGTCTAAAACCCAGAGTGTGTCTGTATCACAGAGTCTGAAATGTTGTTGTACCCTTGCAGTATACAATCAGTACTGTCTGAAAAGGTGCTGGCAGCCCAGAGTTGTGCAGTCCCATATAAAGTGGGTGATAGAAGTACTAGTAGCTGTGAAACATATATACAGTCCACAACAGGAAGTTACTGGCTGGCATGAATAAGTAAACCTGGCACACGTGTAGCATTTTATTTTTTCCCCAGAAATGTGAGTGTGTGTTAAGAAATGCAGGGTTCTGTACAAGATATGTAGATAAAGAAATATAAATGCAATCAAGAAATATGTAGCAGTAACATCTGCATCCTGGGCAGTTAGTATGTCAGATATAGGTCAGGCATATATTGAACTAGCCAAACCCAATACACAACCTAATGTATGGTGGCAAGTGTAATAATACAGGTAGGGGATATACACTTGCGGTCACTAGGAATGTAGTGTAGACTAAAAGGTCATTATAAGATGGTAACCGAGGTTTTTTATACACCCTACTGTATGTGCATAAACCATGCAATTCCACACCTCAATGGGTATGTGTAATCTTAAATATTTGTTGGGACATATGTCCTATTGTTCTATAAATATTTGCATTCATGTTGATGCATGTGCCCTGTTTAAACACCACAATCATGGTGGCCTGTTGCTACCAAACATCCCTGCATGCTGTTGGAATAACCACTGTGGTTCAATATATGCATGTGTTATGCTTGCTGTTCAATTGTTGTACCCTTGGTGTGTTGGGTTAATGGGAATATTATTGCATGCTGTTACAACTAATCTGGAATGCTGTTTTGCTTATATTGTAATTAAACACACCTAATCACAGAATGTATGGGAAGGCCGGTCCCAGCTGACCCACCTGTCCCTCCTCAGCCGGCGAGTGCACCTGGCACCAGCAGGTCCGGTGCCAAGCCCGGGCTCCCCTCCTCCATTGGTCCTGTGCCACCTTCAGGTAGAAGCGCTGCAGGAGATGGGGCTCATCCCCCCGTGCAAGTGTGGGCGGAGAAGGGCCACCTGTCACCCTTCAAAGGGTCCGGGCTGTGGTACATAGGGAGATCCAGCGTTCAGTTGCTGATCCCCTACTCCAGCTTGAGGCAAGAGTGGCGCATCTCACGGGTGAGCCTGCCCATCCTATGCAGCCCCCAGCACAGCCACCCTCGAGGCTGTGAAGGTTCAGTGGTGACTGCCCATGGGTGGGGATCTCAGTTGCACTGTTACCATCTGTGGGCTCATGGGCTTGCGATTTCCAAACATCCAACCCCGTCAATTGTGTTCACCCACCCCATGTGTCATACACCACCCCTATATGCATCTTGTCTGTCTTGTCTGTTTACCTTCCCAACCTACCTCCCTGGACATACCTACTTCCTCTACCTCACTTCCCACTCTCACCTGAAAAAAAACAAAAAAGAGCAATCTGTACCCACAAAAAAAATTATGCCCCATACATAGTTGCCTATTTTGCACACATGTCCATCGGGCAAACATGTAAGCTGATAATTAGAATTGGCAGTACAACATACTTTGTTGTCTTCACCCTTCTCCCAGGGGTGGAAGGTTTCAAATTTCACTCCAAATTCATTGTATATGCACAGCTGTTGCTGTTAAAGAAGTGGGCAGCTATGGACCTTCCCTACACCCGTCCTTCACATCCCGAGCTTGTTTACCTACTGTGTGTCTCTCTTTGTGCCCCCTTTTTTACCACTTTCCTATCTTCCCATTTTCTTTTCTTTAAAAGAAATTAGCGCAGGGGTTAGCGGGAGTAAGCATTTTTAAGCAGTAGTAAGCGGGTTTAAGCGAGTGTGTGCATGTGTACTCTTAGCTAAGTGTCGCTAAGTGTTGCGCAAACCCACGCAAACTCACTTACAACTGCTTAAAAGTGCCTTAGTCACTCTACGGCAGGGCCCTTGTTCTGCTCAGCAGCAAAAGAAAATACCTCTGCCAGTCTCGAACCCCAGACCATTGACATAATAGACTGTATGAATTACCACTAAGCCACAGCAGATATACAAACACCTTGGTTCTGAAATAAATATATCATGCATTACAATGAGGGAATGTAAATGAAAATTAGGAATGGTATAACACTAATCCTTTTCTATGGGTCTTTACCAGCAGTGGTTGTGGAATTGCATGACATGACTGTGAAAGGACAACCAGCCATCCTAGCAGGGAATAATGTTACAGTAGCACCTTACAAACACCACACAGTATCAGACCAGGATTAATACTGGCCACAGGAATACAGTGCAATAACCACATTTGTATGGCAGTTAATTGTGTAAGTGAGAAAAAAGTAAATACTCCCATGTATCCTGTGTTAACATTTGGAGGGGTGAGTGCATGTCTACACTGAGCTGTGTGTACTGGAAGCAGCAACATTCAGGTTTGAGTACAACATGCATATAACTGGCTACAACCCTAGCATCAGATAAGAGACATATACCAACCTTCAGACTGACACAATGGTGTCCAGAGCAAACAAGCATGGGCCCCACCTTGGAAATCTGAAAGGGCTAAGCCTACCTAAACTAGCATTTTATAGCAGTGGGCTGCAATCAAAGTGAGTAATGCAATCACCAAACAGCAGGCTGCATGCAATTACTGAATGGTGGGCAGCAATTGGTGCAGAGGCTGTCACATGCACAAGTGCATATACCTAGAAAAGCAGGCTGTACCTGCAGTCCACACATGCAACTATATCATTGCAGGTGCTGTGAGATAGAGAGTGAGAGAGAAACAGAGAGAGACACACACGGACACAGACACAGACACAACTGAGACAGAGACAGAACAGAACAGAGTGAGAAACAGAGACAGAACATTGAATAGAGGGCAAAAACCAAACAAAAACACCAATAAAAAAAAACTACAAAACCGTAACACACGGAGCAGGGAAATACTAAGGTAAGGTATGTAATTCACATGTATGTGTTGGCATGTTGTAGATGTTACTGAAGAGTACTCTACACACTGCAAATCATCCATGTGTGGCAGCAGTATGTATCTATCTGTATCTGCACATGTGCATAGGGCAAAGGACATACTGCAACTGTTAGTGAAGAGTGGACAGATATCTGTCAGTGAAGGTTGATATGTGCATATATCCATGAAAGTTGTAGTGTGTGGCTTAGAAAACAGCATGCAGTGTGCAGGAGCGGCCGTAGGTCAACTGGTGCCCTAGGCAAAAGGGCTCCATGGCGCCCCCACCACACTTCCTGGTGCCTCCATCCTTGTCTTACTACACCACATAAATAGTGGAAAAGCACCCCTGCTAGAGTGGTGCCCTAGGCAGCCGCCCAGTTGGCCTATGCCTAAGGCCAGCTATGGTAGTGTTGATATACATCATGTGGTGGTTAAATGCTGTGAGACATGTGTGTCAGATCTGCTGTGTTACAGCCAGTGAGGCCTGCTAATGCAACAAGGGCTGAGGACACCCACATGCATTCTGCACAACACTGTGCAATTTAATCCCATACCTGTACATCCCACGACTGTCGCATACGTGATATCCCCACCATGAAAGGTGGACTGTACATCTGCCTATATGTACATCCATGCGTACAGCAATGTATGTGTACATGTATGTGTATAGATATGCATGTATATAATATATTTCTACATATATATATATATATATATATATATATATATTTCTACATAGATATATATATATATATATATAGAGTGAGAGAGAGAGACTGAGAGACACGGGTTCATATGTACCACAACAGGTGTGTGGTGACCAAGGCACGGACTGTAGACAAGTGTTGATACTACAGTGCCATTCCACCTTCCCAAAACAGTGTACCGATTAACTACCACATAGGTACAGATGTACCTAACAGTGAAGGTGTGATAAGGGAACATGGGACACAGGTGGACAGTAGCCTCCACTTTGATGAAGACAGTGCCACACTACACCTGTAATCTGTCTGTGTGGTATGTGTCATGACAACAGGTGTGTCAGCTATGGTCCTATAGGGTAGAGTTCCCCTGTACTCATCACAATTCCCTGTGTGGTATGTACTTCACATGACAACTACACCAGGTGAACAGGCCACAGACAGACCCCCAGAGGGTAATACTGGCTGCAAACAGATGCCCTATGCAGACTGACTCACAAAATCACAATTACACTGTATTGCATAGTTGTAGGGAACTCAGTAACAGTTGGATCCTCCCAGTACTATACAATAACAGTAACCAGTGGTATTGACTGCCAAACGTTCCTGGTACCACTCCTGTGTGGCATATAGCCCTCTTAGGTACATGCAAATACACTAGGGATATGTCCATCAACATCTGGAAATGCATACATTGGCCTACACTGCATTCCCTGGATGGGACGCATATCCTACACAAGGGTATCATACAGACAGATACCTGTTGTCCAATACATGCTGTATTGGACAACAGCCGTCTATGTAAGCCATCTATGGCATATTCATCCACATTTACTATACATACTATCCCAACAGTACCACATAGGTGGTAGCCCTCAACATGTATGTTGGGTACCAATGTGTACAGAGAGACACGTGTTATGTCATCTGTCCCTTGGTATCCACATATCCATAGGTATTGTGGGGTCCCTCGGTGTTTCACATGACACATTAGGGGCCTGCATGCAAATCCACAGGGCTGGTGTACACCTATAATGACTGTCCATTATTGCCAGTCGTTGTTGTGTATGAACATGTCTGACATATACCCCGGCAATTACCCTCACTCACAGTACTCTATAGTACCTGTCATGGGTGTGTGTGGCAGCGATGTCCTTGGCCACAGATCATTATATTGGCCGGGCTTGACACAGGCATACATATGTGACCTATGATTTGTGAAGCAGCGGCACAATCTATCAAAGGTTACAAATGTATTCATGTCATATGCAGGCTTCACACCTATGTACTGAGTGAGGTCACATGTACACATATTTATCTGACACGCAGATACCCGATGTGTGCAATGCACATACTGTTTGAAACATTTGTCATACCGTAGTAAAAGCAAAACCCACACTGCACTGACCGCCTGTGGCACACACACACACACACACACACACACACACACACACACACACACACACACACACACACACACACTTGGCGTTTGCAGGACTCAAACCCCTACCTAACTATGTTATGATACTACAGAGATACGCATTAACATGGTGCGCTACATACATTACTGGGTGGTTTATGTTCTCCTTGAATATTTGTAGGATGCTAACATCATGGGACTTTCCAAAGAGGGATGTACCTCTTTTAATGTGTTTTCCCAGTCTCTAAAAAGGCTACTCCTCTCAAAGGAAACCACACACATACACGCTTGGCATTTGCAGGACGCAAACCCCTACCTAATTATGTTATGATTCTAGAGAGATACGCATTAACATGGCATGCTATATGCTTTACTGGGTGATTTCTGTTCTCCTGGTATATTTGTAGGATGATGACATCATCAGACTGGACATGGTAATGTGTGTACACATTGTTTTGCAATCCCAGGTATGATCCATGTAGGTTGGCAGGTATCAACAGCTTGTACAGGACCCCGTGAGTCTCACCTTGTGTGATCTATCTGTGGACACATTGACATCCCTCCATATGCCAACACATATCTATGCACAGATTGTTGATTTTGTGGATACGACATGTGTCTGTGATGTCGATGAAGAGCTGTTCAAAGTCTATGTGGGACATGTGTAGCTCTGTTCCATGATGTATGTCCTGGGTGGCTGCCTTGCAGATGGTGTAGCATGCTTGGGAGCCATGATCTGAAAATGAACATACCACAGTTGGTAGGGTTGTGTGTTTGTCGGTTTCCAATAGCTTTGTTTATCATGTTTGCCATGATTCACTCCATGGCCTTGCAGATCAGACTTTATAGGCTTACTGGACTATACTTCCCATGGTGTGTTGTGCACCCACACATGTGGGGAGTGCCTTATGTTGCTGTAACACATTCAACAGTTCCAGGTCCTGTGGAGTGGGTGAGGCTCAACAGACTGTTCAGGTGCAGGGTCTGTTTGTTCTGTAGTTCATGCATGACACATATTGGGAAACAATGTAATCCAATTGCTGCCATGCTTTTGGCTTTGGGGGGAGCTGTTCAGCCATTCTACATGTGATATCTCCTGGTATGATGTCAGGGACTATCATCTGTGGGAGGTGGGTATGTATACATGGGCCTGTCTGATAAGATGTTGGCAATGTCAGTAAGGTACAGTTGTCCCTGACTCAGCACATATATGCATGTATATTACTATTTATTACATAGCTGAAGGACATGTCATGATTCTCAGTCTGGACTCCTTCTCAGCCACACTTTACAAAACACCAACAAACCTGAGCACTAATCCCGGTTATACTCTTTTACACACTTAACACCCTACTGATCCTTTGTGCTCAGGCTACAGAGTATGTCATCATAATGCACTGGCATGTCCAGGGGTCGGTTTAATGTGTACTCTCCAGTCCGGCTAATGAATATTGTGGTTATGACATAATGTCACATCTGCCTCATGTACACAGACGACCCTCTCCTCCTCACATCACACTCACATATATGTGGGAGATGTAACAATACTGACATACAGGACACTGAGCTCTCTCGACCCATGACTGGCATAGTATATCAGGTGATGAGAGTGACCACACACACCACATATCAGTCTCACATACACCGATAGTGACAGCACACAAACCACATTATCACACATACACATATTCAGAGGCTCTACATACACTCTGCCTAGGCAGCAGAGACCTCCACAGCAGACACACATACAACTGTTACCCCACTACAATGCCCACATGTCACATAGTTCACAATGTCAGTGTGCCACACAGTCACTGCCCTTTGGGCTAAACAACACACCTGATACACTTGTTATAGGTGACACTTAATGTCAAACAGACTGTCGTCCCACTCACCAGGCCAAACAAGGGAATAGTCAATTTGAGCTGTCTCTCAGGTGCCAGGATCTGCCACATAACACATGCACTCAGGTCACTCCAAAGCAAGTCCAGGACTGGCTCCATCATTGTCCAAGCTGGTGCGTACAACCTCAGATGTTCTTCCCTGGACCACATGACATGAAACATAGAGGAACTCTGTGATAATGTAGCCCAGCCCAGTATTACCCTGACCTTGTCTAGCATCTTTCACTAACCAAGTATGATGTCACAGTATACCAACACACTGATCACGTTTAACAGTTGGCTAACATATTGGTGTTATTCAAAGGGGATACAGTGTTTGTCACCCTGGGGTGACATGCTCGACATGCCATGTAGCTTGTCCACTGTTTGGCACAATAAAGGTTGTCCTCCAATTCCACAGTACTATAGAAAGGCAAACTCTTACAAAGTAGAACCAAAGCTCTTTATTTCAACATAAAACACACAGATTGAGCGCACTTTCATCTCGTATCGTAAGACTTCATCAGAATCTAGCTGCCTGCATTCTTCAGCACTACAGTGCTTTGTTGCTATGTGTTCATGTGGCTTGTGGTTACTATGCCATGTAGCTTCCTTATGGACAGCTTGCACCTGTCACCCTTGGACCTTTGAACACTGGCTAGGGTACTTGCTGCCACCATAGTGCCTTATTTAAGCAGGGCTCAAAGGACAGAACCACCTCCATAGACATTACAGAGTACACGACACTGAGGGTAATGCTGCTCAACACCAGACGTATTACACTCAAATTGCGCCCACTCAGGGATCTCCTCAGTATGGAGGATAGCAATATCTGTGCACTAACAGACACATGGTTCAGGCTCCCACATGCAAAACAGCACTACCAGGTTGTATTTTGTACCATGCTTTCTGACCACATAACTTGGAATGGCCAACACAATTAGGGGGTGTATCCATATACATCACATATACACATACCTCAGGGTTGGTAGCACTGCACAAAGCGTCACTGACCATACATATGCACCTAACATTGTGCAAATCAGCCTTTTGGTTTTTGCCTGCTACAGACCACACTCCCCAACTCAGCAACCCCACTCAGCTTTCCTGGGAACATTGGACAATATGAAGGTCTCCCCAAACACCATTATATTGGGTGAAGTCAAATACCCACACATTGACTGTGGATAGTACTCAGGCCACAACACCCTCAACCAACAGTTGCTACTATTTCTACACTCATATGCTATGGCATAACCGGTCACCACACCCACATGAGGGGACAACATATTGGACATGATCATCACCGACATGGGGACTCTATGTGCCACACCTGCAATATACCCCTCATTGCTAAGGGCAGAACATACTTTATCTCACTGGACATCCATATCCTGTCCCCACACCCTTCCTGGGTAATGTTGGTGAACTTCCCATAGGAAAACGTCACACTCCTCCAAACCACGGTGGTATCCTTCTGAGACCCTGGGTCAGTGGTAAGTATGGCTCAGACTGCTGTATCCTTTACATACACATTCTATGGACACCTAGTGGACTGCATGGATTGATACATCCAAAATAACAACTGGACTCATTCCTGCAATGGCAGTGGACCTGTGTGGTAGACCCCAGCCATTCATATGCTTTACAACAAATGGAGGAAGCTACTACATGATACAGCACAATCCCAGACAGGGAAGGCATCTGTGATCTGTACTAGCAGACAGCTACAATCACTTGGGTAATTATGTCAGGCATGCTTCTAACGGACAATTGCACCAGACATGTCAGACACTCACAAGGCCTTCTTCAGTCGATTCAGGTACCTGACTGGACACTCACTGATATGCTGTGTGTTGATATGCTGTGTGTTACTGCATACCGACTAAACATACCCTAAACCCACTGATATTGCCATCATCCTGGCAAACAGGTTCAGTGCAGCTGTATCCCCCACATCTCCCCTAAGGTGGTACTGTCCATACCAACAGAGTGTAACCTCCCAGACATCACGAGTAAACAGGTGAGTGCTGCCCTCCCCACAGTGGACATCACAGCATCAATGGGACCAGACGATGTCCCAGCCTGTGTCGTACACAGCCTTCATGACAGACATAACACTCACATTACATCACTGTTTGACATAAGAGTTACTGCAACATATGTACCCACGATATGGCGTACAGCGATAATGGTCCCACTCCACTGATTACTGCCACAACAGACCACAGGCAATATCAGCATAAAAGGCTAATTAGCCTGTTCTGCAAAGCTATGGGGTGTATTGTAATGAGACTCATGCACATAGGCATGGGAAACCTACAGACAGTGGGTCCTACACATTACAGCATTGTTGTGGGCAGATCTTGCCTGTTGGACCTGTTCATATTCTTTCAACAGTTACCAGGTCCATCAGTGTTGGGACAGTTGTCCACACAGCCAGCCTGGACCTTGCACAACCCTTCAACACAATACCCCGCTCGGTCATTATGCAAAGGCTCCCCAGCATCAATATCGACACCTATCTGACACGATGGATTGCTACCTGGATCAGTGATAGCACCCACATGCTCAGTGTTGCAGGTGCCATGTCTGACTATACACCCATGACACATGGTATCCCACAAGGCTCAGTCCTGGGACCTCTCCTGTTCAGTATATATTTGTGTGATGTACAGGCTATCACAGGAGGGCTATGGCTGCCCATGTTCGCAGATGACTGCAAACTGGGTGCCATAATCAGCTCTCCTGCTGGCACACGCATACTCATACAGGGTCTCACAGAGATAGGTTGAATGGTGCCTGAGCCATGGCTCACGGCTACATGCCATTAGTTGCATAGTCATCCCCTCTGAGGATGACAAAATGCCCACACATTACCACATAGGTTGTAATCCATTACATACAGTAGTGGTTGTTATGGTTTTGGGGACACAATCTGTTTGTACTCTCGCCTTTGACAATCCTATTGCCATAGTGGTTAGACAGCATGTGTACATAGCCCACCATATCCCACATGGTTTCACATGTTGATCACGTGTGGTCATTTTGCCCCTATACTCTTCACGGCCATGCTTGGTTACTATGCCACATTTGGGATGTACCTTACCTGACACCTGCAGCAACTGTAATGGCCACAAATGTTACTCATTGAGCAGATGTAGGGACTCACACAGATGCCCTGCACAGTTCTGATACTCCAGCTATACTCAGTCACTTACCACCTACACGGATGTGTTGTATGCCTGTAGTTGCAGGCAATATCTGACCCAGACTTACTGGACATGCTCCACCTCAGGATATCCGACTCCCTTGGAACTACACACTCCAGGGACATATACCTCAGCACTGATGTTTAAAGGACATGCTGGGGGGACAGATTATTATCAGAAAGCCTCCACTCACTCCAGAGTGTAGTCCCGGTTTTGCATAGGCAGAGCCACCCACTGACCACCTACAGGTGACATCTTGACATGTGGATGGGTGATCACATGTTTACCCATGGGATATCTTCTGGGTCCCTGCTAGACAGAGGCACAATACACTCAACATGAATGGGCTATCTTGTGTGACCTACTATGCAGAGGCACAGTGTTCTGATTAGACTGGGTTGCAGAAGCCAAACACACTCTGGCTATTCTTGTACATGCCCTAGGGCAGATAGCCTAGTATCAAACTCTGAACCTATGATCATTTTCATGATTCACAATGTTTATTGCTGATATTGTTTGCAGGTTTTTATCATCTTTGCTTTCACACTTTCTATGAACCGCCTAGGTATCTGCAGAACATATTTGCTTATGGCAGGGTTCCACTATATTATTTCCCTGTCTGTTGTCATATCAGTGTGTGCACAGGGCAGATTGCTGGGTAGTGAGAGGTTTGTGCGTTAACACATGCAACTGCCTGCTATATGTGGCCCAATGCTGTACTCCAACATGGACAAAGTGTGTGAGCATGCCCAGTTCAGACTGTCAGTGTTCTGTTGCCTGACATTTGTCTCATGTATTCAAGTGTGTGAGCATGTCCAGTGTGACCTTTCAGTATGTTGCTGTCTGAGGTCCACTACATTTGTTGATGTACATGTCCAATATTAACATTTGTACTGTGTGTGTTGAAAGTCAGGTTCTATTCTTACTGCAGGACTCACCTTTGTGTCATAACTTGACAGGGGTTATGTTATGCCTGCAGGGTTCCCATGAAATACTTTGCATAGACTTATCGACATTTCTTCATACAGGCTAACCACTGCAATACTTTCATGGTTTAGTGGTTCAGTGCTATGACTATAGTGCACAGTATCCTGGTTTCGAAGCCCATCGCCGCTTATATTTTCATACTGAGCAGACCAGACTGCTTAGGGGCCAGTAGAGCAAATATGAGCATGTTGGCTTTTGTTCAGCTATGCCCTACCTAGACCCAGCTTGTCCAACATTGCTCAATATTAACCCTCATTGCTGGGCATTGGCCAAAATTACTCTACATTGACCACATTTGTAGTAGTTGGTGTGTGAGATTTTGTTTACATATACTTCATGATGGTAA
This sequence comes from Protopterus annectens, assembly GCF_019279795.1. Lineage (NCBI taxonomy): Eukaryota > Metazoa > Chordata > Ceratodontiformes > Protopteridae > Protopterus > Protopterus annectens. The sequence continues at coordinate 565,192,439 of NC_056735.1, forward strand.
ATGCTGTTTAGCACTGCTTTATATTGCTTAACACATGGCAATCATGCCTCAGGTGTTGATGCAGGGCTGCTTATGTTGGATGCACATACTACACTCCCTATACATACAAACCAAATAAATGAAAGGCCACCAACCGGAGAAAAAATTATTATATATTTATTAAACGGATCGTAGACACACACTTATGGTAAAATAATTTAGCAAACTCCAGAAAACAAATAAATATGTAAGCGCTTTCATAGATATGTGCATTTTTTAAATTTACAGCCAAACATTCTAGTGAGAAAATAGAGTATTTGGATGTGATTATTTCTAAGGACACATCCAACAAAAAATTGTCTCTAGAATATTTTGGAAAGACACTTTCTCCAACAGTTACCTTGATTTTCAGAGTAGTCATCCCTTTCATATGAAGAGAAACATCTATAAGGGACAGTTGGTAAGGGCTGTGAGAATGTATTTTACATCTGACACCTTCTTGGAAGAAGTTTCTAACATACAAAGCTATGCAAACCCAGAGCTGTTGGACATGATCCATGTAAAGAAATCCCAATCCCTCCGAGCTACACACTCTAGGGACCTAAACCTTGTCTCCACAATAAACAGAACATGCTGGAGGGATAGATTCCTGTCTCAGAGACTTCCCATACTCTGGAACAAACTACCTATCTATGTCAAACAAAGCTCCTCATTAGCATTCTTCAAGAAAAAATTTGATGATTGAATGGGAGATGGGAAATTCACCCTGGGGATAATTTCTGTGGCTCTGCTTGACAGAGGCACAGGAAAATTATTTTCTTGGGTGGCAAAAGCCAGGGTACCGTTTGGCTAGGTTTATATAGGCCCTAGGGCCAATAGCCTAGTAACTACCTATGAACCTATAATAGAAATGTTTAGGGTAAGGGGATACCCATAAGGACTTCTTGAAGAAGTAACAAAAGGAATGATGAAAGGATGGGGTTCAAAATATAAGCCCTTATTGGGAAGTGGTGTGACCATACAAAAAACGGGTAGTCAACATACTCATAGGGTCAATTTTGACACTAGTGTGGTCCTTCCTTAAGGTTCAAGTGAACGTGCATTGAGAGATATTATAAAGAAGAACTGGCATATATTCAAAGGAAACTTTGATATTTTTCACACACTTGGTGAGACCCCAAGCTTTATATACAAAGTTGGGAGAAATTTTAAATATTTGACAGAGCACACTTTCATTAACAAGACTATGTTTATCAAAGGAACTACTAAATGTGGTAGTTGCAATCAATGCCCCTACATCTTAGATAGCGATGTGGCCCTGATAGCCGGGCATGGTAGGAGCATTCCTCTACACAAGGGTAATTGTAATACAAGAGGTGTTATATATATTTCAGTTTGCCAAACATGTTCCTAGTACTATATTGGTAAAACGGAAAGGAATTTTAAGACCAGAATATATGAACACCTTTATGCCATTAATAAGGGGAATGTAAATAATGCATTGTATAGGCACACACTAGTATGTGAGGGAGATACAAGATTTAAGTTTGGCATTTTAGTAGTTATCCCAAGGAATTTTAAAGGTGGTTCGTGGGAGCTTCAGGTTGATCTTGGATAGTTTTATTGGATTGTTAGATTAAATGCCATTGCTGTACCAGGGTTAAACAACCATATTTCCCTGGTTCCTGCTCTAAGAAAAAGAGCTTTAAACATCTGAATTTTTATTGTATTTTGTATAATATATGATTTTTAACAATGTAAAATTCAACATTTTCTAAAGTTTTTTGTGTGTATATTTAAAGTACAAAGGTTTTTAGTGTTTTAGTGTCTATGTCTTTAAAATTGAGGGAGAATAATTGATTAATTGATTGTTTCATTGCATATAAAGGGTGTTGACTTGGAGCAATGTAATTTCTTCTGTTTCTTGTTCTGAGGAAGTCCCCGAGGTGTATACTGGGGAAGAAAGCGCTTAACAATAAAGAGACTGGAGTAATATACTCTTTGCAAGTATTTTGTTTCATGTGTTGGGCTTATGGTGCAGCTACTTGCTCATATTGGCACCTTTGAAGTTTTATTAGTAGTTTTTTTGGTGCCTTATCAAATGGATTTGTTGTTGATATATGTTTCCAAGGGAGAAAGGTATAATTCAGCAAACAAGATTCAAAATAAGGAAATTATCATGTGACTTAACTCAGCAATCTTGCATTGCATATTTGCACAGTCAGGCAGCAAGAATTTTGTCTCATTCGTTAAACTGTTATAAATTTCTACAATAGAAATGCACAATTATATACCATTTTTACAGTTTTTACATGTTGCACTTCATTTATAAAGGCAAGAACATGATTTTTCTCCACTTTCTTTCTTGGTTTAGTACAGTTTTAGTATATTTTTGAAATAAGGGAAATGTTTTAACATTATTGTTTCCTCACAGTCATGATTAACTGTTCATTTTCAGCAATTATGTCTCCTTTAGTCTATTTATATAACTTCTTTAAGGTAAAGTGGCACAGTTTGCTGGAAAACAAAATAATCATAGTAAGAGATCTTAAGATAATGTAGAGTGTCCCATACAGCACAGCTAACAAAACTTGGTTGTGTCATATGCCTAACGCAAGCAGTGTGTGAGGGCAGCAGACCAAACACCTATACAATGAAATACTCATGCTTAGCTACACTAATCACAAGTATCACTGCCAAGTTAAAAACACTCCAAATACTACAAAACTCATTAAGGGACCAGTGTCCACTATTCTCAACATAGTCACTGGAATACCTTAAAACAGTCTCAAAAACTATCCTTTCCCATTAAATGCCAAAGTCACCACAATCCATGTTAATAACCAATGTAGAGCAAGCTGACTGGGCCTAACATTATAGCTTTAATAAACTTCCCTCTGGCCTTTGTAGATCCTAAAACATAACAACGTGCTTGCAAGACAATTATTTCCACAGAGAAAAAAAAAAACTTCACAGTAACTGTGTTCCCTTGCTCATATCTTAGGTTAATCTAGCAAGTAAAATCATATGATTAAGTCTGGGAGAACTGGAAACTAAACTTAATTCCAAAAAGATTGTCAAGAATAACCATTCCTAAACATGTCACATGTAGAAACACTAATATAATTAAAACCTCTGATATCACAATATAAAATGTAATTAGGTCAATACAAAGAATCTGGCAAGCAGTAAAACTCCTATGAACTTACAAGTTATTCACTAAAATTTACCCACAAATTAATATGAGCAAGGTCTTCTTAAATAAATTAAAGTGAAACATTGACAATCCTACTCTACTCATTAATAGTGTATTTTATAACTTACCAACAAACTCTCCCGGTTCCCTGCTTCAGAAACTTGTTTCTTCTTCACCTTTCTATTTTAAATAAATCAATAATACAACTAAATACCTAATCAAACAAACTGATTTAGAATGTAAGCCTGATTTCTACACAGATTCATAGATTCATAGAGTGTTACTAGGTAAATAACCCAGGGGACCTAAGTCTAGCCAAACAGCACCATGCTATGTGGTCACTTATGTTTCTAACCTCTTACTTAGAACCAAAGCTATCACCCCTATTTTAGGCATGCGCTCATACCGTCCTGTCCAAATGCTTCTTATCCCCCCCCTGCCAATGATTATTACTACCTCATTGCTAACGTTTGTCTGCCCACTAGCAAAAAATATGCAGAAAATGATCATATGACTGACCACTAGAATATATTCAAAAGTATGACATTTTCATAAAAATGCAGCATGGATATTGTTAGAAATATATCACGTTAACTACAAGTTACACACTAACCATTTTTTGGCAATATGAACACAAGATTATTAAGATCTTGGACCTTAAATGGACCTTTTAAATCATATTACCACTCCATTATAATAAACAGGTCAAGTAACTGCAGTCTGTTTCAAGATGTAATCCGTTTTCTAGCTACTTTAGTAATGACATTTACAGAGTTATAGGCAACAATATCCAGACTATATTTAGTTCTCCATGTAAAGGGGATCCCCAGGATTCTGTGTTACACTCGTTATTATTCTTACTTTTTATTAATGATTTATATTAGGAACTCACACAGATCAGCTACTGTTTAAATGCTGATGACATTATCATCATCATCTTCATTACCAGACCTGATTCAGTGGGTACTTAAATCTGCAGAAAGACTTCACCTTGCTCTGGAATCAGATTATCAGAAATGACCTATAATTAAAACTCAGCAAACAACCATTGTGCTACAAGACAGGGACCAGTTAACTATAATCTGCCCTATAATCAGCATACAAACTCAAATTGAAAAGTACAGATTGAGTTAAAGATGATATAAATGATGTTCACTAACACCAGAAGCAAGAAAAGCTATTGCAATAAACATCTTGCTATTTAGACTTAAATACGTTTTGACAAAGACAGCACTGCTGCATACCTCTCAATCTCTTAGTGCAAGAAATCTAGACAAAGCCAAAGATAATAGTGGGACAAAGGGACAAGATCAGGGACATATTTTAAATATTGCTATTATAAACGTATAAACTTAGAAAGTTGCTAGAATGACAGATTTTGCAGTAGTATGCATTTTATAAATGTGTGCCATTATTTAGCCACTTCAGTCCTCAATTATTTGGCAGAAAACCATAAAGTTTGAGGAACAGACCAGAAATAAGAGGCAAAAATCCTGGCATTCTGCAAAATTCTGCACAAATAACAGGTAGGCTTAACTGACATCTCAAAACTCTTAACTGTCCTGCAAACTGCAGAAAACACAATCCCCATATTTATAAATATGGCACACATCACAGAAACCTTTCAACTAAATACCTTAACCTGCAAACTTACCAGGGAGAGCAAATGGCCCCCATTAAGAAACAAAGTGAAAAATCAGAAGCGTAACATAAAACATTAGAAGGAACAACACAACATTTAACCTTAAAAGAAACAAAAGCATTCAACTACCAAGGTCTTTCATACATACTAGCTTGTATAGAAGCTTCTTGTAAAAAGGCCTAGTCAAGTCATTCAAGTTGAAACAACATCCCTCACCCCATGCAAAAGACAGACTCCTTACCTCTACTTAAGAAATAGTACAGTAATCAGTTAAAAGAAAACAAGTAAACTGCTGTAGCAATCCGTCTTAAGTTTTCCATCTCAAATGTACCCATATCACCATGCTTCAATGTCTATATTCCCAACCAATATATATCATGTTTCCTGGGTATAATATTTCTTAATTAAATATGCAAGTTTGTAAAGTCCGGTATAAAACATTTTTTGTGGCAAGATGTTTAAAATGAATTATTATATACTCACCCCTCCTAAGATGTATATTCATCAACCTATCACTGTAATTGTCAGCTTTATAGAATGTTGAACTTATTAACTGCTATTGTGTGTCACTGCCATACAGCCCAGATCATAACTGAAAGGGGCCCTCATACCAGTTTACCTACCTGGTTTATAAACAATATATAATAAGTGAAATAAACTAGCTAATGTGATTTGCTAAAGCCCAGGCCATCATTTTGTGGTACAGTAATGCAGTGAGCAGCACTGCCACCTTACAGCAAGAGGTTCTTTAGCTCAGTTCCTGGCTGGGGTATCTTCTGTGTAGAGTCTACATCTCCTCTCTTTGTTTGCATGGGTTTGCCTGGGTACTCTGATTTCCTCCTACATCCCACAGACATGTGATAGGCGGGCTGATAATACTGTTCATATGTATGCTTGTGGTGTCAGAGTGATGTAGAAAACATGGCAAGCTCCTCCTGTTCCTTACTTTCATAGCAAGCTCTGTGGATAGGTGTGGCAGTTTACTGGGTTGCTATAGGTGTCAGATGTAACTCAGCTACATGGATGGATGGAAGCCATGACTGATAATCTATTTAGATTAGTATACTTGCCGTATTAAATTATTGATGAATAAGTGACTCAATCACATCAATATACTTGCTTATTGATTTGAATCAAATTAATAAGTAAGCAGATTTGATCATCAAATCAGATTTGTGATTCTCATGACATAAAAGAGAAACAATGTTATACAGGAGGGTAAACATTGTCATATCTAATAAAATTGCAAGTCACTTATTAATTGTACTAAAGGGATCTGGAAGCCTCAGAGTGAGAACACTTAATGCTAACGATAGTGTAAGGCTTCATTTTTCAGAATGAAATTATAATTACTGTAGTTTCAATTTTTTTATTTTTTTTTGCAAAATATTCAGTACACTCAGCATTTACCACTACATTGCTGATTGTAGAGCAATTTTATTTTATTGTACTCAGGTAAAGCAAACTGATACTTTACTTTAAAGTATTCCAAGATATTCCTTAACAGAGTATAATAAAAATAAGCATTTTTACAGGAAAAAATGTATTTCACTAGAGCTTTATGGTACTGCTGTATGAAAATACTTGTGAAAATGTTTATATCTTTTTTCTAAATGTGCTTTTTTTCCCTCAACAGGTGTAGAAACTCTTTTCAGCCATCATTCTACTGGGGAGGGCACTGCAAACTGGAAATTGTACTGGCCTTCTACATGAAGTGACCACAGATAATAAGTTCAAGCATTTCCATATCACAGTACTTGGAAGTTATGAGGGATTTTCTTTTCCATGAAAAAGAAATGCCAAATGCAGGTCACATTTTTTAAACCTGCTCCGTACAAATCTACATTTAAAAATGTTCACCTGGCAGTATCAGCAGTGTCTAAAAATGAATTTCACAGACACATTTGTGAATTTAGTCCTTTAAGTGACATAACGAGTAGATTCCAAAATAGTTGCTCTCGGCGTAAGTGACTTACTTTGGAGTAAGGCCTATCTATAAACATGTTAACACTGGGTCAGGTTGCAAAAGACCTGCTCTTGGTGTAAGTGGTCACTTATATCAAGACCAAGTTTTTTGGTATCAGGGCCCAAATGTTTGCTTAAAGTAAAAAAAAAGAAAAATCTTGGTGTTTCTAGGTAATGCTGTATTTGGCACCCAATATATTTAGATGAATCTCTCTGGCAGAGTTCACTAGCATCACTGTATCTGCAGAAGAGTTTCTGGAGAAGATAGGAAGCATATAGTGTGGGAGATAATAAAGTTATATGTTATTTATTTAATTAAAATTAACTGGGGATTAATAGATATATGTTACTTACTTAATTGCAATGCACAAGCAGTTTTATTAAGAATATGTTAGCTTTATTTTTCTTCTTTCATGTACAAGATTTTGATGGACTAGCCCCCTTTAAGGGGTCCTAACTTAAAAGATGGTAGTAGAAGATTCAACAGTCCAGTGGCATTCAATGTTTTGAATGTGGTGTCAAACCCACTCCACTGGAGGTGTTCTTCAGGTAGATTATTTGTTTCTAATTATTTAAATGTAACTGTGTTAAAACAGACAGGATGCTTCTTATGCTTCAGTGGGGGCTAATCTTAGTGTACCCCAAGGAAAAGTATATAATAATGGCTAGCAAAGTACTCTGGTGTAAAAGCAATGGTGGGCGGTGGGCACAGAAATATAGAGTATAAAGGGGTGCCTGGATTAGAAGATGGGAAATTAATATTCACTTGCTTCCTAATAAGTACATGCTGGTTTGTGTATACTTCTTCAGTAGACATGACAAGATACTGACATGATCTCATATCTACACCACTTATCAAATGAACTGAATTATTATGTTTTCAATTTTTTTTTTCATCAATATTTGCTGTGAAATACCATAGTAGCTTTGTAAATGAATGCAGCCTGAAACTCCTGCACTAGCCTAAAACTCTAGGCTGAATCATTCAGTCACCCAGGACCTTGCTGTTTGTCACTGGATAGTTTATCAACACTCAGAATGTAAAATCTACAAGATTGCTTGAATCCTGTAATGGTGGTTCGATTCAAAAAAAAAAAGAAGGAAGGTGGTTACTGTGCTTTTTCCATACTTTCTCTCTTTCCTTCAAGTTTGTGCAATCGTAGAATTTGGGATCTATACATAGTTTTTGGGTGTGGAGACTTGTCCCATGTCAGAAGGTGGAGGGACTTGCCTACTCCAATGAATAAATGCATAAATAAAATACTCAAAGAACAATATATGGCAAGGACACAGACGGACTACTAAAACTCACTTAATTTTTTAATATACGTTAGTCCTTTTGTAAAGAACAATGTCTATACTTCTTCAGACATTGTTCTTTATGAAAGCGCTAACATATATTTAAAAATTAGGCGAGTTTTAGTAGTGCGTCTGTGTCCTTGCCATATATTTTTCTTTGAGCAGTTTTTTTTTTCTCTTGTTACATAAATAAAATAAAATAAAATAACATTTTTGTGTTCTGCATCCTAGGGAGTGTCAGTGTTTTGAAAAGTAGCCTCCCAAAGTTTGAAACATTTTGAGGTCAAATAATTTAATGTCAGCTAAATGGAACACAATGGGACACAATTATTTAAAGTGGACGCAGATCAATATCTAATGTTCCACAGCAATGGAGCTTTAGTGCACTTAAGCATACATTGACCAAAATGTGTACAATGACATAACACATGCTAAGGTGGGGTTTCATCTGTCTACTTTTCTATATAAATACAAGACATTTTTATAGCTGATTAAATTAAGCCAATGATCAGAAAACTGCAATATCTTCTAATTGCAAGATGACATGGCCTTAGGAGATGAACATGCTCCTTTTCCCATAGATGTGCAACACCAGAGTTAATGTGTATTTTATATATCTGTATATATGGGCTTCCCTACACATGCTCAGGGTAAAATTGCTTGAGTGTTAGTAGGGTTTCTGGCATTTTTTTTTCATTCTTTTGGAATGTCGACTTTCAGGAAGTAGGTTTTTCAAAGTACAGCATTTACAAATGAAGGTGTGGGAGTGTAGGAAGTCATGTCATTTTGAAAAACTTTGTATCTGATGTTTATTTTGTTCACATTTGCAATCATTGTCTTATTCAGCTCTATCAGATGATTGGCTAATGTTTATTTAACTGAGGTTGTAAATATGATCTAGTAGTTTCTAACCTCAAATGGAAGAAAATAATTGCAGCATAAGCAGCCAAAAACAAAGGCACTGCAACACGGAAGAGATGCTCTGTGTTCCACTGTCTCTGTGTTTTCTGTTAATGAACCAGCATGGCATTTTTTAACATATTTTGCCATCCAGAAGCAGCAGGTGATTTTAAATTACAAACCAAACTATAAGTATCATAGACTGATTATTTTACACATGGTTGGCAAGTTGCTTGTCTTCCCCACCCAAAATAAATTCTTATCTATGTACCTAGTTTTTGTATTATTTTTAGCAACAATCACTAGGATGGCCTAATGGTTAAGATGTTTGCCTTACAAACACAAGGTGCAGGGTTTCAGTCTCACAAGGGATAATTGGCTAGGCTTACAATGACTTGCAAGGGCAGTTAGCCTAGTACTAACCTATGAACTATTAAGTAGGGAAATGCAGAAAAAATAAAGTATACTGAGATGAAAACAGTCCTAAAGATACATTGTTTAAATCATGGTGGAAAAATGAATTTGTATTCATTTATTGTTTTTTCGTCAGTACATTCAGTGTATTCTTTTTGCCAAAACTGCTCATTTTTAACTCAATTAACAATTTGAAAATGAAAACAAAAGACATATCTAGTACAGCATTCATTCATTCATTCATTTTACTATTTCTTAACCAGGTGGGTGGGGGCTTGTCAGTTGAACCTTTTCAGTCACAACCTGGGCTGCAGTGAAACTTTAGTGTAAGTAAAAGAGCACAACATTAATCAAGTGCAAATAATACATCAAAACAAATATTCTAGCATGAATTTTCCAAAATCAATACAAATACAATCAATTTATACAATTGCAAACATTTTACAAGGCAATACTGGTTATATAAGAAATGTAAGTACCTAAAGCGTAATTTCTCAGAGTAAGAAAGCATGTATCAATATAACGTATAAGGCAATATATAGTAGGTACAGAGATATAATTAGAAAACATTAAGCAAAATGTTGTTTGGAGGTAGATTATAATTGCTTTGTTAACAGAAATAATACAAGAGGCGAGATTCCAAAAAAGTTGTTTTCAGTGTAAGTCTGCCCTGATCCCAAACACCTGCTCTCTAAGTGACTTACTTCAGTTTAAGACCAATCTATAAGCAAGCTTACTACACAGACCAGATTCCAAAACACTTGCTCTCAAGCCTGTTGTTAGTGTTAAGTGGTCACTTACACGTAGAGCAAACCTTTTGGCATGGGGCCAAGAATATGTATGTAAACAGTCGGCCATTATCCTGAATTAACTGATATTCAATGAAAAGACAGCAAATGGAACGCAGAAGCCTAAAAGTCACACGTGCATTGATGTTTTGTGTATGCAAAGTTCAGTAAGTAAAATTGTTTTAATGCAAATCAGTTATTTTATACTTTAAATTAATCTAACATACAGTAGTAAGCTAGAGAGTTGTGGCTATGTTTACATCTTGCTACTGAAAGAGCAATGAAGAACGTATTCCCCTAAGGCTACTGTTATGCTACTGTAACTTTTCAAACAAGGAAATGTTCTTTTCTTTCACATAACCTTTCTGTTTATTGAATGTGGAATTCTGAAACACCATATAATTTCTCTTTGTATGTTTTCCTTTCAAGTGTAAACCAGAAGCAGCAGTTTTTACTCTGTGGTTAGATGTTATAATATGAGTTTAAAAAAAACAGTAGAACAGTACCTTTTATGAAACTCGAGGGAAACTTCAACAGACACAATTTATGTTAGTGCAGCAATGCCAGATCCTGTTAAAGGAAACAATGCTGCCTTAGTATGCACAAAATAGATGCTAAGTACAGAGCCCTTGAGAGCTAAGATGCTCAAAGCATGTGTCTGAAATTTCTATCAGTTTATATTACAACTGAAATGCAAGCAAACAGTTCATCTCTGGGATGATGGGATATCACAATGACACTACCTAGCTGTCAGATAATAACACATTTGCATGATGTATTGGCTATTGGGGCTTATACTTCCAGTCAGCCGTTGTATTTCCTTAAAAAAACTTATTGACTTAGCATCTTAATTTTCGCTCATACAACATCATTAACTTAGAACACTTGCAGGGGCAATGATATTCCATTTCAACAGGAGCAAGACCCTAAAAGCCAATAATTTAGACAGAGTACCAGAAAAAAGATGTAATTTCATGGAATTTGACATATGAGGCTGTAGCATTCATTCGTTATAATTTGTACTTTTTGAGGCAAAGTGTATCATGACCATGTTACTAATAAATATTGTGGAAGCTTAACATAAATAAGGAAACAAGTTTGTTACAAGACTGACTCAGCTATAGACAGTTTGTCTGTTTGTCACACAGCAGATATAGTATGAGCTTCGACTGCAAGTTTGTGTAAAGACACTTGCGCTTTAAATGTCATTAATATGGACAAGCCTATGGCAAACTCCACACAAAATGTTTTGTTAGTCTGACTACCTACAAAGGCTTGACCTCAGAAAAACTACAGTTGTGTAAGTTGAACTTACCATAACAGTAGATGTTATAATGATCACTGCTGCAGTAGCCTTAGCTATATGAGTTACATTCTGCCAAAGATATAACAGACGGCCAGATTCCAAAGCTTCAGGGCACCTTCCATGCACCCAAACTGTCAAGCAGCTCTAGCTGAGATGACTAAAAGAACAGTTTGGGGACAAAACCCTTCAGAGTCTTCCTGCCAGCAGACAGAGGGAGGCTGAGCCCTGAAAGGACATGGCCAGGAATAACAAAAAATAACTGTCCATACCCTGGCATATAAAGCACACCAAAAAACCAAGGGGGGTGGAGGGAGGGAGGGCTACTGCAACAGTGATCATTTGAACATTGTCTGTCATGGCAAGTTCAACTTATACAGTTGTACTATGTTCATAATATTGATCATTGATACAGTAGCCTTAGCTATATGGGTAGATTACCAAAGCTAACTAGATGTGTGAGATGGAGGGAGAAAGGTCCAAGATCCCCTGGAGCATGGTCCTAGCAAAGCAAGAGCTAGACCTAGAGAAGGAATCCAACTTACAGTGCTTTGTAAAAGTATGTACAGAGGGCCATGTAGAAGCTTCTAGAATACTTCTAGAATCCAATCCTTTCAAAAAGACATAGAACAAGCCAAGTTCCTTTCATAGTGGGCCTTGGCCCTGCCTGGAATAGATTAGCTGTGGTGAACATAGCAAAAGGTAATAGCTTAGACTACAATTAGGAAACAGTTTGTTTTGACATGGGCTGTCCCTTCTTCTTACCTTCACAGGAAATAAACAATCCATCTGAAGATCTGAAAAAATGAGTTCTGTCAAAGTAGTACCTGAGTTATCTGTAGATCTCCAAGGTGTACAGTATCCTTTCTCCATCATTTTTACATTCAGGAAAGAAAAATGGGAGCTGGGTAGTTTGGCTTAAAGTAATCTTGGATACCACTTTAGGTATGAAAGATGGATTAGCTCTCACAGAAACCCTGTCCTTGTGAAAAACGAGGTTGGGTTAACTCACCATAAGAGCTTGCAACTCAGATACACTTCTTGCAGGGGTTACAGCAATCACTAAAATAGCTTTTGTTAGGAACCTAAAGTCAGCCAGATTAGCTGGTTCAAACAGAGCAAGTGTTAGTTTATTTAACACAAAATTAAGATCCCAAGGAGAGCCAACCAGTTTACCTGAAGGCCTCTTATGCAAGACCCCTTTCAAGAATATTTTGACATGTGACTCCCTTGAAAGAGGAATATCCATGGACAGATACACTGAAATGGCCAATAAATGAACTTTGACAGCAGAATAAGAAAGGCCATAGGATAGTAACTTACACAAATATTGTAAAACTAGAGAACAACTGGCCCTGAATGGATCTTGATAATGTTATTGGCACCGGGTCTATATTACCAGATCAAACATTCAGGTTTTCAAATACCTAAACATCGAACTGGTAATATCGAAAGCCAAAAACCGTGAATGGCTGCTTTCAAGCAGGGAAAGAATTCCCTTGGCCGTTATGCAAATTTTGCCCTTTTGTCCAATGTAGAGTGATCTTAGAGTTGCATATTTACATTCTGAAAAGACTCTGCAAGGATAAGTTATCTAAATATGGAAAAATGTGGATACCCTGTAGCCTGCAGCGAACAATAACTGGAGCTAGACACTTTCTGAACACTCTTGGGGCAGGGGATAGTCCAAAGGGTAAGGCAGAGAACTGATAATGTGATCCAGACACAAAACCTTAAGAAATACTTAAAGTCTGGATAAAGAGGAATGTGATGTTAAGGATCTTTTAAGTCTAGTGTTAACAGGAAACTTGAAAAAAGAAGAAGAGGCAACAGGTTGTTAAGTGACATCATTTTGAATTTGGCACTATCACAAACAGGTTTTGGAAGGAAAGATCTATAACTGGTCTCAAAGCATTTGCTTTCTTTGGGACTAGGAACACTCTTGAATAAAACTCCTTCCCCATATGGGAAGGAAGAACTGATTCTATTACTCCTTGAGGCAGCATGTGATGATGAATAGGTAGGAAAAAAAAGTCTGATCTGCAGTATGAGGAATGACCTCCTGGAAAGCAGGAATTTCCTCCCACTGCCATCTGTAACCATGATTAATAATTTTTAGAACCCATTTGTCTGAAAACATCTGTTGCCAAAGAGAAAAATGGCAATTCTGACTTTCTGGAAAGGGCCAGGTTGGGAGGGGGTCACAAGGTCTCTTGAACAGTCAGTCATTCAGACTTGTAGGCATTTCCTTGGTTTGGCAAGGTTTGAGACTTCTTTTTGGAACAACCTTAACACTTCTTCTTAAACATCTATTTACCTGAATTCTATTGAGACTGTTTATTCTGTTTTTGCCAAAACCGGATGATGAGAAAGGAACTCTCTTAGACAAATTGGAAAATGAGAGCTGAAAAATCTTAGAGATTCCCAGAAACAGCTTGCCCCTTTCATCACACTTATTGATCGTCTATTTTTTACATCATCTGGGAGATTCTGAGAATGCAGCCAAGCAATCCTTAAACAGTACCAGTGATCATGGCTCTGGAAGAAGTAGCAACAGACTCATACACACAGACTACGAACAATGACTAGAAAGTTGGAAGAGACATGGGAGGGTGGCCTAATGGTTAAGGTGTTTGCTTTACAAACACAAGGTAAAGGGTTTAAATCTCACAGGGGCCTAATTAACTAGGCTTGCAAGGGCAGTTAGTCTAGTACTAACCTAAATTATTTAAAGCAGATTTTTCTTCACTAGATGAAACTGTAGATAAAATATTCCTTAGACTTTCACAATATTATAGAATAAACTTTAACATATGAGCCTGTCAATTTAAAGTTCTGAAATTCACAGTTGCAGAAATATACATTTTTCCCTGTACCTATCAATAATTTCCCACCCTTATTAGAAAGAGTAGAACTGGAATTAACTAAGTGCTCTGCAGCAGAAGAGTCAGCTAAAGCTGCAGCTACTGAGTCAGGATTGGACTGAGGAACTTTATACATCCCATCTGCCACTTAAGGGACAGCTGGCAGACTATTAGGAAAATTGCAGGTGGTAAGATAAACATCCTGTAAAGCAGACATGACAGGAAAAATGGGTGTAGGTTCTGGAAAATCCTTTTGTAATAACTCACAGTATTTTCTGAGGGACTGAAAACCATCAGTGTTCTCCCATTTAAAACAAGTGAAACCCTCACAGGGAAAATCAGAAAGTGAGCTCTTCTCTGAAGACAAAACAGTGAACCCATCCCAGCATCTTCCTGTTCAGATTCAGAACATTGAATCTCTTCAGGAAAGGAGGCATCCATCTTTCTTTTACTGGAAACTACTCTACAAGAAGGATCAATAGTCTGATTCTAACCCTGAGCCAGTCCCACTAAACTACTCCTATCCAAAGGACTTTAAGGAGCAGAAGTACAGTAGATACATGCTTGTTTTCTCTGTTTCCTTTTGACAAGAAAAATGGGGACAGCATTCTGACACAACAGAGAAACCTTCCTTGTTTTCTCTCCTAGGACCAAGAAGAGTGGTTCTCCCTTGCCCACTGAAGGGACCACAACATCTGGAGAGGACACGGCTAACTCCTGATCCGTAGTGGCTGCAGGTGCTACACCAGAGGGATCTGGGGTAAAAGATGAGTTGTTAGAGGTACAACAAATGGCAACAGCAGTGTCACCTACCAGTAGCTGAGGAAAACCGCTAGCCTGCTCTGATGGCAAAGGCTATTTACTTAACCTTTTCTTTTTGTGACTGGAAGAAAGACCGACTGTGGGGCTGACAATCTGTTTCTTAGTCAAGCCAAAAATGTTGCCTCTATCCTGGGAAAACAAGCAAGAAATACCAGTAAAACTACCAGCCCATAAAAGGTATTTATTTATTTATTTATTTATTTATTTATTTATTTTTTTACAGAAAAAAAAAACACAGTAAAAGCCCTTTCAAAAACTAATGCAGCCCAAAAATGTTAAAATAAACACAATTGTTACACACACACACACACACACACACACACACACACGCACACACAAAAATTTTTATCAATTAGTTAACACCATTTTAAACTGTCAGAAACAATGAGTGCTCAGTTTAAAAGCATGTTACACTCTTGAGAGAATCTGTTAAAACACAACACTCCTAGACTTAAAATAACTTTCATGAAGAGGAAAGTAATAAACATCAGAAAAAAATAAAGTTTTTCCCCAAAGAGAACTTATAAGCCCAGCTAAGGAAAGCAGAAAACGACCATTCTTGCAAGCCTCAGAGCAGTGTACACTTTGGTGCCAGGGTAGCACTGAAGGCCTTTTTTCCCTAACTTGCCTTTTAGTCAGCTCAGCCCAAGCTGCTTGACAGTTTGGCCAAGTGAAAGGTGCTCGGAAGCTTTGAAAGCTGATCAGTTGTTATATCCTTGGAAGGATATAACCCATATAGCTACGGCTACTGCAGAAATGTTCAGTATGAAGAACATCACAGATTTCCACCATAACAGATTTATATGCCACAATGAATGTTGCTGTACAATACATATGAAATAAATATATTTTGTTCTTAATAGTATACAGTTTGTCGATCATAAATCATATGTGTTAGGCCCTTCGTATAAAGCAACCTTTAACATGGATACAAGCTGACCTAAAAAAAAAAACACTCAGGTTAAAGAAAATGAAATTTTGTCAGTATTTCAAAGGCTCTATTTTACAACACCTACAAATGTTTAAATGGATTATCTGTTTGTGTTTTCTGTCCTGTTCCACTCTTGTTTATTTACTTCAGCAAGTGTGTGAGTAAGCATGTCCAGATGTACAAGACAGAAGTAAAAATATATGTATACAGGTGCATGAAAATAAATATACATAGATATATAAATATAATGCATACATAGATAGATATAGATACACACACATGCGCGCGCACACACACACACACACACACACACACACACACACACACACACACACACACATACACACACTACGTATAAATACATATGGAAACTATGGTGCAGTAAACAGAATCATGTGAAACTTTAAAAATTATTAATTTCTTCCAAAATCTAAATTTATGCATCTGTTTACATTTTACCAACCAGTTGCTGGTAAATGTTAAGTATTTAAAGATGACTAAAGTTGATAAAAAACTTTATTATTACTAAGTATATTATTAATATCAAATGAAGAAGAGAGTACATGACTTCCTTATAAGAAACTAAAACTCCAAAAGAATACGTATGTTATAATAGCTTCCAGTGAAATATGGTATTAATACAGCTGAGTGATTTAGAACTAGAAACATCCATTAAGTATTGTTTAGCATACACCATATCATAATTCTGTATAAGAATTTTATTCTGGATAGATTATTGAAAAGTATAACACCAATTGGAAGTTTCTCCAAATCCTGGAAAAAATGCAAATGTACCTTCTTCCTCAGAGCCAATAACCTATACCCTCTATGGTTCCACTGAGGAAAGATGAAACATTATGTACCAACGGCAAAATATCAGAAGGATGAAAAGTTAGACTTCAGGCATTTTTTTTTTTTTTACAGATGGGACAAGTCCTCATACTTTCCCACTGTGAAAGCTCTCCACACAGCCAAATGTAGATATACCAGACTCATGGTAATACAAACATGAAGAGAGGTTAAAACTCCCAGACCAAGTGAATTACTGCCAGCACACACACACGCACACACAGACCACATTGTCAGTGATTTCCCATGTTAAACAGTTGCTGGTATTTTGAACCTTGTCTTCTTGTGACTCAGGCTCTGGATACTTGGAAATTGTAAACTCAGCAACCTAAAGACATACCATCCTCTTATGAGGTCCTACCCCAACTCAGGGGCAAAAATGTACAGGCCACTTGGACTTAAAAATTTCGTACATCATTGTTGTTCAGAACAGAATTTTGTTTACTCTTTAGTCAGTATGACAGGACCACAAAACTGCAGCCTACTCACAAACATGAAAACTCTGCAAAATTGAAGATTTACTGTAAGTTGTGAGTAGCATCAAATTGGAAACACAAACATTATGATGACAATTCAATAAAGCAATGCATAATTTACTTTTTTGCTTACCTTCATGTTGCTTATTCCACTGTAACAACCAGTTTAATCTGCAGTCACATGACCATCGATTTCCATGAAGATAAACAGCTTCCAGCAATGTCATAGGACTAAATATACTGCTTGGCAGAGACTCAATTGAATTATTTGATAGAAAAAGATGCCTTATGGAAGAAAATCTAAAGTAGTCCAGGAATGTAAATGTTGCAAATGTGTTTGGATGAAGTTGTTTCAGTAAATTTCCCTCTAAGTGAAGAAGTCTCAATGAGATCAGGCCACTGAAAGCATTTGGATCTATAAATTCAATTTTGTTGTTGTCCATGTGGAGTCTCAATAAACTTGAAAGCCCCAGAAGTGTGTGTCCAGTTAGAACTTCCAGTTTGTTGTAGCTCATTTTAAGTACCTAACAGGAAAAGAAAACATCCACTCACTGACCACTAACAATATTTTACTGCCTTTAAATACAGCAAATTGAAACAGTACTGTCTTCAATGCTTAACAGAGTCAGCGAAAGTACGAAAACACCTGTTTATAACAAGGTAAACAAAAACAGTCTGGATTCTTAATGCTGTTTTATGATGTTGGAATACCTTATCTTAACTGCTTGTTAAATAGTACAATTTTTGAATTGCCTTTATGGTATTTTAATATTCACAGTACATATCTGTAGAACTGAGACACCAATACTGTTCTCCTTTACAATTAAACACCATTTTCTAATCTACCAAGTAACAGGAATGAAAACACCAGAAAATACTACAGGTTTTGATCTTATACAGCATAAAACAGGCAACAGTAATTAAATGTATTGACAAATATGTTGCAGAGGATGAATGCCTGTGAGCAAACATATAAGAAGGCAATACAGAGAATTATGAGTGGGTTGCCAATCATAATCTGCTTATTCTGTGTCCAAGACATAAATGCCAAAAAAGTCACCTCGAGAGCAAAGCTCAAGAGGTGAATCTTTGCATTCATGTCTCAAGAACATGTTAATAAAGAGTTATGATCATAATTCTTTGTAGTGCATATAGCTTTACTTGCTCCACAAACTATTTAAATTAAAAAAAAAGTGTTAAGGGTTTCACCACATTTCAAAGCTATAAGGCACTTATGAAGCACTGCCAGAAAGGCAGTAACATATTCTCTTATGTTACACAAAGTCAGGGACACATTACCAGGACATACACTTGGCAGAAACAAATTTGTTTTCATTCTGCTGCTGTTGTTGCTGGCTGGTCAGTGCTGGAAGATTTAACTGTGTAGGGAGTTACCCAATCATAATAACTGAAGCAGGGAGTGCTTAACATTTGTTAAGATTTGGTCTCATGCTATAGAAGTGCTTACCTTATTTTTCTTTTTTTTCCAGATACTGGAGTGTGATCACCATGTTCCATGCACTACAATCAAGTTAATAAAAAAAATGCCTCTGTATCAGACTTCCATTTAAATTAAGCAGCAGGGTAGCCACCTAGGAAAACACCCTTTGACTTCCAAATGTATTATATTTTACAGGGGTAAAGCACTGAAAAGTTTTAGTCTCAATCAGGGTATACAAAGTCAGAATTATATTTAGTGAGAGATAGCAAGAATATAATTAAAATACACATGTGAAATACCATTATTAGCTAACAAAAATGCAAAGAATATGTAGAATACTAATATGCACTATTTACAATTAAAAAAATCATACAGAAAGCTAGGTGTCTGTATGATCATTACAGCTGTGCATTATCTAAGTTGGAATGATAGGACAGTCAAGTGGGGTGAAGGCTGTTTGAGATTGTGAAAGGAGATGTTATATTAAGCATAAGATTATGTGACTGAGATTTGTAGATTGGTTCAATAGAACCTGCCATATGAGGGATGAGTGTTACTAGTAAGAGAAAGACAAAGAGGAGGCAGGCCTTTTGTTAAATCCTAAATTTTACATAAAATGAGGTGTCTTATTTTGGGGGAATACTTTCCCAGAGATTTGGGTTGGGAAGTCTGCTGATGATGCTAAAATAGTTGGGGCTGTTACAACAATTAAAGATCAGAATGAAATTCAACCATAGTTAGATTCCTTAGATAAATAGGCAGAATGTAACAGAATGCATTTTAATGAGTCTAAATGCAGGGTACTGCTTATGGGTAGACATAACTTTGGCTACCCATATAGTATGTATAATATAATTATTAAAGAAATTTATGAATATGAAAACCTTAGTATAGGTTATTGATAAGAGATTTAGTTTTGAAAGGTAGGTGAATAAAATCTTGTGGAATTCTTATTCTGTAGTTTGAACTCTATTAAGAACTGTGTGTTCTTAGCAAAATCATACCATCAACTTTGTGAATTGATTATTTGTTTAATAAAGCACACAGTTTTAATAATTGGTTAAGACAGTTAACACTGGGTTATAACATCAAACGTATCTACTGAGAAGAGAGTATTTAAGGTTGGAGAATGTTTCTAGTGATGGGTTACACCTTAAGCTGTATGTTGCCTCCTTCATGGCTAGCAAAATTATGGAAAAATTAACTATTTTGTATACAAGGCAGAATATTAGATAAAGGTGGCAGACTGTTTGATAAAACCATAAAGTTACTTTGCAATGCAAGAAGCCTGAGAAATAAATTATAAGATAATTTTCAAATTTAATTGAATCATGGAATTCAACATATTAGCATTTAATGATTTTTATTAAATATGCATTCTAGGGGGATATTTTAATTGTGGAAGAGTGGCTACTTTATGGGTCCACAAAAGTATATCATTTTATCTTGTCAAAGCTGCAATGCTTTTACAAAACAATTGTTTTAAATGCTTGGATTTCAATCATAAAAATAGCATTTTCATAGTTTTAAGCTATTGCACCACCAAGTATATCTAGTACGGAGGACTGGAAATACTTGACATATTTAGTGTACTCTTTCGAGACAAAGAAAAACATTTTACTTATGGATGAATTCAACTACCCTGGAATAAAGGTGAATTCTATCTTTACTACTGTTAACGCATGTTTTGAGTAAGAAATTATTATCTCTTTGTGAGCACAGTGCACTAACACAACTGGTTATAGTAATATGCGAGATAATAATAATTTAGATTAATAGCAACTAATATTCCAAACAAAATACAGGATTTAAGCGTGACAACGCGCCCCCTGAGTGTTTGGACCATAATAAAATCACATTTTACATGGAACTAAATGTAAATAGCTCTTTTCATAGTAAAACACACACTATACATCAAATAGATTACTGTAAATATTTTACTTAAATTTCTAATACAGATTGGACCTACCTATTAAATCTCATGGAATATCAGTGTGAGTAACTATGCTAATGAATTTGTTCATCTGAAAAATGTCAGTATTTCGTCTCTTACATGGTGGAATAAGTCAGGTTATACAGGCAAGGAAACAAGACACTATGAAACCTTTACAAGATTCCCTACCAATTTCCCTACCAATACCAATAAGAAAATGTTTAACTCAACTTGTAAAAATGTAAAATCAGAAATAAAAATGGCTACGATTAACTATGAAAACAATTTGATTAGTAAATCCACAAATAAAACACATTTTATAAATATAGTAAGTCATTGGCTACAAGGTCATCATCCATTGAATTCACTTCAAACAATGCTATAACGCTATTTGATGCTTACATTACAGACTGCGAGTTTAATGAATATTTATTCGCTGTAAGTCAGGATGTTGGTTCAAGTGGTCCTATTATAGATCAGATTACTGTTTCAGGTGTTTGCTCTCTTTTTTTCTGACTCAGTTAGGAAGGCCTTCTCTAAGTTAAATAAAAATTCATCTATGGGTCCTGACAAAACATCTAGTGTCTCTTTATATTTGGTGAATGAAGTATTAACAACCATTATGCAACTCATTTTTAATACATTTTTGGAAAATGGCACTTGTCCAATAATAGGAAGTTATCTTACATTTTCCATGTACAGTGGATATAAAAGGTGTATGTACCCCTGTTAAAATGCCAGGTTTTTGTGATATAAAAAATGAGACCACAATAAATCATTTCAAACGTTTCCCACCTTTAATGTGACCTATAAGCTGTACAATTCAATTGAAAAACAAACAAATCTTTTAGGGGAAAAATATAAAAAATAAAAAAACTTACAATAAGCTGGTTGCATAAGTGTGCACACCCTTAAACTAATACTTTGTTGAAGCACCTTTTGATTTAATTACAATATTCAGTCTTCTTGGGTAGGAGTCTATCAGCATGGCACATCTTGACTTGGCAATATTTGCCCACTTTTCCATGTAAAAGCACTCCAAATCTGTCAGATTTTGAGGGCATCTCTTGTGCACAGCCCTCTTCAGGTCACGCCACAGATTTTCTATTGGATTTAGGTCTGGACTCTGGCTGGGCCATTCCAAAACTTTAATTTTCTTCTGGTGAAGTCATTCTTTTGTTGATTTGGATGTATGCTTGGTGTCATTGTCGTGTTGAAAGGTGAAATTCCTCCTCATCTTCAGCTTTCTAGCAGACACCTGAAGGTTTTGGGCCAAAAGTGACTGATATTTAGAACTGTTCATAGTTCCCTCCAACTCGACTAAAGTCCCAGTTCCAGCTGAAGAAAAGCAACCCCAACGCATGATACTGCCACCACCATGATTCACCATAGGGATGGTGTTCTTTTGGTGATGCGAAGTGTTGTTTTTGTGTCAAATGTACCTTTTGGAATTGGCCAAAAAGTTCAGCCTTGGTCTCATCAGACCATAACACATTTTTCCACATACCTTTGGGAGACTTGCTGTATTGTTTTGCAAATTTTATCCAGGCCTGAATGTTGTTCTGTGTAAGAAAAGGCTTCCGTCTTGCAACCCTACCCCATAGTCCAGGCATATGGTGAATTTTGGAGATTGTTGTCACATGTAGTACATGAACAGTACTTGCCAGAAATTTCTGCAGCTTCTTCAGTGTTGCTGTAGGTCACTTGGCAGCCTTCCTGACTAGTTTTTGTCTTGTCTTTTCATCAATTTTGGAGGGATGTCCAGTTCTTTGCAACATCACTGTTGTCCCCATATTTTCTCCACTTTTTAATGACTGTCTTCATTGTGTTCCATGGTATATCCAATGCTGTGGAAATTTTTTGTACCCTTCTCCTGACTGATACCTTTCAACGAGATCCCTTTGTTGCTTTGTAAGCTCTCTGCAAACCGTGGCTTTTACTGTAGCAGGCAACAAAGTAAATGTCAGGAAAATCCTACTAGGACAGCTGAACTTTATTTGGGGTTAATCATAGTCTCTTTAATTGATGGCAGGTGTGTACCCAAGTAGACTGAATGCTGCCAATTAAATCAGAAGGTGCTTCAACAAAGTATTAGTTTAAGGGTGTGCACACATGCAACCAACTTATTGGACGTTTTTATTTTTTATATTTTTTCCCAGGGGTGTGTAAACTTTTTATATCCACTGTACATTAAAAGGGCAGGAAAGATATTATTATTAGCAACTACAGGCCTAAAAGTTTGATATCCACAGAAGGAAAGTGTTTCGAAAGATATTTTATAGAATTAATATGCAACGCTGGTTTTAAATGATCGGCCAAGGATACTGATCAACACAGTTTTATAAAGCAAATATCTACGCATAGTAGATATTTACTTTATAAAATTGGTATCTACTTTGAGTAACTTAGTGAGCGTCTACAATTAAATAACAATGGCCTTGGGTATGGGTTCATCTTCAGGCATAATCTTTTTGGGTCTTGCCAAAAACTTTTCATTGTCTTTCATTTTATTCCATTTACAAATACTTACTTGAATCTAGCATAAATTGTTATATCGTTATATTGCCAGATGGATTATGAACTGTTTACCTGACAGACAGCGATATGTTAAGATATGTAATGTGCATTAAGACTACCTGCCTACAACATCTGGTGATCCCTAAGGGTCAGTATTGGGTCAAATGCTGTTTTATTTTGTTTCCAGTATTCCAAGGAACACCCATATTCTGGAAACAAAAAATCTACGACAATTGCAAAATTGGTTTTATTATACAAAATAATTCTGATGCCAATTATCTTAATGTGTGCTTACATCTGATTTGTAAGTGAGCACTAGACACTTGACTAAACTTTAGCTTGGAAAAATGCAAGATTATATTTTTGAATTAAAATCCTAAAATTTCCCATTTGTTTCACAGGCTTACTACTTAAAGAGGCCTAGGAATAAAAATATCTTGGCATTATTATTGCATCTGACTTATCTTTTAATCATCATGTTAAGACTACTATTACTAAAGCAAATAAATAAATAACTGGGTTATTTATTAAGAAACCTTTCAATTATAAATGAGAAATATTTGATTGTAGTGTATTTAATTTACATCAGACCCATTATTCAGTACAGCAATATATTCTTACACTAAGACTCAATAAAATAACTTTAGAAGGTGCTTATACAGAAGAAGTGTTCTGTACAATAATGTTAAGTTTTTTTTTTGGGGAGGGCTGGTGTGGGGGAAGAGGTTTTTTTTCTGAAGCTTTCAAAGTATAACTACTATGAGAGAGACAAGTTCAGGTTGTCTAAGAATGTGAATAATAGGGATCTCAGGAAAAAGTCAACCTTTTGATAAACATGGAGCTATTTTTTCCAGTGTTTGAAAGGTGTGCTTAGTTTTAATAATAAATCTACAAATTTATTTGGTTACTGTTTAAATGTGTATGGAGTTTTTTTGTTTGATTTTGTAATGCTGAGGATATGATGTGGTGCCGAATTCAAGTTGGGACAATTGAAAGCCTTTGCCTATAGCTGTTACTTAGAAAGGGGAAGCTTTCATTGGTCCAAAAAAAAAAACTTTTTTACCCTTTTTCTTGCATAGTTGAGGCAGGGGGAACAGATAAGGAAGTGGTCAGCCTACCTAAACCACTTATGAACATTACTATTTGTACAAGAGAGATTCCAAAAGAAAAATTGTTGTACGTCATGTGAAAGAAGGAACAACTTCAGCTACAGAAAGAAGTCAGTGCTACGCTGTAAGACTGCTTCATATTCATGTTAGAGTTTAGAGAGGGACACATAGTTTATTATCACTGATTTAGATAATCTGAGCAAGGCAGACATCTAGGAGGGTTGCTGTTAACTTGCTACTGGAATTTTGCTGTGACAGGGGGGTGGGGGGCAAGTCCAATGGAGTAGTGAATCCGCCATAAGAAAATTTTAGTTGCACTGTAGTTATACAGTTTGAATTTGCATCAGAGAAAGGATGTGGAGCAAGAGGCTTAAAATACAAGAATATAATATATAAAGTAAAGATCCACCAGCTTAGAAGGATCATTGCCAGAATGGCAGAGGAATAGTTATTGTTACACTGTTAATCATACAACTTTGAATATGACTCTCTGAGGTTATCTGTGAAGCCAGAAAAGACAAATTTACCTAATTTAAAGCAAGTGTGAAGTATATTTAGTTAAAATAAAAAAAACGTAAACCCTCGTTGCTGAGAGGAATCACAGTGCTCGTATCACACCAACAAAAGTTTATTAATGAGTTTTGCATCCAAGAAAAAATCTAGCAAACTCCAGGGTGAACTGAGGGTGATAACATACATTTCTGAGACATTTTTTCTGACCATGACTTCTTTGTTGCTATACTAAAGAAAATAAAACAATTTATACTAATCAAGAAGTATATATACTACCAAAATATAAAATCTTTGATATTAAAACTGTTATTTTTAATTGCCTGTTTTTTTTTTTTTTTTTTTTTTTAGAATAACAGAAGGAGACTTGAGTGGAAACATATTTAACATCTGGTAATAGGCTGCATATAAACAATACAAGTTTTCTTTTTGTTCTTCTTTAATAAGACAAGAAAATGCTATTTGTTTTCTTTCTCCTCATCGAATATGGCCTGACACCTCTGCCTTGTTTTAGCTTTGCAATAAACAAATATATCAGTCCCACTGAGTGTTGTTAATAGCTTCAGACCAATAAGACTTAAAACTAGTAAAATTTATCTTTAGGGTTAGGCAAAATCCTGTGACTCATGGAAATATTCTGGGTCACATATACTACAGTGTGCATTCCAGACATTTGCCTTTACTGGGCATCTTTCAAGAACCACCAGTCTAACACTATATGAATAACTGGTTGGAGATTACTATCTTAACAATAGGGTCTATGTCTTAGTCAACAAATAACTGGACAATAACTGTACTTCATCCAGACTGTATGTACTGCATTTTTTGTGAATCTTCATTCAAACCTTTTAAATACTTGCTTGCATATCTTACACTGTAGATTTGGTCAGTGACTGTGCTCTCTCTCTTTACCTCTCCCTCTCTGTCCTAGGGTGGCATAGGGCAGTATCAGCTAGAGAAAGACAGAGTCAGAGTCAAAAAGAATTACTCCATTTAAAAAGTGGTGTATTGAATGTTTATTTTTGTTTGTGACCACCTCTACAAATCTTGTATACTTTGGGTACAGCAGAAAGTGTATGGCTATCTTTCTTTATGCCAAAGGTAGGTGTATTAAAAATACTGTTTTTCATCAAGCAGATAGTACGAACTAGTTTTATGAAAAAGCCAAGGCTTTCCTTAGTAGCATTAAATTAAGATGGTGGCATTATAAATTTATCCAGAAACACTTTTGCTGATCTCAGAAAATAATAGCATGGCCAGTATATCTGGAGGGTCTATATTACACTGTCAAACTCACAGGAGTTCGAATGATGTAATATCAAACCATGAAGTTCGGAACTCAAGAATTACGAAAACACAGAAAAGCGATTTTTTTTCCCCAAGGAAAAAAATCGCTGTTCCAGTTAAAAAAAAAATAAAAAATACTTACACTTTAAACTTAAACCCCAAACACACACCCCTACTTAAATATACCAACTCCGAGATCGCACCACAGTGGAGGAAATAGCAAAGCCCTGAAAATGGCCCACCAATTTTTTTTTCCGTTCGAAAAAAAATCGGTGTGGCATGGCTTTGCTATTTTCGTATTTTGAACATTTGGGTTCAATATTACAACGTTTGCACTCCTGTGAGTTTGACTTTGTAATATAGACCCATATCTGGATACTCCCTCTTAATTACTGATTCTTTTCATTATTAATGGTTGGGAAGGAGCAACACTACCACTACACAAGGCAGTCAAACACATACTATATATATATCAGCACACACATAACACTTGAGTCTTTCCTCTTGCCTAGAACTTACTCTAACCCTAACCAACTAGCACTCACTCTCACACTCTTATCCAAATACCAAAAGTTTAGTATAGCCAAAAGCTTTGGCCTTAAAATGCCAAACCCACACCTACCGTACCCATATATGCACGCGCACACACACACACACACACACACACACACACACACACACACACACACACACACACACACACAATCACACACAAAATCTTCCTCCTTTAGACATCTGCAACACTTAATGATCAGCACTCTTGATGAAGTTCTCAAGCCATTTGTTCTTTTGATGAACTGTAGATACGACAGAGCGAAGGACACACATGGAATTTGCTCTTCCCCTCTGGGTATGATCTCAAAGTCAGTTAATATAATTAGCAGGAGTAAAAAAAATGTTTTGATAAACAGCTGATCAATTAGAGGTTTACTACAAAAAATGTTGAAGCAGAAAATCTTGAAAACCAAAATATGGAGACCATAATTTTGAAAGACCAAAATGCAAAAGACCATAATTTCAAACTCCCAGACTTGTCCCACTGCAAGAACCATGCTAAGCACTCTTTCCTGAGTTCACATTAGTAAGTAATTGATAGAGTTTTTAGGATATTGTGGTTTTCAGTATTTTGGCCTTTGATTGATTTTATTTATATATATATATATATATATATATATACACAGACACATATCCTAAGCATCCTTTATTGGACCAATTTGAGTAGCGTCTTCTGTGGCTGTGCAATCCAAACAAGAATGTCAGTTCCTTCCACATTCTAAGCAGCAGTAGGTACAGGTTGGTCTGGTATCATAGGCACGGATGTTCCTGTGGGTTTCCTTATCCTCTGCTCTCCTTGCCAAGGTGGTTTCATACACAATGACAGCTTCCTTCATTTCTCATTTCCAGGCAATCTTATCTGAGGAGGTGAGAGAATACCAGGTGTTCACACTGATGCAAACAGCATTGAGGTCATGCTTGCACATATCCTTATATTGCAATGTGGGTCACCCTTTTTGCCTCTTTCCAGACTCCAGCTCTCCAAACAGGAGGTCTTTCAGTATTCAGCCATCCATCATGTATAAGACATAACCAAACCAATGCATATGCCTCTGTTTACACACATGCACACACATGCACACACACACACACACACACACACACACACACACACACACACACACACACACACACACACACACAAACAGACATACCCAAACTCACATATTAATTTAATTATTGATTGCATTTAAGTTAATCTACTTGTAGGCATAATCCAGTAGATTTTACACAAACACACATATTTATCAATTACTTTTAAGCTCATTTTCTTACAAACAAAATCCAGTAGATTTTTACCTTCAAGATCTAAATTTTTACAGATGTTAGTCCTACACGACAAGTAAAATAAATTTGGTGGCAGGATGACTGTCAGTTGTAAGTCAGTGCTAGGTGTGTATGTTTGTTTATATATGTATGTGAGGGGCAGGGTGGAATAGTGCACATCTTACAACAGGTCATTGTGCCCTACCCAAGCTGGTTCTTACTTTGCAACCACTGCTATTATGATGGGCTTTGTCTCCCATCTCAGAAATGGATAAATTGAAGGTAAAAAAAAGATGAATGGATGGATAAATATGTAACCTATTAAAAAACTGTTGCTTAAATTAAATAACCATCAAAATGATTTATACCCGTGATCTCTATCCTAACTGCTAAGAACTATCCTTGAATCATCAGATTAGGATTTCTTTTACTCTGTAACCACCAAATGGAAAACAGGACTGACAATGTATAATGCTTTCTGCACTCAGTGCATTCAAATACACGATAAATGTGTTTTGCTTTCTCGGCAGGAATATAATATTAAAAAGTAATAAAGAAGCCTCCCTAAGGCTAAAACTGTTCATATTTAAGAAATAGAAACATCTGACACACTAAGCAGCTTACAGAGAAGGCCAAGGTGAAGTACAAGAAAGACAAACAGAGCCCACAAACAAGGAACTCTGCTTCACTTGCAGGCTCATACTAGCAGTACTCTGTGATCCAACAGCTGAGATATGAAGTTTCAGATGCCAATTATGATCTGTCAGTTCTCATTATAAAGGATTTCTACATGATTGGATGATGAAAATAACTTCCCATAATCTTACCTAACTTGAAATTATTGGGGTAGCAGTACTTCTGCCCTTAATATACAGTTGTGTGGTTCCTGCTATAAAACTTAAAAGAGCTGTATTTTAAGCACATAATGGAAATACAGTTACCAAATATACTTAGCAAAGCAAAAAAAGTGCCAAAGAAAAAAGTAAGACTTGTTTATATTTATTTTACTTTTCCTTGTACTTAAAGAAACTTTCAGAAAATTTGCAAGCAGTCACTGCTTGTTAACCAAACTGCCATTCTGTACTAAAATATATCTCATCCCTTACTTACTGTAATTTATTATGTAATGGCCATCCTCAAGACAGGAAAACAATGTCCAGTCAGATAAATACATAAAATAATCATCTCTTTCAAAGCTATGATCAGCTTCACATGGCTAGTGAAACTACAGAGGAAAATTCACAGAAAGCAAACAAACTCACTCTAAGCTAGGTACAGACACCTATAAAAAACATAATTCATTTTTTTTCTTATAGCACTGCATTCACACCTATTAAATTAGTAACTAGCAACACATATTGGTTTGATGCATTTGCAATAACTATTTTTTTCACAGCCAAACAGTTTTATCTCCTTTAAAAGCTGTTTTATATCAAAACAGTGCCTTAATTTCATGTAGATTAAAACAAATTCTGATTATTTTCCTGTTTTTTCATGTAAGTAAAAAATATCATCTTACTCTTTGCAGATAACCACCCAGGATATAGTACATAGAGAAGGCTGCTCATGGGCATCAGTGATGTTGTCAAAGTAACACTGGATTTTATATATATAAAAGGAACAGCTGGTTGTTCTGGATAAACCACCCAGTGCCCCATACACTAACTGACCATGAAACTTCCAGATAAAAACATTAGAGATTTGTGTCATCCTTTTCTACTATGCACACTACCCTGAAATTGTTGAGCCAGCTATATAGTTTCATTTTATAATCTAAGCTGCATTTTTATTTGACTTCTTGGTTAGGGATATCATATCATTCTCTTTTATAAACCTCATCCTGAAAATAATTATTTCCGTAATGTGATATGCTGTACTGCAATGTGGTTTACTCTTTTGAATGTCGTTTGCATTAAGTTTATATAATGTTACTTATTGATTTATCTGGTATATTTGCTAATATCATATGAACTATTATTGTGCAATATTCCTTTATATTCCTTACCTTATAAGCACACACTATACAATGTTTTATTTTGCTTGTGCCCTTTTAGACCCATTATTTCTGGCTCTAGGTCAAAAACATTCAACTTAGGGGTAGCTATTGATTTTTGGTGTAAACATATTTACAATAAAGTCCCTCACTTAACCAAGGATTCTTGGGACTTCCTGTGTACATTAAAACAAGACATATGGTCATGTGATCTAACCTTCCTCACGATAGATGTTCAGGATCTATTCTCATGTATTCCTTATACCACTGGTCTTGAATATTTTGAAAATAGCTTAAGGAAACATTCTGACCTTACATGGGATAAGATTTGTTTGATACTGGATATGATGGGACTTGTTCTCTCACATAACTACATCCAGTTTCAAGGAGAATTTTTCAAACAAATTCGAGGAGTTGCAATGGGGGCGTCTTGTGCCCCCATTTTTGCAAATCTTGTTATGCTTGAGTGGGAGGATGTTTACGTCAAACCTAGTGAATTCTACAAACACATCGCCCTCTACACACGTTTTTTGGATGACTTGTTCATTATCTGGAAGGGGCCAAAAGAAGATATACCAAATTTCATAGCATACATCAATGGTACGACTAATTTCTTAAGATTTACACATAAGGTGGAGAAGGTGGGTATTCCTTACTTAGACACTTATATTAGTACAACGAGGGATGGTTTCCAGTCTAAAATCTTTAGGAAATCCACCTTCTCTAATGATTATATACAATACGGTAGTTGTCACCCTCCGCACATTTTTCGCAATGTCCTCAAGGGACAATGCATTCGGGTAGCCAGAATGTGTTCAACGAGACAGGATATGGAGGAACAGATGGATACCATTGCTAATATGTTTCTCGCCAGAGGGTATCCTAAGGAGATGGTAACAGATGTGACCCAATATGTCATCAGATCTTGGGGAAACAAATACATCCCCCTGTTAGGAGGAACATTCATAGGGAAGAACACCCAAAAGCAAGTGACAGGAGACAGAAATAATGTGTGCGTTATTATGTTTAACCCCTTTTCAAATTTAGTTAAGCAGATTCTGAACAGGCATTGGGATATCTTCGTGAGTTCTGAGGATATCTCTTCAGTATTGGGAACACATCCCATAAGTGTGTATAAGACTTCATTCAACATCAAGAGGATAGTCGAGGGGGAAAGGAAAAAGGATTTGACAAAATCTAAAGATGAGTACACGCACAAATGTGGTAATTGTAGATATTGTCAATATATTAATGAGAGCAATACTATTAAACTTAGTAATAAAAACAGAACTACATGTTATGGTAAGAAAGGAAATTGTAATTCTATGCGAGTGGTTTACTTGGCTATTTGTTCCAGCTGTCAAGGATACTACATTGGGAAGACAGAAAGGAAACTCAAAACCCGCATTTACGAACACCTGTACAAAATAAAAAAGGTTGACTTGAACAATGCTTTAAGCAAACACATAAGTGAAAAAGGTTCACATTACAGTTTTACATTTTCTATAATTGATCAGATAGGGGTGAGTGAATATGGAGGTGATTGGAAGATAGGATTGTCATGCCTTGAGACCAAATGGCAGATTTTATGTGATGCAACCTCATGGCCAGGTCTAAACGAACATATTAGTATTAAACCTTTTTTATTTTTGGACCGTGGCTAGGTTTTACCCCATCCCACCCCACCCCACCTTCCTTCTGTGGTTGGTAAAGCTATTACATCATATTACATTATACCTTTTGTGGTGGGTAAGCTTGTTATATTATGCCTATATGTGTTTATTCAATCAGATTTGTAATATTTATCACTAACATTTTTTCATATGTACAGTGGCTATAGTGTACCTATATGTTATACAGATGAGTGGGCTATTTTTTGTATTATTTTTATTTTTATTATTATTTGTATTTTTATTACTTTACGTTATTGATCTTATATTCATCATTTTTAATATTCTCAAGTTCAAACAAATTATTATTTTTTAATTTTGTAGTAACAAGTTTCAGTATTTTATACATATATATTCATATATATTTCTATTATGTATTCCTATGTAGCATTTTTGGCGCCAAAACTGCTTTAAATAAGCTGATGTAATATTTTTCAATTGGTTCTGAAGAAGTCTACTTGCAGTAGATGAAAGCGCTAAACCTGTTAACCATTACTGTGGAATTTTGAGGAATTAAAGCTGTTTTTATTATCGGCTGAGTCGTGAAGTGTTTGGTGTAACTTTGGAGATATTTGTGTTACGAGCACATTCGGTGCTATTCCTGCTCTGTTTTGTTCGAGCCATTGGGATCCGGTCGGCAGATTGTGTTGTTGGTTGGCTTTTTTAAACTGTTCTTAATTTCATGTAGATTAAAACAAATTCTGATTATTTTCCGTTTTTTTCATGTAAGTCAAAAATATCAACTTACTCTTTGCAGATAACCACCCAGGATATAGTACATAGAGAAGGCTGCTCATGGGCATCAGTGATGTTGTCAAAGTAACACTGGATTTTATATATATAAAAGGAACAGCTGGTTGTTCTGGATAAACCACCCAGTGCCCCATACACTAACTGACCATGAAACTTCCAGATAAAAACATTAGAGATTTGTGTCATCCTTTTCTACTATGCACACTACCCTGAAACTGTTGAGCCAGCTATATAGTTTCATTTTATAATCTAAGCTGCATTTTTATTTGACTTCTTGGTTAGGGATATCATATCATTCTCTTTTATAAACCTCATCCTGAAAATAATTATTTCCGTAATGTGATATGCTGTACTGCAATGTGGTTTACTCTTTTGAATGTCGTTTGCATTAAGTTTATATAATGTTACTTATTGATTTATCTGGTATATTTGCTAATATCATATGGCCTATTATTGTGCAATATTCCTTTATATTCCTTACCTTATAAGCACACACTATACAATGTTTTATTTTGCTTGTGTACATTATTCATGTGTGTTCTATACTGTATATTTGTAGGCATATTTGTTTAACCGTATACTCATTGTTTTTAGAGCTTTTTACACTGGGAATATGCGGAAAAGGGGGTTCCATCCTAGGAAAACATTCTCAGTAAACAAATGCAAATGACGAGAAAAAGAAATAAATATTCAGGTTTTTGTTTTTCCAGAGACTTATGCCTAGCTTCTTTGCTTCCTGCCTGATAAGCAAAAACATACCTTTCTTGGTTTTTTACAATCTTCTATATCAAGACTAGATGCCGTTATTGAAGACAAGCACCTAAAAAACTCAGAAGAGAATGTGCTCTGCAATGTTTTGACTATATTATTGGTTAACACAGTAGTCAGAATACTCTGGGTCACCTGGAGTTCTGAATGAATGATTGAATACTGTTTGAGTAAAATGAAACGAGAAAATCAAAACACAATCCATAAAATGTAAAAGCAGCAAATTTGTAATCAAGGAAACTGGAAATCGGCAACTACAAAATTCACACAAAGATTTATAAATAAAATATCTTGCAGTTTGTGCAAAAGACTTAGGGTTATATTCATAGTTCCACACTTCACAGATGTGAAAAGGAAATAGTCAGTTATGTCACTATGCCCATATTTAAATTAGCAAAACACAACCAAAAGGAGCTGACTGCAGAACGTATGAGCTTTGCTTCAAAATGCCCAGCACACTTTTGCATATCTGAAATGGTGTAAATTGACATGAAATTTGGGTAGTTATCTGCAGAAAAATCTGGATGCACATAAAGTCTCAAATGCTGTTGGCTATTTTCTTCAAGAGGCAACAGGTGTGAGCCTGCAACGATCTCTTCAGATTTTCACAAGATCCTGCACAATGCCTGTCTCCGCAACACTGACCTCCAGCTTACCAAAACTGTTATAAGTTTTCTTTTTATTTGTTTTTTTTTTTATTCACTTGGAAATTGTCTAAATACAGACACCCTCCTATGTCTTTTAAACAGATGGAAGGAGGGGAAACAGAGCAGTTGGAAATAGGGAAGATATAAAACAAGGGAATTGCAAAAGGAAAATATTAAAAGGACTCTGCAGGAGGAGGTGATAGAGGATGGGTGCTGTGCTTTTGTTGGAGACAGACACACATTTTCCAATTTTTTTAGCAAGGAAAATTAGGAAAGGAGGGGCAAAGCGTCAGACAGAGGGTTATGAAAAAGTTACATAATTATTTTAAGACAAATCATAAAACACAAACAAGACAGTCAGGAATACTATTCTGGTCTCACAGTGAGAGGGGAACGTAATGTTTACAGATGACTGAGACAAAAGGGAGGGTGAGGAAGGCAGAGAAGTAATATTCACCCCAGACCAGAGGATCTCAATTTCCCCCTGCCCTGATGTACCTAGGCAGGTTGTGCCCAATGTTGTGGGGGAGGGGGGTCAAGAACTCTGGTGGTTCGATGATCTTAAATGACCACAAGAGCAAGTGGTGTACTAGATGGCCATATGGAAGAGAAACTGATACTGACTCCAGTGCCTCTCCACAGTTCTCTCAGCCATAGCATCTTTCCCAGGTCTTGAAGTCCACACTGCAGGCTTACTAGGCTGCCATGCACCAGAGGGACCATATAGGAGGAGCCATCTCCTGTGAAGTGGTTCCAAGTGGCAGGTGAAGTGATCTTTGCCTTACCTTGGAGGATAGTTGGCCTAGGCACTTCTGGCCCTGCAAAAAGCAGAAAATAAAAGATAAAGAAATTAAAAAAGGGGGGTGTCGGAGAAAAAGAGAGAGAGAGAGAGGGAGACAGACAGAGAAGAAGACAACAGTAGTACTCATAAGTGTGAAACAACAAATGCATTTAGTTTAATTACTTAAAAATAAGAGAAACAGCATTTTATTCCTGAACATGAAATGGTTATTAAGCAATTGTATCTCTATCTTGCAATTAATAATGTAATGCCTAAACACTGACAAGTACTGGTTGAGCTTCATGTCTTTCATTGGTGTCACTGTATTTACTGTAATATCTGAATAAATGTATTAATTTCATCAATGAAATGTCATAAACCATTTACAGTTAGGTAGTGTGACAGCAAACACTAATGCTTCAGGGTCCGGTATCTTTTCACTTCCAAAATATTCATTAACAGAAAACTACATTTTCTTCCACTTGACTGATTTGATAAGAGGAACATAAATCATTATGAAAACATTTACTGACAACTTACTCTTGCTGTAAGTATGACTGCCTAAAACTCAGAATCTGTTATTTAATCATGCCATGTCATTTTAACTTTATGTTGCACATGTTATCTATCATTTAATTTCCCAAGTAATTGCAAGCTTATGAATTCAGGAGACTAACCTAGCAACTTTCCTCTGAAATTGCTCTCTTGCATTTTACTTCCTCAGAGACTGCAGAGATATGAGAAAAACAGAAGTAACTATGGGTTACCAATAATAATTGTGTGCAGATTGTGCCTTGAACTGCAATAGTTCATGTTTTTACTACATTTGCTAACTCAGCTTAATGTATAGCAATCCCCCCATGTACTCCATTTTTTTATTGATTGGAAATGCAGCATGCTACTCTGTAAATATATGCAGAGTGGGTCATAAATAGATATTTCTGTTAATGGCTGTAAATTTGATAAGATATTAATCTTGCAAAAAACATCTTCTGTATGTTTTTGTTGCAATGAGGAAATGTTATGCAACTTAAAATAATTCGTGAGTTGATTCACTAAGAGGCAGAACACACCTTTACTAGGTGTATGAGTACTGATGTACTGCTCTATCTATTAGTGAAAAGTTTAGTACCATGGCAGCCTCAGCAGATATAGTAAATTTCTGGGAGGACTGTGTCTGGCAGGTTTGCATTGGCTGCAAACAATTCTCAAGTTTCCAGTCTGAGCTGCAAGAAATTCTGTCCATTAATGTTCACCTTCTAATGTGTGTATATATGCATTTTTACAGCTTATATGATATTGCAATGATGTATTTATCATTATTATTTATATATTTAATTAATCAGTTTGCATGTCCTCCTTGTGTTTGTGCGGGTTTCCTCTGGGTGCTCCCACTTCCTTCCACATTCCAAAGGCATGCAGTAGGTGGACTGGGCAATCTAAATTGGCCATAGGTGTGAGTGTGTGTGCGAGTGTGTGGTATGGAAGAACAGCCGCAGCAAGGCTAACCACCCTGCAGCAAGTAGAAGAGAATTTTAATATCTTACTGAAACCACCTTGGGGCACAACCCCGAATTTAATAGATTCCATTGCCTTAAGTTCCAGGTTTGGAATGAGCTGTAGATGAATGAAGCTGAGAATTCTACAATGTAAACTACAACCTGTACGGTGTAACATAACTCAAGCTAGCCCATAACATCCTGCTTGGGCAAAGGCTGGCTGCAGACAGGCATAGGAAAGCACAGACCAAATGAATGCACATGCACCAAAGCTAGCTTGACAGGTATGCTCACACACAAACAAAGCACAGTTCATTCACATCAGTACAAAGACAGCTACACCAATAACAACACTCACACGTGTGTTTCAAAGTGACTCTTTGAACGAAGCGCAGCTAAACTTCGTTTGCATAAGAACTTCATAAATCTGACTGAACTTTCACCAGTCTTTCATAGTCCCCATTTTAATTGCTACAGAGCTTGGAATTTTTGTGAAAGTTGACAGAAACTCCAAATTAACTGAAAAAGGTCCATAAATCACAGATATAGCATATAATTAATGAACAAAAAGGCAGTTAGAAGTGGATTTTAATGTGACATTTTCAGAAATAGCCTATGATTTATTAGTAAGGCAGGAACAGGAAATGCTGCAATACTTGTATCCTCCTCCTACCTGCAAACATTGTGACTTGTAGGGTATTATATAAAGTGTTGTCGACATTGCTATAACATGTGAACAGTAGCTTACCACAGACATTGGTCTCTGACAATGGATATGCCCAGGATTACACTACAAATAACCTCCCTTTAACTAAGAAATGAAATAGTATGATAACCTAATTAATAATCACTTCACCACACAATTACAGCAAACCCTGATAAGCCAACATTTCATTAGCAGAAAGTCGTGAAAGGGAAAGACTATCCCAGAAGTTATTATTAATGTTTCACTGTGCTTCTGCTACATTTTAATTAATGAATGAAATGCAAGAAACAAAACTGACTGAAGTTACATGCATGAGGAAGATGTAATTATTTTTTTAACTTATACATGTAGGTTACAAAATGTTGTAGCAGCAGTGAGCAAGACACAGGGGAGACAGCTTCAGCCTTGAGAAGAATGATATGTTCATTTATTTATTTTTTTATTTAGTTTTATTTTACATTTATTTTGTTTTACATTTGTTTTCCTGGAAGGTCTGTCTAGCCCATGGACCCATTTTCAGTGGTGGCCCGGGGAAAAAGCTCCAAAAAGAAATTTACAAATAACCATATATAATGGTAACATAACCATATTTAAAACAGTAATATTCCAAGTAACTACAGTATTTTAACATAGACAGAGAAAATGTTAGACCATATAGGTTTCTAGCCTATATAAGAAAGGGTAGCTCATGGATGCACTGGGAAAATATTAGAAACATCTTTTTGGAACAGGGGGACCAAAACAGGCAGACACAGTCAAGGTGTAGAATCTAGGAATGGATGACATAAATGTTGTAGGGAGAAGAAGCTGCACTTGCCATAGGCTACGAAAATCTAATGATACTGTGGGATGTGCCAGGACAAAGACTAGTCAGAATGCAATTCCCCACAGCAACACTGTTGGTGGCCTTTCTATAGGCCAGCCTTTGGCAATGGTTGAGGAATAACTTTTCCATATAACAGATGATGACTTTGATGCAGATGAGGATGCTGCAGCAATCATCTGAGGTGGTATTGACACCATTAATTTCAGACACCTACAACAGCTACAGTCAGACACTTTAGAAAGTTAGTGTTGGGCTAGCTTTGGCAATGTCAGGTCAAGTATATCTGGCATGGTACCTGTGACCATATAACTCTATGTCTCCTTACCAGGTCCTCCATCAATATCAGGTGTAGCAGAAACTCTGCAAACATTGCCTGGCAAGTGAGGTCTTTATACATTTAAGAAAAAAAGTATTTAGCTGTCACAAATCACATTAACCACATGTTAACATATTTCTTCATAAGTCCAGCATCAGAAACATTCACATGCTTTGCTGCAACACAGAAAGGTGATGTTGACAGTAGAAGGTCTGTCAGTGATGA
Source organism: Protopterus annectens (assembly GCF_019279795.1). Classification (NCBI taxonomy): domain Eukaryota; kingdom Metazoa; phylum Chordata; order Ceratodontiformes; family Protopteridae; genus Protopterus; species Protopterus annectens. The sequence goes on from NC_056735.1 coordinate 565,230,669, forward strand.
TGCCATGACTCTTAAAACAGCCTCATTACAGTGGCATACACTCACAGAGTACTAGCTGGCTGGGCCTACCTACTCCACAGCAAGTGGATAATGCCATAGACAGTGACAGGCTCCTACACTCAGCATAATGAATAACTTACATTATAAAGAGGAGAAAACACCATGAAACTCAACAACTGCTCCTAGTGCACCACCTGAAACCCTTGAAGAAGAGACTACCCCTTCTGAGATAGCAGTACCCACTGACACACATATTTCATACTTTGCTCCAGAGACATGCAAAACGTTGTCTGCCCATCAGCATATTGTCTTGGTACAGTTCAGGCCTAGGCTATTGCCAGTGAGAGTCTGGTAGAGATGTTAGGGTAGTGCAGGATATACATGAGGAAATTCAGCAGTCCATGGGAACAGTGTTGGCCAGGAACAATGCCATGATGGTCTTCATGCTCATCATGGCTGCACTCATGGCATCTATGTCAGCCAAGTACACACTAGCAAGAACTTACCAGACACACAATGGGGACACAGCTGTATTTGGAAAAGGGAGTATCAACATGTATAGCAAATGAGTAAACCATACACCACTTATATCACAAGAGAGTTCTGCAGGCATCCAAGTGAATTTCCAGAAGATGAAGAAGGAAGTCTTGCCTTGTCAGACTTCCACAGCACATGGTAGAAACTTTCAGTTAAGGTCTGGGTTCCATGGCACTGCTAGGTCAATATCAAGAGAGTCTCCTGCAAACAGCAGATCCCACCATCACAGCAACTCAGCATCTAGCTCACATACCTGCACTCTCACAAAATCTATGGGACCATCACCCACACTGTATTTAGGGGACACTGTGTTTATCACCGTCCAAATCTAAGTTAAGTTTTAACCATTAGTAACACCACATCTGTATCTACAAAAAGGTTTCCTATTATGCTCAATAGCTTTATATAAATTTTCTTCAAATGTTTCTTGATCTTATTTCACACTATGCTTAATTTGTCTGTCCAGCTTGTTTATTTCAGTTTTCAAAGGTGTAGTTCGAATAATAAATTATTAATTTAAAAAAATCTGCAGCAATAACATATTTCATTACTGAAACCATCTATGTTTGTCTAAGTAACAGTGCAGGGACACATTCACAGTACAGCTCTAAACATCTCTCAAAACGCTTGCCATTCTACACCTCAGTTAACACTTGTGCCATTGACCACTCAACACCATACGAATGATGATGGCTAATACCTTCTGAAAACAATCTTTTGTTTATGTTATAAGGAGCATGTCTAATATATAGTGCAAGTTAACCATGCACCACTTAACATTCTTTACAATTAACACTGCATGCATCAAGTATTATATGTGTAATTCCTCACTGATACATAGTCAATATCATGGCTCATACTCCTGAGTAGATGTTTTCACATGCACAGCCATGCACCATGCATAAGCCTGCTGGAGGGGTTGCCTTGCTGCTGTCATTGGCTGGCCACCATCACAATCATCTCTGGTGGGACTAACGGTACAAGGAACTGACCTACCACTATTGGTGACTGGGTGGGGCAGTTATGCACCAGACCAATGATGCTCACGTTGTGCAAAATGCTAAAGGTGGTAAATATCCTCCATGTAGTAGCATGGTCAAAGTGGAGTCACCCCTCGCAACCTGCCCATGTAATGAAAAATCTGGGTCTGGGATAGGTTAGTGTTAATGCTCTCCACAGCAGATCCCTGGAGGTTATGGACTAGTGTCATTAGCCAAGGTTTGAATTGAATGGCTAGAGTTCCTCACCTGGAAAACAAAATAAGAAGGGAACAAAATAAGGGGTAGTTATTCAATACTATCTAGGGTATTCTCTAAATACAGAAATAACTAAGGTTAACAATAGTACAATACTTTGCACTTACCAACTAGGTAACCATGAGGAACACTGCCATCGATGAAGAGGTGGTAGAGTGAACTTTTGTGCCAAATTTGGGCACTGTCAATATGCTGGGATGACACATTGGTGACCCATCTTCATTCATTGCAAACTACCTGTAAATTGATAGAATGATAACCCTCCTGCTTCAGTATCACTCTCACTGTGGTCTAGATAGGGGCCTTATAACATAATGGCTGCACTCTATAGCTCCAAGCACCTCTAGAAACTGTGCCATTCTGTAGAAGGCATGCATGGTACTGGCTTGGTCCTGTGGTGACACTGGAAATTGATATACTGATTCACATGGACCAAGAGTATGTTGAGGAACTGCTGAAGTATTCTCATGGCAGAAGAATGTGAGATACCAAACATATCCCCAGTTTAATCCTACCAAACACCTGTGACATTTATAGGAAGGGCTACACATATCTTAGTATCCAAAGCTACAGAAATGCTGCACATTCTCCAGTCTCCATCTGTGAGCTATACAAACTCTCAAAGTCTGTTATATTCCTGTCCAGTCTATACCTCTCCAATGGTTTCTGCTCAGTAAAGTTGAAGGGAGTAATCCTATGCCTTAACCTTCTCTTAAGCCAGTAAGTACTTCTTCATGAACCGAGTTTTAGTGCAAACAAAATGAACAACTCGCAGGGGAATACAACTAGAATGGCACTAAAAACAAGCATCTTTTCAGAATGCAAAGTGGATAGAAATGGCTTGGATTCTCTTTTTATAGCCCTTCCGTGGAAAGTGCACTTGTGCATCAAAAAGTGACTAGTAATCAGATAGAGGCATAGGGCAGTAGCAGAATTTTCACACATTCCTCATTTAAATCTCATTATTCTCTCATTTACATACCTTTCTTCTTGAAATGTCTAAGAATCTCTGCAAACTGTGCCTTTCCACAGCTCATGTACCCTCCAGTTGAGCTTCTGTATAAAGACTATGAATTCCCCCTTAAGACAAAGCTTCTAACCAACTTTGCTGGAGTCTTGAGTTTGGTTCCTGAGCATATTTCTACCTGCTACATTACTTTGAGGAAATCATTTATTTTATTTATTTTTATTTTGCATTTGTTTACTGGGAAAGTCCAACTGAATAAGTTGTCTTTTTTCAGAGTAGGCCTGGGAAGAAAAGCACCACATTAATAAACAAAAAGATATATACATTGATAGAAACCAAAAACAACAAAAAATAGTGCATATTTACAATATAATAATACTGAATGTATACAGAGATATAGGATAGTAAGTACAAGATTTGACAGTATACATCAATGTACAAAGCAGAGTTGATTGCAGGTAAAACTGGTATGTTTATTATAGCGTAGAGCACAAAAGAAGGAAAAAAAAAGAATGCTAGATGATGTTTACAAATTCTTAGGATGGATAGACTTTCTTAACCAGAGTTAGTGCAAGAACATATCCATGTGTTAGATGGGTTTTAAGTATCTTTTTGAATTTTGTAGTGCTAGTGATAATTTTTATTTATTGGGGTAGAGAGTTCCAGATTTTGGATATATAATTAGAGTATATTTAACCAGACAATACTCTTGGTTTGCCATTGAAAAAAATGCCACGTGTACAATATGCTTACTCAGTAAAGTTAAAAATAAGCTCTATACAGATTTTTGCAAATTCCTATGCTAATACAGAGTGAAATGCAATAGTCCCAAATTTCATAATGGCTACCTTTCAAAAAAATAGACATATTTTGGAAGGATTTACTGTAGATACATATACATAAGAAGACAAAGTTAACAAAGAATGGTAATACAGTCCCAGAAGACATTTTTATTTTTAAGGACAATACCAAATAATTTGGAATGATGAATTTTACAATACAAATACATAATACTGCAATCAAACGTTGGTAAGCTAAATGTGTGAAAGATGAAGAAACAGGCACTAGTCCTAAGGCAGACAGCACACAGCAAATACACTTAAGTTAACTAGTGAATAACTGTATTATTTCAACCTTGCTTACTGAATTTTATTCAATGAGAAAATAATGATGCTTGCCCCATATATTGCAAGCAATCCCTAACTTAATATAAACAAACCTATGTAGACAAGAGTAAAGGAAATCATTGTATTTCATTTTCTTATACTGAAGGGTTTAGAGTGTGTACTACAGTGTACCATTTTTAACAGCATTTTACTACAACATAGTTTAGAACAATAAACAACTTACCTGCAATGATACTAAATCTCTAAAGACTTCATCTGGCAGGCTGGAAATATCATTTCCATGCATCATAAGTAATTCTAACCTTTTCAGCCCTAAAAATGCATTTTGGGCAACAGATTGTATACTGTTGAATCTGAAATGACAGAACAAATCAGGGAAAGTATGTAAGTATATGATTTTCCATCCATTTTTCCTTGTACGAATTTATAAATGAGGCTTGCCTCTGAAGAAATCCTACAAAAACATGAACGTTAGAAGATCTGCATAGGGACACTGAGTGTACAAGTGATACTCAAATAAATCCTGATATATGCCAGTTCTGCTTGTATAACTTAATTTAATATGTTATTTTTATTTATTTATTTTTAGTAACACAAGACTATTCAGACTTAGACAGCACTTATTCTATTACAGTGTTTATTATTCAGTTTATTGTATGGCAAATGATGAGGAATAATTTCTGCTTTAAAATATAAAAAACAATCATGTACAAATGTCCAGTGTTGTCATTGTAGTCCACAAAGATACCATATGATGCATTAGTTAGTGCACAACATTAAGAACTAACATTTGGGTTTATGTGTCTATGAACACACTGAAATAATGCAATAATGTTATTTCACTCTTGCCACATTCATACAGACTTCTCTCACAGAATAATTAACACTGAAATCCACATTCATTGCAAAACACACAGAAAACACTGTCCTTGCAAGGAGGAAACTCCACACTCCTTTATTAGTGGCTATGACTCCAATATAAATATACTACTGACAGAAAAGCACAACCAATGAAAATGGCATATATGCATTACAAAGAAAAAAAAAGAAAAAAAGAAAAACTGCTGTACAACATTTTTTACCATGTCGCCTACCCTGACCATCAAGCCCTGCCCTCACAGTTGTTCTACGGACTCATTTGTTCACCTGGATATGAACCCTTCAGCCCATTTGCTGTGTGGGTCAAGAGTCAAAGGGACTGAGAGTAGGATCTGTCACCAATATACTGGGGTTGACAGGGCTTTTCATTAAGCATTATTTATCCTCACATGCCCTGACACAGTCAAGGGATCAGTGTTCAATGGGCATTTGCAAATGGACATCAGTGCATCCATATGCAACATAATCACAAGGTCATGCCTTCTTTCTGTGACCAGACAGATGTTCCCTGCCTCCTTCCTGAAGAGAAGGCTAAGATCAATTCCAACAGATGAATGATACACTAACCAAGGTTGGTTCATTTGAGTCATAGTCAGGGCTATATCCTTCTGTGCCAAAGCAGCTTCATTCTTGCACCACATTTGCAGCATTCAAAAAAATACATAAATATATATATATATATATATACTAATAACTGAAAACTACACATCTAAACACAAATAACTTAAATTAATCTGAAAACAAATAGGAAGGAGATGCAGGGTTTCTTTTTATGTTTTTTTTTTTCAGTTAAATTGGATTTGAATTCTTTTTATTCAGTGATATTAGATTCACTTAAATAACACAGCCCAAATTAATGGCTGATCCCTACAAATGGAAACTACTATTTGGGTACCACAGAAAGTACAGTTGTGTAAACTCTTACCATAATGGTAGATATTATTGCCTTTACTGCTGCAGTATTCGTAAATATATGGTGATTCCCTGTCATGGAAGCCTGATATCGGGCCAGTCTTCCAAAGACTTTTGAATTTAAAAGGTATGTCGAATGTCACCAAATGCACCCTGCATAACGTAGGTCATAAAGGTGATGTTCAGGCTTACCAACAACAGAACTGATTGCCCCAGGAAGAACATCAGTCTGAAGAACTCAAAAGGTAACATGTAAATTCAGGAAGAACTAGGGGGATGGAAGGAGGGAGCGAATACTGCAGCAGTGAATTCAAGGACATCTATCATTATGGTAAGATTTTACACAACTGTACTATGTCATTACATTCACTGCTGAAGTATTCTTATAGGTCCATAGGTGTGTACTAGGCTAATGGCCCTGGAGCCTTTATGAGCCTAGCCCATAGGATTACCCTGACATCGTGCCACCCAATCTTAGTTCCCAGTGCATCTGTCAAGTAGAGCCACTGGAGTGATCCCTGGGATGAATTTTCTATTTCCCATCCACTCATCAAGATTTCTCTTGAAGAGGTCCAGTGAGGCACCCTGCTTGACATGTATGCAAAGTCTATTCCATAGCATGGGCAGTCTCTGGGTTATGAACCTGTCCCCCCAGCATGCTCTTTTGATTGTGGTAATCAGGTTGAGGTCTCTGGAGCATGTAGTGCGGAGGGATTGGGATTTCTTTAGATATAGCATTTCTAACAGAGCTGGATCAGACATGGCTTTGTAAGTCAAGCAGAGATCACCTCTAAGTAGGTGATATGAGACAGATAATAGTTGGAGTTTTTTGAGTCTGTTCATACATGACAAGTGTTTAAGGCCTAAGATCCTCTTTGTGAGGTATTTTTGCGGCCTCTACAATTGTTATAGGTGTCCAGTGAGGTAAATGCCAAATGGGGCATTGTACTCCATGACTGGCCTAATGGGGGAAGAGTAGAGGGAGACAATGACCTCTTTCTTCCTTGATGCAAAACCCTTAGTAATGAGATGTGCCACATAGCAGGACTTTCTGACCACACTGGCAATGTGGTGGTCAAAAGAGAGGTTGCTGTCAACCTGAGTTCCCAGATCGCTTATGACACCTTCTGTGTTCAGTGGGCTACCATTGATGTGGTAATTCACGGGAACTGGGTTTTTCCCAAAGGGGATGATGACACACTTTTTGGCATTGAGCTTAAGGCCATGGGTCTGACACCAGTCATCGGTCTCAGTGAGGCCTTTCTGTAGGATGTTAGCATCACTTGGGGAGTTAATTATGGCTCCCAACTTGCAATCATCTGCGAACTTTGTCAGCCAAAGTCCCTTTGTGTTTGCCTGAAATTCAGAGAAGTAAATACCAAACAGGAGTGGACCCAGGACCAAACCCTGTGGGACTCCACTCATGACTGGTCGACAGTCTGACTTGGAGTCAGCTACTTTCACACTGTAGGTACTATCTGTGAGTCAGTTTGCAACCCACCTATTGATATAGGGGTTGATGCCTAGCTTAGTGAGTTTTTCTATGATTCCTGAGTGGGGAATGGTATCAAAGGCCTTGGCCAGATCAAGGTAGGCTACATGAACCACCTTGCCTTCATCCACAGCTCTGGTGACTGACTCAAAGAAGTTGACCAGGTTGACCAGGCATGATCTACCCTTCACAAAACCAAACTGTGTGGTATCCAGAGTTTGGAGGTTTCCTATATCTTTGTTTATTAAGTCCATGATGATGCGTTCCATAGCTTTGCATATCATACTAGTCAGGCTAATGGGGCGATAGTTCCCAGGGTCTGTAGTCACTCCTCCTTTGTAGAGAGGGATGAATGTAGCAGTGTGCCATTCGGTAGGGACAAAGCCTGAGGTGAGGCTGTGATTGAACAGGGCACACAGGTTTGGTGCCAGTTCACTCTGTAGTTCATGTAGAACACAGCCAGGGATACTGTCAGGTCCCATAAAAGCTGTATTCTTGGCCTTGGACAGTGCTGTTTTAACCCGTGCAGCAGTAATACTTGGTGCCTGGCAATGTACTGGTATTGTGATTGGTCCATTGGTGGGGGAGAGAGGGGTAAAGTTGGCACTGAATCTGTCGGCTAGTATATTGGCAGTATCTGTTAGCTCGGTATAGGAGATGCCATTGTGCAACAGCTCCGAGCAAATCTGGGTATTGCCATGGAGATTCTTCACATAACTATAGAAAGCCTTGTGGTTGTCTTTACTATCTGCTGCAATTCTGTTTTCCTAGCTAGCTTTAGAGGATTTGATGAGGGATCTCAACTTTTTGTTCAGGCTGATAAGGGTCTTTAGGGTCTTTTTCCAGTCTTGGTACTTCACCTTATTTCTTATCAGTTTCCTCCTTCTGTTGTAGAGTTTGTTTATGGCAAGGGACCACCAGATCGGCTTCCTTTTTTTGGAGGAGAGCGTCTTGGTTCTATTGGGTATGGCGAGATCCATGCATTTGTGTACGTGTTCATAGAGGGCATTAGTGTATGATTCAGCAGTTATGCAGTTGTTCTCCAATTGCATGGGTGTTGGGAAGTTAGCCACCTCTGTTTTCAGGAGCCCAAAGTTAGCTTTGGAGAAGTTTTTCATGGTGGTTACCTTTGCGGGGGGGTAAGAGGGATGTGAATTTCCAAGGTGATTAATTTTTGGTCGGATCTAACCAGGGAGGAGTTGACTATTGATACAGATCAACAGTCCCCCATGTAAGTAATGACCAGTTCAAGGATGTTGCTACCTCTAGTGGGGGTAAGAATGAGCTGGTCCAGGGCATTGGAATTAATGAATTCCAGGAAACGTTGGGAAAGTGTATTGGTACATGAGCAGTTTTCCCAGTTATTGGAGGGGTAGTTGAAGTTGCCTAGTATGAGAGTATAAGGTTGGACCCTAATATTCTCCAGGGTGCTTTGGAATGTGGAGTCTGAGTCTTGGGTCATGGTTGGGGACCTATAGCAGGCTACGACCTGAATCGCTGTCTTACCCAGTGTAAGCTCCACCTGAAGTATCTCTGATGCGTCATGTTGGGCTACCAGTCTAGAGGTGTGTGCATCATTTATGAATATGGAAACACCACTGCCTTTAGAGCTTTGGTCAAAGTTCTGGGGTCAGAAGGTATGGAATGAGTTACAGCCTGGTAGTGCAGGGTTGCTATCTGCTGCCCTGAACCAGGTCTCTGTTACAGCACAAATGTTGATGTTCTCCATTTTAAGGAATGCTTCAAGCGAGTGCATTTTGAGATTTAGACTTCTAGCGTTGAGCAGCATGACCCTCAGAGTGCCTTTGTTTGTAGCTGTTACAGTGGTAATTTGGTCTTTGAAACACTGCCTAAAAAGGCACTATAGGGGTGGCAAGAGCCTTGGCCAGTATCCAGAAGCCCAGGGGTGACAGATGCAGGCCATCTCTGGCAAAGCATCTCGGTCTGTCAATCATGTCATCCCAGGCAGACAGATACTGGATCCCCTTTGAATGACACCAGAAACTTAGCCAATTATTGAAATCAATAATTTTCTGCTTGTACTATGGTATCATTCTGTGTGATGGTAGGAGGCTGCTCAGGGCTAGGGTCATACCCATCTGGGCTACATAATGCGAGAGCTCCTCCATGTCTCTTTTCATGTAGTCCAGGGAGGTACGTCTCAGGTCATTCGCACCCACATGTACAATGACAGAGTCATATTTGTACCTGTTGAGGGACCTGAGTGCGTGTGTTATGTGGCGGATCCTGGCACCTGACAGGCAGCTGACTGTTACTTTCTCCTTATTCAACCTAGTATGTGGGACATCAGTGTGCCTCACTATAGAGTCACCTATGACTAGTGTGTTGGGCATGCTGTTTTGCCCTAGGGGCTTTGGTTGAGTGGCACACTGTTTAGGAGAGTTATGTGTCTTAACTATATGGAAGAGTGTCAAAGCTCAAGAGAAAACTAGGGAGGAAGAAGGGACAGAAGAATCCCCTAAAAAACATGAATAACTGAACTAGCAAAACCAGCCCTAGCTCTAGAGATACCATCCAACTTGTAGTGCTTGGTAAAGGTATGCAGAGAGGTCCAGAAGTCAAGAATATAATTAGTATCTAAGCCTTTGAAAAAAGCACCAGAAGAAGCCACAGCTCTAGTAGAATTAGTCTTAATTGAAAAAGGAAGGTGCTTGCCATGAAAAGTGTAACAAAAGGAAAAGCTTTAGAAATCCAAGAAGAAATAGACTGATCAAATTTTCTGATAGACTTGGTCATATCCCAATAAACTATAAGTTGCCTATGTATGTCCAAAGTATACAGCACTCTCTCACTGTCAGTTTACCAAGAGGGGAAAAAAGTTGGAAGATTAATAGACTGATTAAGAAATAGCTCATTAACTACTTTCAGCATAAAAGAAGGGTTAGTGCACAAGGACCCTCTGTCCTCATGAAAAATCAAAAAAGGAGGACAAACCATAAGGGCCTTCAACTCAGACACCCATCTGGCAGACGTAAGCACTATCAAAAGAACAGTATTCCAGGAACAATGTTGCAAGGAAGCTGAAGCAGAAGGCTCAAAGGGAGTCTGAGTCAACTTCTTTAAAACAAAATTAAGATGCCAGGGAAGAGGAACAGGCTTCCTGGGTGGTCTAATATTAAGAACGCCTTTAAGAAATTGTTTCACCTCAAATCTAGCAGCTAAAGAAGGAGAAAAGGGCAGGCAAGCAGAGACAGCTGGCTGGTGGGTCTTAATAGAAAAACAGGCCAAATCAGTATTGAGCAACTCACACAAATAAAAGAGAGAACCAAAGAGAATCCAAAGTAAGTGGGTCCAGGTTACAACAGGGACACCAAAAAGAAAACCTCAACATTTGGATAAACAGAATTTCCTAATAGTAGGTTTCCTGGCCTCCTGTAAGACTTGCAGCATGTCCTTAGAAAAAAAAGGTGTCTATGAGGAATCAAAATCCCATCACCCACAATGTTAGTTGAAATGTGTGGGGGAACAGGTGGGGTTGTATAAGAGATCTCTTGGCTTGTGTGATTAGATCCACCCTGCGAGATAATTTGTGATGACTGCCCCTCGCTAGATGCAGAAGAAGAAGTGGAAACCAATGCTGCCTTGGACAAAAGGGAATCACCAACAGGATTTTGGGAGCATTCTGTTGAATTTTGAACAGGACATTCTGAATGACAGGAAGGGGAGGGAATGCATAAATAATCATCCTCTTCAAAGAGAATGAGAGGGCATCCATCTTCCATACCAGAGGACCTGGGACTGGCACAAAAGAGAGGAAGTTGTCTGTTCAGAGGGGAGGCAAAAAGATCCATTGAGGTGTTCGCCACTGGTGGATAATGCCCAGAAACACATTCATGTGAAGCATCCACTTGTGAGACTGAGTTAAAGACCTGCACAGAGTGTCTGACACAATGTTCTGACCGAAAGGGATATAAACTGCCTGAACATTCACTTGACTCTTTACAGCAAGATCCTATACCAGAAGTGCCAACCAGGAAAGAAAATAAGATCTCGTTACTTCCTGTTTGTTGATATACCACATCACTGTGGTACTGTCTGTTAATACCTTGAGAGGCTCTGGAGAAGAAAGAGACTGAAAGATGTGAAGAGCCAGCAGAAGAGCTCTCATCTCTATGGCAACAATGTGCTCCTTCTGCTGACAAGGTGACCACACCCACTGTACCTTTAGGGAGCCAAACGTCACCCCCCATCCTGTGTCTGAGGCATCTGTGAACAATTCCTGAGAGGGTAGAGGGGGGTGAAAAGGGGTCTTTGCATTGAGAGACAACTGCTGAATCTACCAGAGAAGTTCCTGTCTGAGGCAAGGAGGAAGAGGGCCTACAAATTCTAGAGGATGAGCATGTTGAAGCCACACTGACTTCAGAAACCACTGACACTTTCTCATATGAAGTTTGGACAGAGGGAGCATCAGAATTGTGAATACCATGAAACCCAAAACTCTCAGAAACTCCCTGGCAGCATTGGAGCCCATGGGAAGAAGAGTGTGAAAGAAAGAAATGAGAGTTAAGGCCTTTGGAGGAGGCAGTGATGCAAGTATTGGCACCATTTGAATCCTTCAACCCAGAAAAACATGATCCTGTGAAGGAGTCAGAGAAAACGTTTTGAAATTTATAGTGAACCTCAGGCTCTGAAGAAGGGATATGGCAAAAATGAAGATTTTGCAAGATGGCTGTCATGGCTTAATGGTAGGTCATACAGACTAATGTTACCAAGGTCCTGGGTTCGAGACTGGCAGTGGGAATTTATTTTCCCCGGCTGTGTGCTCCACGAACTCAACGAGGAATTAAACCCACAGCTAGGACAGCTGTTTAATCATAGTCTTACCTCTGGATACGCATCAGGAGTGGTGCACTGCAACTGTGGTCCCACTTCACAAAGGCGGTGCCTCCACCGACCCTGGAAATTACCGGCCCATTAGCTTGACAAGTCTTATCTGCAAAGCCATGGAGAGGATCATAATGGACCTCATAAATAAAGACATAGGGAATTTGCAGACTTTGGATCCATCCCAGTTTGGCTTTGTCAAAGGCAGATCATGCCTTCTAAACTTGGTTGACTTTTTGAAACAGTCACCAAAGCCATTGATGAGGAAAGGCAGTCCATACAGCCTACCTCGATCTGGCGAAGGCCTTTGATACAATACCCCACTCGGGTATCATTGAAAAACTCATCAGCTTAAATGTTAACCCATACATCACAAGATGGGTTGCAAACTGGCTGAGTGACAGAACCCACAGGGTCAGAGTTGCTGGCGCCATGTCAGACTCAAAGCCTGTCACAAGTGGTGTACCACAGGGCTCAGTCCTGGGCCCACTCTTGTTTGGCATCTAATTTTCAAGTACAAGCAAACACAGGAGGGTTATGGCTGACAAAGTTTGCAGATGACTGCAAACTGGCCATAGTAGAAAACACATCTGACACAGATATCCTTCAGAAGGGTCTCACAGAAATGGATAACTGGTGCCAGAGCCATGGCCTAAAGTTAAATGCCAAAAATGCATAGTCATACCCTTCGAAAACAAGGTTACCCCTAGCTACCAAATAGGTGGCAATCCACTGAGTACAGAAGAAGTTATCAGGGACCTGGGGACCCAGGTTGATAGTAGTCTGTCATTCGACACCCATGTAGCTAAAGTAGTTAGGAAGACCTTCTACATTGCCCACCTTATCATGAAGGGATTCTCATCTAGATCAAGGGAGGTCATAGTCTCTATACTCATCACTCATCAGACCAATGATTGAGTACAATGCCCCATTCGAATGTATCTGACCCGACACTTGCAGCAGCTGGAGAGGCCACAAAGTTCCTCACCAAAAGGATAAAGGGTCTCAAACATCTGTCCTATGCTGCCCGACTGAAAGAACTCCAGCTCTATTCAGTCACTTACCGCTTGCTCAGAGGTGACCTTTGCCTAACATACAAGGCCATGTCAAACCCAGATTTGATGAATATGCTTCACCTCAAAAATCTAGATCCGTCAGAGCCACAAGGGCGGAGACTTAAACCTCGACACGGCTATTAATAGGACGTGCTGGAGGGATAGATTCATCACCCAAAGACTCCCTATGCTGTGGAATAAAATCCCGGTATATGTGAGGCAGAGCACCTCGCTGGCCTTGTTCAAGAGAAATCTTGACCAATGGATGGGAGATCGCAGATATACCCCAGGGATTACCTCAGTGTCACTGCTCAACAGAGGCACAGCAAAATAATGGGTATAGTTCCCCATACTAAAGGGGTGGCGAAACTATGGGCTAGGCTTGTAAATGCCCTCGGGCAGATAGCCTAGTATGAACCTATGAACCTATGAACCTATGGTCTCTGGAGAGGATTCCTGAATCAGCAGGTTGTCCAAGCAGGAAATATTTGGAGTCCTTGAAGTCTGCAAAAGGCAATCATAGGAGCAAAGCATTTGGCGAACATCACTGGGGCAGTAGAAAGGCCAAAGGGCAAAGCACAGAACTGAAAAATGCCGGGATGCAAAAGAGAAATGCAAAAACTTCCTGAAAAGAGGATGGATCAGAATATGGAGATAAGCATCCTTGAGATCCAGAGATGTAATGTAGGCCTGAGGGAACAAGAGAGGAAATAAACATTGAAGGGACAACATCCAGAAGGAAGGTACCTTTAGAAAAGTGTTTAGATGAGAGAGGTCTAGAATAGGTCTCCAAGTGCCCTCTTTCCTGGGCTCTAAAAACTATTGGGAGTAGAACCCTTTCCCCTTTTAGGACACAGGCAACTCTTGAATAGTACTTTGTGACAAGAGATCTTGAAGAACCTCTGGTAAAAAGGGAAGATTTTCCTGAGGAGGCTAAGCAATGCCCCTAAATGGAGGATGGGATTTACACTCCATGATGTACCCTTGACGAATAATCAACAGAACCCAAGAATTCTGAGTGATCTGAAGCCAAACTGGAAGAGAAAGAGAAGGCAAAGAGAAAGAAGAATGTGACTGGGAAGGGATTGATCATTGTACAGCACCTGGATTTTCCACAAAGGAAGGCTTCAGAGTCCCCAAAAACTGAGTAGCCTTAGCAGGAGGAGTTCATTTGCCACTCTTCTTACCTTTAGTAGAAGGACATGATGGCCTTTGTCAATGAACAAAGGCAGGCTTAGCAGGTTAGTTTCTCTGAAATTTAGGCACAGGAGAAACAAAGACATGTTTAAGTTCCTGTAAGACCTTACTCTTATCCTGAAGGGACTTAAACAAACCAGCAGCAGGTTCCCCAAACAAACATTTAGAATCCATAGGAGCATCCATCACCTTAGTTTTAATATCATCAGGTAGAGTTTGAAGCCTAAGCCAAGAATTCCACCTCATAACTGAGTAAAAACAGCAGCCCTAGAAGAGGCATCCACCGTATCATAACTACATGTAACAGATTGACAAACGACTTGAGAGGAAGTCCCTAGCAAGGAAAGTTTTATCCTCAGAGTCTGGAAAATCAGAAATAAGTTGACAGGCCTGAGAAAGAAGAGTCAACACGTACCTAGACATATGGGTCTGATAATTAGTAGCTATAAAAGCTAGGGTAGCAGAAGTGTAAACCTTTTTGCCCAGCCTGTCCATAGTTTTGCAGTCCTTTGCCGGAAGGAAATAACTTAGGTGAAGGAAGCAATTGAGATGGTTTATGACAGGCTACAGACACTACTGAAGGGTCAGCAGCAGGACATTTATATAAAAAAGAACAATCCTCAGAAACCCTTGGAGCAGGGGGAGAGCATCAGGTGTCTGAAAGGCACCAGAGAAAGCATCCAGTAATGCAGCCAAGACAGGAGGAATAGCTGCAAGCTTAGGAGAGTCCAACTGTGACAATTCATAGTAGCTTTTATGGATATCAGAGACCTGAGTTCAATCCCACTTAAAAAAATCATCCTCGAGAGTTTGTCCCCAAAGGAAATTTCCTCCAAAGGAACATCAAGACTAATAGATTCCTCATCTTCTGACCCATTGTCCAAAGGAGAAGGAATCGGAGTAAAATAACTTAGGGATTCATCAACAGAATCCAACTCATCCTCAGAAGACTCCTGGCCTCTATGCCTTTTAAGACAAGGAGTAGAGGACCAAGGAGAAACAGGAACCAAAATCCCAACAGGAGGCTTTAAGGACATTAAGGTCAAAAATAACCCCTGAGTACAACCCTGTCACTCACTTGGTGGATACCTAGAAGCAGAAGAAACATGTTTAATATTTTTTGTGTCTTTTTTAAGGGAACATCCTGAGAAGACTCAGATCCAGGACAACAGTCAAAAACAGTAGCAGGAACTTCTTCCCCAACTAGAAACTGAGAAACTCGCCTACGATCCTCAGAAAAAAATCAACCATGGTTCCTCTGAATGTCCAAGATGGCCTCCTGCAAAGCCTCTTTGGATGTGCTGCCAGCCGGATTCTCAATGGCCTCCAACACAGCTGCGGCAGACAAATCTGACAACACAGCTGGGCAAGCCTCCCAGTTCATAACAACCTCAGAAGAAACACCTGGCAGAGGCTGGACAGCAGAAGATTCAGGTCATACCTTTTTCATCCTCTTACCTAATGGCTGACCCTCAGGGTGGGAGATTCCTTCCACAGTATCTTTAGCAAGCAGCCAAAGATGCTGGCTCTCAAGATATAAGGAAAGGGAAGAATGTCTACTGTGAAGGGTTTTAAGAACAAACGTCTGAAGAATAGAGCAAGACATATGGTCATGAGAAGCACGTAAGCAAAAAAGACACTTATGGCAGTCTCTATGAGAAATCTGTCTCCCACACTGGCATTTACTCTTCTTGGATGACATTAAACTCAAGGAACACAAAAAAACAAGAAAAAACAAAATCCCTAATGGGGCACTTATGTTGCAAAAACAACAAACAGGTGTAGAAAGTCTCTGGAGAACAAAAATGCATTCAGCTGGAAGGAACGGATACAGGTAAACAGACTGACGGTGTAAAAGATACGTTCAGACTGATGGCAAAGAACTTCAGTTTTTGGTAAGTCTAAACATCACCTTTATGCCCTACATTATGCAGGGTGCATATGGTGACATTCGTCATATCTTTTAAATGCAGAAGTCTTTGGAAGACTGGCCAGACGTCAGGCGTCCACGGCAGGGAATCCCCATATAGTTAGGAATACTGCAGGAGTGAATGTAAGGACATCTCTGAATTATACACCCTACAGTGGTTTCATTTTTACCAGAAAGAATAAAATTAGTGATCCAGTCTGCCTCTGATATTTAAGCAGGTCCCTCTTACCCTTGTACAAGAAAACTAATCTATACTTTTCACTTCATTTATATATTTTGCAGAGCATTTGAAAAAATCATAAATATGAAGCATACCAGTAATGAATGAATAGAACTGGGAAAACACAGAAAATGAATTGTAGTTCATTAAACTAAAGACATCTGCTGCTTAAACTATGGATGTACTACAGTCATGTTTCACAATAACACTGCATTCACTTAGACTGTATTATGATCTTTTGTCTCACTGCAGCTTCACATGATTATTATCTGTTGTGTTACTCCATAAAACTGGAGTGAATAAGATTAACAATGAATTAAAATAAATAAAAATGAAAAAACTATTGCACTGGTATTAATGTTGTTTGGTTGTGACCTCAAATTGACAAGTCATTTTAAAGAAAGTTACAAATGAAACTACAGGTACTCACAATAACACTAGCCTGTGACCAGATCTTCACCTTCATGCTTCAGAGAATATTAAAACTGCTAGTGCCAGCTGTCAGTGCTCTTCAGCACTTAAAACTTTCCCAGGGTAGTAGCCTCACCCCATATTCCATAATGCACCATATTCACCTATTGTCTTAATTCTTGACCAACCAAAAGTTGTCAGCCCACCCAAGGGCGCCCGCAGGCAGGTGCAAGGGGGTGCACTTGCACCCCCCTGGAATCCGCTGACAAGTTAATCTTTTGATTTAAAAAAAAAAAGTTTTTTTTTTTTTTTTTTTTTTTTTTAGGCGTTCTGCTTTAAGAAATCCAGTCGCAGGCGTGCTGACATCATCGCGCGAAGTTTGCTGTGACATCATCGCGCGGGAGTTGAAATGGACAGTTTAGAGGACCTTACTGACGATGGGACCTTTTCAAACGAACGGGAACCAAACGGACGGAAGATGGGACCGAACGAAGATGGGACGCTTTAGTGGAGCGAGAACTGAAACGGGCAGCTTTAGTAAGGTAGGGGTGTGTGTGTGTGTGTGTGTGTGTGTGTGTGTGTAAGTATAGATATATATGCAGTGATTTAAATGAAGAGAATCTTTATCTTTTGACTTACTATTCGTCTTTATTTTCAAAGTGTTATCTAAGTATCCAAGTTGCTGAAATTATTGGCTCTTTGGAAACATTGAGATGATTTTTTTCCAAAATACAATACTGTTACTTGCCAAAATCAAACTCCCTTTAATGTAGTCTAAAACATGTTTAATAAGTTCCTTGAAATTTTTGTCCTTAAACCAGTTTTTCATTTTTGCATTTTGCTATTATACCTTTACTAGAGATAAAATGTAGTTTCATTGCCGAAAATTCTGGTATTCAGCAAAATCACTAATCTTTTTTCTTCTATATATTTCAAGTTTGTTGTGGAATTTGAAAAAGATAATATGGATGGAAAATTTCCTGTTCAGTAATTGTCCTTCCTGGGGTGAAAGCTGATACCTGTTGAGTGAGAAGTACTCTGGATGGTTGCAGCATTCAGTACAGGTGGCAAACAATAACCCCCATATTTATTATGGCATATTCTTAGCCACTTAATAAATATCAAAAGTTTATAATGCAAGATAATTGGAGGAGTTCATTAAGCAGTTGCATTTTTCTTGTTTTTGCAAGGATGTTTGATAAAACCACTTATATTTTGTATAGCTAGGAGGAAGAAACTTTGCAAATTGTTTGCTTCATGGTGAATAATGATCATGTCATAAATTAGGAAAAATAATTTTTAACCTAGTTGAGATATCACTAATTTTGGATTCGGGCAGTAATGATATTGTCATAAATTCCTTGCAAACTTCAGTGAAGTTTGTGTTTGCTTTGTGCGTAAGGGGGTTACCTGTTTCCATAATAGTTTGGGGATAACTAGGTTGGTCCTTTGAGTCTGACTACACCCAGAATTGTGCTTTATTACCTGATCTTCCAGCAATGTCATGGTGATTGCTTATGTTTCAGTTACTGTAGTCAAATATGGAAAGAAATATTCCTAGTAAGCAAATTGTGTATATTTTATTTTATCTGTTTACAGCTACTTTATAGAACAATATTAAATAAAAGTACAAAGCAGAAATTTTCAAAAATAAGCATGTAAAATTGTTAAATTAGTGAGTATTGGACTACATAAGTGCCACTACATGAGAAAAGAGAGGGTAACTGACGTGTAATTAGTTTAAGCAGTGAACCTTTGCAACATAAACTTAAAGTGGCAGGTAGTAGGAGCAGATAGAATAGGACAGGAATGGGAGGAGTTACTAAGTTAAAGTATGAAAAGGGCAGACATCTCAAGAATCATCGGTCTTTACAATACAACAGAAACAAAGAGGGTGAAGATGGGAAATCAAATATAATTATACAACAGCTTATTTTTACAGCTATTTCAAGAAAGCTTTAAACTTTGTACAGCTATTTCAAGAAAGCTTTAAACTTTGTAGGAAGCCAATTGGAAATACCAATCGGCATCGACAACGGAGAACATGGGGCTGTTGCAGAGGTCGTGTTGACAACTTGACGTGTAGTAGAATCTGTATGATGTTATGAACTGACTGCCAGAATTCATTTAAGATAAAGTCAGACTTGAATATGCAAACAAAGTGATGAGTATGCCCTGATGACAGACCACTATTTTCCTGGATTCTCCCAAAGAATCCTGTGATATATTTGAAATGCTGTGTTGCCTCCTTCCGTCCCTTTTCCTACCAAGATGAAAACTGAGGCAGGATAGGGTCTACCTAGGCTTCACACCAGGTTTTACTGAAAATATATTCAAAGCTGTCCATATGAATATCTGTGGAGCTTAGAGGTCAGAAATCTTGAAAACAAAAGCAATACAGGGAAAAAGGTAAGAGATGGTTAATGACTTAAATATACAAAACCGCTTGTTTAAGGAACAGAAATATTTAAAGTAGCAGAAAATAGTTAAAAACTAGTGGATGGTTGTTTAAAATTGGCAAACAAGTACGACATTATGTTCAACAGCAAAGAGTATTGGAATACTGGAGATGGGAGATGATGAAGGTCTAATTTTAAGAAAGACATGGTAGTTGCTTTCACCTCCACTTCAGGGTACACTCTGAATGGCTGTGATAAAATAGGCATTCTAGCAACCTTCACCATAAAGTTCGACTACATTCTTTATGTAAGGCAGGATAACACAAGGAAAAGAGCAGAGAGTTGCTAAAGATTGCAACAGATGACCAGTGGGAGGAATGAGGGATTGTGTAAAACTGTCACGAGAACTAAAGGAGGCACACTGCCTGTGGCCATAGGAGAGAAACCCAGCCAGCTGGACCCAAATCAACAAGTGTGAACTTAAGTGACTTGTAATTGCACTGCAGTACATGACACTTTGTGTAGATAATGTTGTTATGAACTGAATTTCATATCTGTTTCTTTTTACAGTTTTAAGTTGAAATCATTCATCTTTAAACAATAGTTATTTTGGATTATATTCTGAATATGTAACAAGGGGCTGTTACATGCAATTAACCTGTTTTGTCATGAACCAAGTTTTGCAGACAATGCAACAAAATGTTTATTGTGTTTAACTGTAAAACTGGTGGCATATGTATGCCTCCTGTCATTGTAAACTTTCATACTGTGTGACCCTGAGTAAATCAGTTTACTTATTTGTGTCAACAGGGCATATCCTGTTACCAAAACCGAACAGAAACAAAGAGCAAGTTGACTTTAATGAACCCACCAATCTTATCAATAATATTATGAAGCAAGTTATGATGTATTCTGAACTTCTGCTTTCTTTCTAATTTCCTGAGTTTTAGAAATAACCACAGTACATTTTATGCTTGCTGTTACACTCCACATGACACTACATACCTTTGTTTTCAACTCTAATTATTTCAGTGCTGATACATTTTGATGTAACAAACAAAATTATGATGTCAGGAGCAAACAGCAAGCATGAGCTAATAAGACAAGAACACTGCAAACATAAAAATAGCATGAGCAAGAGAATTATGTTTTGGAAAACAAAACACAAAGCCAAAGCTGCATTTATGAGTGGATATTAAATTCTGTCTAAAGTTATCTCAGCTGCATCAGGAGCTCTTTAAAGCTAGCAGAGAGCTCTGACACCATGTGTATCCCATCCTTGCTATGGCTTATCCTTGGTGAGGTGATTCTCTCACTCTCTCTCACTCTCTCACTCTCTCTCCTGATTGAATATCTCACCCAGAATGCCTCATGGGGTGCTAAGCACAGAGATCGTCATTTCTATACCTCCTCCTTTCCCCCTACATCATTAAACCCTGCAGGCCTGACTGCTTAGTGAATGTCATATTGAGCGATGTGACTCTGCAGAAGACTCTCCATGTAAATGAGGATTTTTGTCACTAGGGAAATAAAACAACGATTTCACTGCTTGCTATTAAACATCCTCTGTTTAAGTTCTGAGTCACTGCTTGAATTGCACACGGCTGACATGCAGAGCAATAGAAGGTGACGATTTTAAGAAATTACAGGTCATATAGCCCTGATCAAGAAGGAGAGTCATACATTTTGAACAGCCTCCTGATTTAAACAACTAACACTTGTTAGAAACTGTATAAATCTGAAGCATTTTATTGCTGTATCTTGTACATATAGGCTATTCAGAACCTTAAGGGATTTGCCAGAAACACTGCCTACAGCAAACACTGCAGTTCATTACTGATTTAATAGAGCAATCAAGGAACAAAGTATGCCATTTAGGCACATTGTGATCATTATTAACAGCATCTATTAAATGTATTTTTCTAATGACTAATATCTGCAAAATAGTCCTTGTGTAGGTGAGATATTAGTAGAAAGCCATTATCTAGATTACAGTATATGGTCATCTGCTAACAAAAAATTACTTGGGCTACTGCATGAAAAATCTAAGTAAGCTAAAGCAACTGCATTGTGTACTACAGTATTATCTGAACATGTCAGACTTATCCCAGGTCCTACAACATATGGTTAGGTGCAGCTTCTCCTTTAAAAACATAAAGGCCCAGTAGAAAAAAAAATGGAGTAATGAATTGACTATATCTTAGTTTCTGTAGAATGTCAAGCCCGGGCATCCTCTGTGCATCTGCATGCAATAACCATATCAGTGATGTAGCTAAAGCCACCTGTAATTATTAGTGAATACAGTACCTCGGGATACTTGATTTATAGAAAGGACAGAAGTCATACATAGAAGTAGGTCAAGTTGTCATTTTCATAAAAGATAACCTTACATCCAGCCAAGACAATAGCCAGTCTCTTGAGGTGGATGGTAGAGAATTTGTATTCATCATCCATGTAGGCTACAGCAAAAATCAGGAAAGATGCTTTCATCTACTGAAAATGTAACAAGGATCACAGAGTGATAAGGCTTTCATGGCAAGAATGCATAAAACCAGTTTTATTAAGGGACTTTGATATTCCATCCTACAATAGAAGGAATCAGTGAGTGCATTATACATGCTTTCCACTAGATCATCATCATCATCAGCCCCACTTTTTCCTATTTTTGTCTACATGGGGTCGGGGTATCATGTTAACTGTTGCCAACTCTCTCAATTCAGTGCTACACTCTTGCCTTCTTCAGCACTCATGCCTGCCTGTCGCAGATCTTCTTTCACACAGTCCATCCACCTCATTGTAAGACTATTGCTTTGTTTAGGTTTAGTAAATGTCTCAGTGTTTGGGTTATAATGTTTGAAATAAAAGTTGTAAATTAAATCCAACTGCCTGTAATCATTGTAGAACTAAAGCATAAAACAGTATGCACACAGATTTGAACAGTGTCTATGGCAAATGGGGAGAAATAGCCAAGTAATGGGACACTGGAATGGCGGGGCTTGGGGTGGGTGGACTTGGGCGGGGCTGTGTTGGCAGGGGGCGGGGAAAGCTATGTGGGTGGGGCTCTGGGTTTGCACCCCCCTGCAAAAAATCCTGCGGGCTCCCTTGAGCCCACCCATACGGACAAACACTGGGGACAGACGGAAAATTTGTTTCTCAAAAAAGATTTGCTCTAAGATACAAAATTACAGGGAGTATCAATATCTCTGAAATTTTCACCTTCAGAAAAATAAAAGGACAGAGTTCTAAATGACATAAATGACTGCTACCTTGAGGAAAATGCAACCCCTGTACCAGCCACCTAAATAAACCTAATGTAAAATACAGTATGCTGAAAGCATAACAAACACTAATAGTGTAACTCATATTAAGGAAACTCCAAGAATATTGAAACTTGGAAAGGCCAAGTAATCAAAAGAGGTCTAACAGAATGCAGTACAAGAGGCAGTCCTACTAGAGTCATCTTGTGGCAGACACCCCAAAGAAATATCCGGAATATGCAGATTCTGATGTAGCTTAACTTCATAGACTGACATGCATAAATCAGGTAGTGCCTAAGGAGCATATTTGATTAGATCTTAATTCCTTGCATTCAGCCAGCAGCTACACATCTTGATATAGCTGAGTACTTTACTATAGTGCCTTCAAAACCTGAAAATATAGGACACCAGAAAAGTAAAAGTGAAAATGGTACTGTGAACACGCTAAGCTATTAAACACAGATAACCACGTGTAAACAAAGGTTTTCCTCACAAGTAACACAATAAAGCCTCTAAAACCAGACAGGTGGGGAAATTCCCAATACAAACAGTACTCCTAAAACTACTGAAAACAAATCAGGAGGGGAAGACGGCTACGAGATGCAGCCAATGCAAGGGAATTTGGAGCTTGGAAGGTAGGGATGCAGAAAGGTATTGAAAGGTGAGATAAGAAGTGAGACTTTTCTGTTTAACATGTAACTGGGCTGTCTTAACAGGTATGGTCATACATCATTCTACACGAATAACATAGGCCAGTGCTGATAAATTAGTAAATGGAGCACAGTAAGGATTTGAGATACACACTCTGACTTTAGGGTTTTAGGGTGGCACATACCTATATTTTCCTTGAAAAAAAAACAGCCCTGTGCTGATGAAATAGAAAATGGAGCAGATACTCTTGATTCCTCCCACAGTCCAAAGACATGAATTTCAGACTGGATACTGTAAACTGGACATAGAAGTCAGTATGCCTGAAACTATGTAGCATGAAAGAAAATTGTGGCAGGACTAGCCACCTGGTTCTGTGAACCTTGGCTCTGGATGACTGTCACTATGAAGTGACACCATGACCCCCATATTCCAAAAAGGGAAAAAGGGTTGTGGATCCATGGATGGATGGATGGATGGATGGATTCCACAAGGGTCAGTCTTGAGACTACTTTTTGGATTATTGATCAAAGATTCTCTTTTGTAGGTATGTTGATGATCTGACGTTTGGTAGTTTGGTCACCAATGTTACAAACCACTGATTTATGCAAAATTGCTTGGGCTCCTTAACTAGTTAGCTGTTTTCTAAAGATATGAAATGTATTAACAAGTGAACAGTTATACATTTTAAAGCAAGGACTTCATCATATCCATATGCCTTGTATAATCAGATATTGAAATAATCATAAAAGGTTAAGGATTTGGCTATTTTGACTGACTATTAATTAAACTATAATGTTAATATTAAACAAATAATTATTAACTGTTATGGTCTTATCAGAAACACAAAGTACTGGTTTTCCTACTAAGAATAAAAGTGTTTTATTAGAGATATGCACTAGTTATGTTTATCCAATAACTGCATGTGGTAACAGTGTTTTTTTCTAAAAGTAAGATTGGCCTGTCAGTGTTTCAATTAATCCTGGCAGAAAATAGTCACATATGTGAAAACTACAAAAAGATGTGCAAAATGCTGTAAGCTTCCTCTAGTAATTATAGGGGTTTATCTCAAATTCCATTGAACAGTATGCTCTACCTATGCCAATGGAAGATCCATTCCATTTAATAATGTTATAGTATGTAGAAGGCCATAAATTACTCTAATTACATCCACAACTATCAGCTACAGTGATGTGTTGAAGTTAAGTAGATTTTATGCTTTATTTACATTAGTACCTTTTAGAAGTCATTTCCATGGGCACTGTAGTATTTAACAGAATAGCAAAATATGCTATTTTGGACTTTGCAAGTCATTTCTGAATGTACTTTGTCTTTTTTATCTCACATAGTAAACAGACATTTAAACAAACATTCACAAAATAAGAAATTAAATGCAAAAACATAATTCATTTTTACAAGGAATATTAGCTCACTGATGACTATAATTTCATCATATTTACATATCTGTACTAAACAGGAATGTCAAAGTGTTAATAACTTTAATACAAACCCCAGATTGACTCTTTCCACATGCTTAGGAATCCTTGTTGGCACTGATAGTAATGATCTGAAAGTACAATGAACTTCTGTTGGCACATAGCAGGCACAAGGATGAGGGCATGCATATATTGTCTTCTGGGATATTACAGTCAAAATCAGCACCATGGACAGTGCCCAGCATCCTGCTTTGTGGACCATAGTTTGACGATTCTTCATTTTTCCAGACACCTTGTGTAGTTAAAAGAGGAGAGAGAGACAGAGGGAAAGATTTTAAATACCATCTAAGAATGTCACATACTTTGCAGAAAAAAAACAAATGCTTGCAAAATAATACATGCTCACATACATGCATGCATGCAAGTGCACATGGACATGGACACAAACAAAATTAAAAATATTTTAGGATGCTATGATTTCTATTATGCACCTTAATATCTCATACTTTATGCAGAAACTGCAAATCATGTACTGTACTTAAATTAATTCTGTATATTTCACTTTCAGTTTTGTTAATGTGCTTATAGTCCAGCATGTAACAAAAAGTAAAAAAAAAAAAAAAAAAAAGTGCATTGAGTGGGGCAGCGATAATTTTAAATAAACAACAAATAAGTGATAAATAGAGGTAAACATAAACGTAAAATATGTTGCAGTTAAAAATCAGGATCAATCCAATATGCTGGAATACTGTAAAGCTCCCATGAGGTAGAAGTCATAGTGCCATATAGGAAAAAGATCAAAGACTACAATAGTGCAGGAATTTCTAGCAGCCTGGCAGCACTATCCAGCTAAAGATGATCATGTTTCATGTATGTTAGCAACAATAAAATGTAGTAGTCAAGATTTAAGGAGATCAGGGCATAAACTACTGCACTGAGGTCATCTTGTGACAGTACAACTTTGATTAGGCTACATTTCTTTGAAAATAAAAAGATGATTATCGAGATGAATTAGTCTCTTTCCACGGCATAAGCTTGCTGACAATAATAACACTGAAATCATTAATACTAGACACAAACTCAAGGTCATCACCCCCTGTACATATGTCAGGAAGTCAAGGTCAGGAAAATGGTACCAAAGAAATGTACTCATAGACCATAGGTAACATTTATTCAAGGGAAAGTACCAACACATTTCATCTTATTCACATTTGCTTAGTAGTATTAAAATATGTGCTTACAAACAAACAAATAATGCCCCAAAGAGTACAGCAGAATTAGAGTAATTAATTTTAGCAGAAATAATATAGGTAAATGTAGAGCCAGCCATTACTAAAATTGCAGCGCCATCTATATCTATATATAAAATTGGTAATTAGCAGTTTCCCT
The DNA here is from genome assembly GCF_019279795.1 of Protopterus annectens. Classification (NCBI taxonomy): domain Eukaryota; kingdom Metazoa; phylum Chordata; order Ceratodontiformes; family Protopteridae; genus Protopterus; species Protopterus annectens. Next base: position 565,256,626 of record NC_056735.1, read on the forward strand.
GAACAAAGGATAATCTGTCTATGCATTAATGAAATAGAGTAAGTAATTCTAGTTGTCAGAAAATGTTTTCCTAAAGCATTTCTCCTCTACAGCTTGCCAGAATTGATGGTACCAAAAACTGGGTAATTTGTCATTGTTGTTCCAAAAATCATATGAGGAAGTTATGTCATTTAATTAATTTGTTAATAAACTATAATAGTTAAGTTTAAATTTAAAAGTTACATAAGCATGGATCTAAAAGTAATTGGTAGCCATTTAGCTCTAACAAGTGTAAATAGTACGCCTGAATGGGGGGGGGGGTTCATAAATCCGCAAATTTTATTGATAGTAATCTGAATAGTGGCATTATTGACACAAGAGTTTAAAGCCATTAAGGAGAGAACATGCCCAATGAGAGACATAAACAGACTGAGGCTTCCTTTTGAAATTCTGGCACTCAAAATGCTGAGTGCAAATAAGATAGAAAAAAATCCTCAAACTAAAAGAAAAAAATGACTCTTATTTAAACATTCTTTTTGCGGGGGGGGGCAAGCCCCCCACAAATCCCCTGATGTGGGGGCCAACCCCCACATACCTTGAACTTATACATATATATATATATATTACCAATGCCAAGATCACCACACCTTGGAGAAAAGGTAATACTGAACTAAGAACTAACTAGAACACTTAGCAGCAATGTCAAAACCTTCTACCAAGAAATGCTGCAAAATGACTCCAGTAGGATAGTAAAGGTTTATTGTACACAGAAAAATGTCATTCTCTCAAAGATTAGAACTTTATCGAAATTTGCCATATACTATCAGCTTCTGTTTGAAAAAAAAAATCTATCACATGATCATACTGACCAGTAAAAACAGGCTCTATAAATTTACTCCTAAAAAATTATAAATATAATTCTCTTATTATTAAATTATCAAAATTACCATACTTAAAACCATGAATATTTTATACTTTAATATGTAATTTAAAAATCTAATCAATTAAACCAAATGAAATAAGGGAAGGCTGGATAACAGGTTAGTGCAGCCTTTTTTTATTAAATTACTACATTTTTAAGAATATTAGTTTTTGTGGTTGGTAACAGTGCGATTATAAATGGCTGTCATGATTTGCTCTAGGTGACTTGAATTTTGGAGTAAGTTTTACAGATAATTGTGATATTCTGCTATTTAACTGTTCTGTGGAGTCTGTGCAATTCATCTGGAGAAGCAGTCAGCTTTGTAGGAGATAACAAAAAAGGGGGTGGGAGATTGGTGTAATGGTTAAGGTGCTTATCTTAGAATCACAAGGTGCTGGGTTTGATTCTCACATGGGGTAATTGGCTAGGCTTAAAATGGCCCATGAGGGCAATTAACGTTTCTGTAAAATACAGTTAACTGAAATGTGCTCAGGCAATTGGGCTGGTTTTAGCAACAGTTGCAAGTACAGTTCCATGCGTAGTAAATTCTCTTCACAATCCCTTTCAAATAGTGGGACCTCTTCCAATATAAAAATACAAACTTTTTAAAATTACCAAATAGCTAAGAATATTTATATACTACATTTGTCGAATTACCTTTTCTTAATTGAGTGTGCTCTTATATCCTATTTCTTCAAGTGTGTTCAGTCTTAAAACATAAGATGACTGGCATGCAGTATAGATTTCCAAGTAAACAACTCCTTTAGTTGCACAAATATAATAACCCTTACAGTCCATAACCCTTTGGTAAGAGCTCATTGCAGTGTTAACAGTGTCTAATAAACCTGTATTGGGAGCAAGCATATCACATTCATTTCTAATGCTCTCTGCACTGGGGTATGTAATAGAATTCTTAGTACATCTGCTTTTCTTTGCCTGCTACAGCTAAAATATCAAGTAAAAGTTATCATCAAAGTGCTACTATAGGTTAAGATGAACCAATATAAATAGGTATATTTTATGATGGCTTACCTACAGTCCACTGACAGACTTTCCAATGAGCAGCTTCAATCAAATATTAAATGCTGCAGCGTGTTTCACCACAATGTGCTATACTATGCAAGCTGGCTGACTGGTTTGGTGTGATGATGTAGTTGGTATATATCATTTAGGGAGGGGAAACCCCCTCTCACATTTTGAGGGGTGAAGATGGCATTGACATTTCTCAAAAACAAAAAAAAAAAAAAAAAGTTTCTGTGACTTTTAGGTTTGTTGATTCCAAGTTTTCGGTATCAATCCATCAGTGTATAGCTAGTCAAAAAAATGTAAGTTTGCCTTTTATGAAATTCACTGACTGAGTATTCCTTTTTCTGCTTAAAATGCCCTTAAAAGTGTAAAAGAAAATCATGAGTGGTCAGCTACATTTTAAAACCCCAGTTTAGCATGATGTACAGCTCAGAAATGTCAAAATAAATTCATTGTGAATTAAATGCATATAATTCTGCTTTTTTTGAAACCAAATTTAAGGTTGTTTTTAACGGAGACACATTTACTTGTGCAAGTGCCTATAGACATCTGTGTGCTTATCATAAATGCTGCATTGATTGTTTTAACACTGAGACAAATTTACTCCTGCAAATGTCTCCACACATCTGAGTGCCTATCATATATGCTGCATTTGTGTGTTACTAAGTGATCCTGTTAGATTTATAACTAGCTTGATCTGTGATAATATGTTATTATGTGATTTATTACCATCATTTCTCTGACTGTTTCACTACTGTTTAAAATACTGACTGTTATGTTATTATGTGGAGTTTTTCTCCCTGGACCTCCACTGAAAATGGGGAAATTTGCCCAGTCGGACTTCCCCAGTAAACAAATGTTAAATAAATAAATAAATAAATAATGTATGTATGCATGTTTATGTAGGGGGGCGGTATATAGGGTCATAGGTTAGTACTAAACTAACTGACCTTACAAGCCATTTTAAGCCTAGCCAATTATCCCTTGTGAGACTCAAACCCTGCACCTTGTGTTTGCAAGGCAAACACCTTAACCATTAGGCCACCCACAGTCTCTCTCACACACACACATACACACACACACACATACACACACACACACACACACACACACACACACACACACACACACACAGGAAGAAATCTGAACAAAGCCACAAATAATGGGGGGACAAAGGCCCAAAAATAGGGACAATTTTTAAATATTATTAGAAAGTAGACAGAAAGTACAGTTTTGTACCTACCATAAATGTAGATGTCCGATAGGTATGCATCTGCAGTCATCACATATGGGTTGTCCTGCCTCAGGCAGCCCTTCGGTCAGCCGGATTCCAAAGTCTGGGTCTGGCCTCAGCTGATGTCGCACTTTCCCCGACGTCAGAGCGTCTGGGGTATAAAAGCATCAGCCGACGCCATTTTCCTCAGTTTTTCTTGCCCCAGATGCCAGGTGCTCTCTAAGGAAGGCTAAAATTTGGAGAGATGCATTTTAAAAACAAATCCAAACATGCACAGTACTATAAAAACAAATACACCATAATAGATCCCCCCAGCTAGCTATAAGAGGGGTAAGTACCCAATAAGTATACCACAGAGGGGAAGGAGGGAGGGTAAACCTGACGGCAGATGCATACCTATCGGACATCTACATTTATGGTAGGTACAAAACTGTACTATATCCTTCAAGGATGCATCTGCAGTCATCACATATGGGTAGAATACCATAGCCAATCTGGGGGTGGAGGTACTAAGTAAAGGATGGTGTAGCTAAAATACCCTGCAGGACTGCCGTAGCAAAGCCTACTCTGGATCTGGAGTATAAAGGTAAATTGTAATGCTTGGCAAATGTATGCATGGAGCTCCATGTAGCAGCTTCTAAAATGTCCTTGGTAGCCACCCCTCTTAGGAAGGCTGTGGAGGTGGCTGTGGCTCTCGTGGAATGAGGTCTAATGTTAGCTGGCACAGTTTTTCCATGAAAGGAGTAACAAAAACAAATTCAATTTCCTATCCATTTTGAAATTGTCTGTTTGGAAATTGCTTTTCCTTGTGCCTCAGCAGCATATGCTACAAACAGCTGGTCAGTTTTCCTGTAACTTTTAGTTCTGTCCAAGTAGTAGCACAACTGTTCTTTGTATGTCCAGGGTGTGCAAAAGTTTCTCCCCTTTATTTTGTGGTTGGGGGAAGAATGTAGGCAAGTGAATAGCTTGGTTCAAAGATACCCTGGATACCACCTTTGGCATAAATGTAGGATTGGTTCTCAATGAAACTCTGTCCTGATGAAAGATAAGAAATGGCTGTACTGCCATTAGAGCTTGTAACTCAGATACTCTTCTTGCTGAGGTTATGGCCAGAAGGAAGGCAGTTTTCCAAGACAGAAACTGTAGATCTGCAGATGCTGCTGGTTCAAAGGGAGGAAGTGTTAGTTTTTCCAACACGAAGTTAAGGTCCCAAGTAGGTAGAGGTGGTTTCCTTGGAGGATTGATGTTTTGATTCCTCTTAGAAACTGTCTCAGGAGAGGATGAGAGAAGACAGGTGGATCAACATTGTATTCTGCTGAAATTGCTGAGGCATGTATCTTAATGGAAGAGTAAGACAGGCCATTGTGGAACAATTCTGCCAAATATTCCAGTGTATGTGCCATGTTCATCACTGTCGCATCTAGGCCCTTTGTTGTGTTCCAAGTGTGAAATCTTTTCCATTTTGCTGAATATGCCTTCCTTGTGGAAGGCCGGCGAGCTTCCATAATAATATCCTTCACTCTCTAGGATAGCTTATCCTGAGGAGGAGTCATGGTATTTTCCAGGCAGTTAGCTGCAAGGTTTTCAGGTTGGAATGCATAGTCTTGAAATTGTGCTGTGTCAGTTGAAGTGGCCATAGGGGGAGAGGCCACGGTTTCGTCTGTGACATGCTCTTTAACAGTGGGTACCAGTGCTGTCTTGGCCAGTTTGGAGCTATCAGAATCACTCTGGGCTGCTCTGTTCTGATCTTCAGTAAGACCTTGGTAATTAATGGGAGAGGTGGAAAAGCATACACTATTAGAGTTTTCCAGCTGAAAGAGAGAGCGTCCACTTTCCATGCTTGTGGGTGGTATGTCCTTGAGCAGAATTTCTTCACTTGATGATTGTGGGGGGAGGCAAACAGATCTATTTCCGGCCTTCCCCATGATTGTGTTATGAGTAAGAAGATGTCTGGGTGCAGCATCCATTTGTGTGCATCCATGGTATTTCTGCTTAAGCTGTCTGCCAGTATATTGTCTTTCCCTGGCACGAACTGGGACTGCAGCTGTATATTGAGTTTCAAGGAAAAATCCCAGAGATTCATTGCCAGTCTGCAAAGAGGGTAGGAATGGGTGCCTCCTTGCTTGTTTATGTACCACATGACTGTGGTGTTGTCTGTCCTTATGAGTAGGTGGCCTTGATGAAGAAAAAGTTTGAAGACCTCGATTGCGTGTATCACTGCCAGAATTTCCTTTTGGTTTATGTGCATGTGCAGCTCTCTTTGTGACCATAGCCCTTGGATACATCTGCCCTCCATGTGTGCACCCCAACCTTGGTCTGAAGTGTCCGTAGTGATGGTTTGGTTGGCTCTTGGCTTGCTGAAGGGCAACGCACTGTTCGACTGGCAGGCTTGAGCCCACCACAGAAATTCCTTTTGAAGGCATGGAATGAGTGGGATCAAAGCTTCTAAACTGTGACTGTGCTGAGTCCATAAACTCCTTAGGTACCATTGTAATTTTCTCATATGCAGCCTTGCTTGTGGAATCAGAAGAATGCAAGATGCCATGTACCCCAGGGCCTGCAGGATTTTCCTTGCAGTCAGCTGAGTTTGTCTTGTCAGATTCTTGAAGTAATCCGGTAGTTGTTTTTGTTTTTCTTCTGTGAGAAAGGCCATTTGGGTGGTTGTGTCTAGATCCGCACCCAGAAAAGTTATTCTTTGGGATGGAACAAGTCTTGATTTGTGGATGTTGACTGTATATCCCAAGGCCTGCAGTAGGTGGATGGCATAATCCAAGTCCTTTAACAAAGTTTGCTTGCTGTCCGCTTGTATAAGGCAGTCGTCCTGATATGGGTAAATTTGAATCCCCTGAAGTCTGCAGTGTGCAATTACTGATGCCAGGCATTTCGTGAATACTCTGGGTGCAGTAGATAAGCCAAAGGGCAATGCTGAGAATTGATAATGCTCTGACCCTGCAAGAAATCTGAGGTGTCTTCTGCAACTTTGTCTGATAGGGACATGCAGGTATGCCTCCTTGAGGTCTAGAGTCACCAGCCAAGACCCCTTGCCCAGCATGGGAAGGAGTTGCTGTAGAGTCAGCATTTTGAATTTTGGCACAATGAGGTAAGTATTCAGTGAGGACAAGTCGAGAATAGGCCTCCATTGATTTTCTTTTCTTGGAACAAGGAATAATCTGGAGTAAAATCCTTGGCCTTGTTCTGAAAGAGGTACCTTTTCTATAGCTTTCATTTGTATTAAGTTGGAAATTTGTTTCAAAGCCTCTGCCTTCTGATTTGGTGGCAGGTTTGGCATGCCTTTTCTTTTTGGCAATGTGTGGAAATGGAACCTGTATCCTTTGTCTATTATTTGCAGTGTCCATGTGTCCCTTGTAATGCTGTGCCAATTTTTTGAAAATAAAGAAAGCTTTCCGCCCAAAGGTGCTTCTAATTGAGCCCTGGTCGAAGTCAAAACAAAGTCATTGAGTCTGTCCTGGTGTAGCAGTTGTAGTTCCTGCACTACCTCTCTGGTTGGGAGGCTGCCATTGACGGCCTCTGTAGGAGCCTCTAGCTTGCCCTCTACCTCTGGCATGCCTATTCCTGCCTCTCTGAGATCTGTCTGAGTCCGGAAAGGACCAATTCTTAGTAGGCCAATTTCTGCTGAATCTCAGTGGTTGGACTTGCAGAAAGTCTTTGACTGTTTGCACAGATTTTGCCTTTTCTTCAAATTTCTTTAAGACCTCCTGAGCCGTGGAACCAAATAATTTTGCTTTTCCATAGGAGCATCCAAAAGCTTAGCTTTAACATGGTCTGGCAGAGATTGTTCCTTCAGCCAGGCATGCCTACGTATGACTGCACCTGTCATAGCTGACCTACATGAAGCTTCCAATGCATCATAACCACACTGCAAGAAATGGTTACTAACCTGCTGGGAGTTATGTACCAGATCCTGAAGGGATTTGCGATCAAGGGGTTCAGAAGAAGACAGTTTCTTATGCAATTCATCTAACAAATACTCTTGGTACTGTATCATATGAAATTGACAATTTAATACCCTCATTGAAAGAGTTGCAGAAGTACACACTTTCTTACCCCATCTCTCTAAAGCTCTGGACTACCTTTCAGAGGGTAGAGGATTTCTAGCAGTGGCAGCTGCAACCCCTTTTGGGCCCTGGGAAATAGTTTCTGGATCAGCAGAGTGGGCCTTGTACAGGTGTACATGTGAGTCCGGGACCCTGTAGTACCTATCAGGTTTGGCAGGACCCGGAGGGAGAGAGTCAGGGGTTGTACTAGCATCAGAGTACACATCATCAATGACATTCAAAACAGGAGGTATAGCTAAAGGCCTATGCTGAGGTAAATGTAAAAATGTCCTTAATCTCTTTCTAGAATCAGAGAATTCCTGACCCTGCCATTGAAAATGTTCTCTCATAGAGTGTAATGTCTCTCCAAAGGAAAACTCTTCAGGAGGGAGGCGGGAATAGATTCTTCAGCATCAGAATCCTCGTAGGCCGAATAAGCCTCCTCCTGCTGGTCTGACAGAGTAGAGCCATCAGAGGACTCATCTGAGGAGTGGGGGTCAGAGGGCTCAACCCTGGGCCTTTTGTCTGGAGGTGGTTGAGAGCCCCTGTCTGGATGAGGTTGAGAACTTCTAATTAAGGAGATAAGATCCTCTGCTAAGCTAAGAATCTGTGAGCCAGTAGAGGGTCTCTGAGAGGTAACCTTGGGAGGCAAAGCTTTAGAATGTTTAGCAGCTTTAGCCCTAGAGAAAGCCTTAATGGACATGGATGCAGGAGGTCTGGCTGCACCACGTGCAGGAGTAGATTTGTCTAAAGGAATGGTGTCAGAAGGTTCCTGGACACCAGTTTCAGTAGGTAATTCAATAACCGACTCGGCCGGGGCCACCGGGGCCGAGGTAGTCGGTTGTGCGGTTTCGGTAATCGGAAGTACCAAGGACTCGGTTTCAGCCGAGACCGAGACACTCGCGGCAGGCCTGACCGTGGTTTCAGCCGAAACCACGGCCTGCGTGTGTCGGTCCTTGTCCTTCCGTTTCTTAACTAAATGCGAAGTCGGAGTCTCCGACGGCATCTTGTAAGCAAAACTAGCCCCAAAGAATTCCTCTGCAAACTCCGACTGACGTCTAAGAGTTCGTCGGTTGAAGGAAGCACAGGCTGAACAGGCCGAGACATCGTGGTCTGGGCCTAGGCAGGGGAGGCAGTAAGAGTGGAAATCCTTATGAGGTATTTGTTTCCCACAAGTTAAACAATTATTAATTTTATCTGACATCGGCTGAGGCAAGAAAGAGTCCCCAACGGGGTACTTAGCTTTTTCGAAGTCTTCGGTAGCTGAATCACAGGAGCTGGCCGACCGGCACTTGCGAACTGCTTCTGCTTCGGGCACCACGCGGCAAGAAAGACTGAGGAAAATGGCGTCGGCTGATGCTTTTATACCCCAGACGCTCTGACATCGGGGAAAGTGCGACATCAGCCGAGGCCAGACCCAGACTTTGGAATCCGGCCGACCGAAGGGCTGCCTGAGGCAGGACAACCCATATGTGATGACTGCAGATGCATCCTTGAAGGACATCAACAATCTTTGCATTAGTGTGAATTTTCTGGTGTATGAATTCTAAAACTCAAATATCTGTTATTATTTTAAGACTTAAATCTTCAATGATTTGAAAATGATTTGCTAGAAAAACACAATTTTATGAAAAATGCACCAAAAATCTGGGCATTCTGTGAAAATCTGTACAGCTGAGATGTATCACACACACACACACGCACACACGCACACACACACACACACACACACACACACACACACACACACACACACACACACACACACACGCACACATGCACAGACACACACACACACACACACACACACACACACACACAATGCATTCCATCTATTCTTGCAAATGATGGTATATCATCCTGCAAACTACATTGCAGATACCTTTCCTCCGTAATCTGAAGGCTGCATTGGTGTGAGACTGGCAGCTCTTGAACTTGTCCTTCATTCATATTGTTTTAATAAGTGGAGGCCTTTACATAATCTCTATCTGCTGAACTGATGTACTGTCTCAGCTTTATGCTCAGTGTGTGACATCTAGTGATCATCCTGTAAAGCACAATATATGTCAGATCATTCCACAAACTGACAAACAGGCTGGACCTTAAAAGAAGTCTTCAGAGCTGCCACTTTTATTCATGGGCCCAAAGCTGTTGAATATGCTGTAAACTGGATAAAATGTCACTGTTTCTAAAAGTACTCAAACTGTTCAAAACTATGCCAATTCACTTATTTAGACATCAATTTTTTTGCCTATGTACAAACTTAGCAGTTCAACACAAGTGCACAAGTGCAATCAAACAAAATACATCTGCTTTCCATCATATGCCAGCTTGTTTACCATTAGTGGACACAGTTCACTCCAAAGTTTCATAAACTACATATTAATCTTCTGTTGAAAATGTATCGGACAGCTTGCTGAAACCTAGATAAAAATGTATAAGGTGGCAGCTATGTGCCCTAAAACACCAACGCAAAAAGTATTAAAAACATTTTATAAGGCAGAAAGAGCCACCACATAACTAGGATGAATTTTACTCCTTTGTTAGATGAGTCATTGCATTCGGTGAAGAGTGACTCCTTTTGCTGAAGTAAGTATGATTATTCAACTTCATTTGTGCACAGAGATGCAGTCCTTTCTCTGCCCAGGTAACCCAAGTTTAATTAATAAATTAGGTCTGCAAAATTAAAAAAAAAAAAAAAAAAAACAAAGAACAGCAGCTACTCATTGTTGCCTATATGACAGCCCCTCTCAGAAAGCTCATAGCCCAGGCTATGTGAAATGAAGGGGCTAGTTGATGAAGAGAAGGTCTGATGGCTGGCAGGCAGTGGAGGAAGGTAAAAGCTTCAAAAAGGTGTGATTGGGGTTATGAAATCATCCACAATTTACTTAAATTGATAAACTTTCTACCTACACTTCTCTGAACTATTACAAAATATGTTAAAGTGGCTAAAATATCTCATAAAACACCAGCCTAATTAAATTTTGTTTCTATCCTGCAGACCAGCAAGTTGCTGAAGAGGCATATGATTGTACCTGAGGAATCCAATATGAATTACCCTTTCCATGGCCTAAACAATTTTTTCGCCCGTCTGCTAAAAATTTAACTACCTGCAGATGTTGACTAGTCATCTGCATAATGCATTTTTTCACAGCTTATTCCTACTATCTAAAGGATCTTCTGCTAATCTTACTTTTAAAGGCATGCAGTTTAACTAAAGTAGCATTTACCACATGCAAACAAACAAATATATAATACACCATGGAATATGAGACAGAACAGATAAAATGATGACACATTGTCTACGTGTGGGTGAATACTGATACTGTTTTTTAAAGACACCTGTATAAACAATGGCACATTTCACAGGATGGCCATATAGTGGGAAATACATTTAAATATTACACATATTAACTCTATTGAACAAGCAACACTTTATATGATCGATTTGCTAGAAAACTGATAGATGACCCGTGGCAGAAATAATTAAAATCAAAGGAAGCTTCTGTTATTGCAACTGCACAAAATATAAATATGTATACAAAGAAAATCTTTAAATAACTCACAGTGTGTAAAGTGCTACTTGTTAGCCTGTTTATTTCACGTTCCACAAATGGTGTTACATGTTTGTCAACCTGTGGTTGTTGTGTCTTTGATACTCTAAAGTTTAAAATGTCAATAGTCTGACTAGCATAAATCTACCTCTTAAAGGTTTTAACTACATGCAAAAAATGTATTGAAGAGCTACTACTCAACACTCTAAAACCCGACTCAGTTTTAATGGCAGTGAAATGTGTATGTAAAGGCCTTAAAAGGTAATGATTTTACTAAAAATTAATTTGGCATGATGGACCACACAGGCTTTTTAAATTAAAATTAAATATAATTCCAGGACTTATATAAGCATAGAACCCTGACTATTTTCTAGATGACTGGAGTTCATTTAGCAGTTCAGGCACCTGATGGCATTCGCAGGTGAGTATGAGCATGTTCATCCTGGAGAGGAGGAGAATGGAGCTGGCTGCACAGTAACAGAATTCATTAGAATAAGTGTAGCAATGTGAATTAATGGCCTGAAGGAAGAGAGCTAATACATGGTGGCAACCCTCAGTGCTGGTGACAAGTGCGCATTTGCACAGGGAAGGCATTGTGTACTTCTAAGATGATGCATATCACATGTTCCTCTATCAAATTACATGGTTTCCCCATTATAAAAAAATATCCCCATTGCCAGAATGGCAGCTAGTTAATAAAGCACCTTCACCATTGACCAAATTGTGCCCCCAGCAGGAAGCTCCCCCATGATCCTGTGTGAAATTCCCAGATAAGGAAATGGAATGGGTTATGATCATCCAGTGGAGGGAGTGGTTCAATGGCTCATAGGCATGGATCAAAAATCATGTAGAAAGAATATCTCCAATGACTTATTTCCTTTTCAATGAGCATTGAGAAATTGTAGCAGCTAAAAGTACTGACATGATATGGGGTCTATAATAAATGAAAGCTATAAACTTACTTATGATAGATCTGGAAGAGCATTTCTATCTTCTATAAGAACAAGAGTATGGCCAGCAGCCACCAGAACCACTAAGCAAAAATAACTACGTCAAGCTACCAAGCACCCTCTCCCTATCCTACAATGCACCTTTGGCCCAAGCCAAAATCTTTGGTTATGACACTCGAGCATTATCTGAAACTTACATAGACACCAACTATACCAGAGACAGAGGAAGTTGGGTGTTTTATTTACACTGGATGGACCTGTTCTTCCATATGTGTCATTTTACTAAGTACATCACTTTATCTGATAAGAGTGGATCATCCTGCTATAACAGCATACCATTTTACCATTTTATCATTCAGTTGTATCCTGATGTTTTTCTACAATCCCAACCAAATTATCCTGAGTGATCCTCATTAAATGAAACTACCGCCTATTATACTGGAAAGACCTCGATATGGATATCACTTCCAGTTTATAGTGGCTTATAAAGTATTAAAAGCAAATCAATTTGTTGCTGCACAAATATCACCCAGATCCAAGTTTCTGAAAAGTTCTGTGGGAGAAACAAATGCTCTAGTAGAATAAGGCTTTCATGCTGTAGAAAGAATTGAGGCTTAACATATGTATTATGGGAAAACCTGCAGTATATAACCTTAGAAACCTTCTGATCAGGTTATCTGTTGGGAAAAGAGACAAGTAACTTGTGGTATATGCCCATACAATGAATAAGGTACTGTCCACAATTACTGATGATTAATCTCATTAACTACGTTTGGTATGAGGGACAGAATAGGGCACATAATAGCTCTGCTTCTTTGAAATATCATTTAGTAAAACCTGCAAGAAAGAACTATACAAGCTAGAGTCTTCACTGTGTAACACCTTAAAACTGTAGTAGAGAACCACTGGATACAGGCAAATGACCTCTTAAGAATATACCAGTGTTTTAGTTACATGACTTCTGAATGTACATGACATTTTACCTTTTAAGTCTTCATGTGGATATTCAGAAAAATAAAGCCTAACCCCACTAACTATAGACATGTCATGTTTTGGGTTTTCACTGACCTTGTCAGTACTGAATAAGTAGATTGTCTGGATATACTTTAGACACACAGAGCTTACAATGATCTTCAAATAAAAACAATTATCTAAGCAAATAATGTCAGATTAGTTGAGAAAAATGGGAAGCCTCAGACTTATCATATTTCTTTCTGTATGGGACTATGTAATGGTAGATTATTTGAATAGCTTTTCTGCATTTACTTGATTTTGACCTGCTGAGATCTGTATTAACACATATTGTACACAAATTTCAAAAGGAGATTACTTCTCATCATTAAGGTCCTAAAGAAACTGAGATCAAGGTTAGCACCAACTTGGAGATATACCTTTTTGCTTATGTTTGACAGATTGATTTCTTTCTACCATAGAAGTCATATGCAATGGATTGTGACAGGAACACACACTTCATCTCTTTATGGAGTTCCACAAGGTTTAATTCTAGGCTCAATTTCTCTCTGTATCTGTTTTCATTGATGGAGCATATCAGAGAGATGCAGAGAGGTCCATGAGGTCATTTTTACACTGATAATCACCTTTAACTGTTTTTCATGCATCACAAGTTGTCTGCTGTTTATATGCTAGGGAGAGAATTTGAATTCATCCAAAACTGGAGACTAAAACATCAAAACTTCTGCCATGGTGATTCATGCCACTTTGAAAGAATACATTTGTTGAAACTTTTACTCCATAGTAGTTTACAAAGTGACAGGATAAAACTTGAATGGTACAGTGTCCAAAATCTGTAACCAATGGGCCCTTAATGGTCAATGTAGCCTTTATGAGGAAAAAAAATTGGTGTAATTTTCAATGACAGATTGATACTTTGAGACCAGATGTGAGCTGTCAGGAAGCCTCCCTACTTCCATCTTTGGAATATATTCTGCATCAAGGAGCTCCTTCCTCCACGTGACCTCTCAGTGGTTGTTCATGCTGTAGTGTCTTCCTCAAAGTATAATTTCTAAGAGCTCTTGTACAGTAAACTTGATTGCTTGTAAAACATCTACAATATGGTTAGTTACAGATGCTTCATATTACTCCTGTTCTGCAGAATCTTTACATGCTCTACAGTTTATGCATCATCTTTAAAGTCTTCTTCATGGTCTTGCTATTAGTTTTAGTCCTATGTGCTCCAAGTTCTCCATACCTTAATGAACTGCTGGTTATACACTTCCCTGTCCTGTCCAATACACTCCTCCTTACTGGGACTGTTGGAGTTCTCCAAGGGCCCATATGGAAAGCTTTGGAATCCAGAGTTTCAGCCACCAGGTCCATTTTTACTAGAGCCCATTCTCCTGCATTTGTGGGAGACCACAAGACTATTTTGTTTTAGAAAGTCAACAGAAAAAACAAGCCTTTTATTTTTCATTTAGCACATAACTGTTAATTCATGTCATTTTTTTTAATTTTCTCATTTTTTAGCCAAGTTGAACTTTTCAATTTATCCAAATAGTCCATTTATTTTGTTACAGTTTTAGCCAGGTTTCCTGTCTTTTTCCTGATATATTTTAATCCTATCATATATACTGTTACTGCATTTCTTTAATCTGTTTTATTGTCCATTATAGCAATAACCAATGATGTTGGTGTGGTATATTGAAGATTTATCCATGGTCGGTGTGGATTAATCATCAGGGCGAAGCCCGAATGATTAATAAAGCCAATCTTGGGTAAATCTTCACTATACCACATCACAGAGCCAGTTATTGCTATTATACAGTGACATTATTTAAGAAAAAAAGTTACTTAGTTTTCTTAATTAATGTCTTTGTATAACAGCATCATGGTGTTTTTCTACTTCTGTTGCATATCCTGTTGCTTTTTTTCATGTACTGTGCATGCGTATGTGACGTGCATTCCGATGCTTACCCAGTACTTCAGTGGTCTGGTAAGGAAGGTCTCCATTGCTCTCTTTTTCTTTAAACAAAAAAAAAAGTTTTGGATACTTTACGGGTAAGAGAGAGAGAGAGAATGGAAGAAATACAAGGAAAATCAGCTATGTTACTTTAGTTTTGAATAACGTACCTGATTGTCCTAGTATTTTCTCCATCCTTTTTTTCTCATATGTCCGGACTGTCCAGATTTCTAATTTTATTTATTTTTGTTTAAAACAGCAAAAATTACAGTATATACCAATGGAAAAAAGTCCGGGCAACCAGAACTTTTTTCATTGGTATATGCTTGGATTTACAATGGCCAAGCTGGTTGGGCTGACCAATCAGTGTGCTACGTTTTGAATGCTAATGGCCAGTCATTGTGTAATATGATTGTTATTGTGTTTGGAATACAAGTACTTAAAAGTGAACTTGAATGTGCTTGTTAATTCTTTGTGTAAGTGTAAAACCTCTGCCTATTTAATTTTATGATGTGCATATCTTAATGCTATTTATTGTGAGCAAAGTGCATTATTCAATTTCAAAATATTGCAGTTGGAGGATTCCTTATTTGCATCAAAGCTTGGATGAAAGATGTCAATGAGAACCATGAGAAGGTGCTTACCTCTTCATTATTTACAAAGGGAGCTACACTGATGCTGAAAGATTTATCACTGAAAGCTCATTAGCCAGAAAGATTGTCTGTTGTTGACAAAAAGAGAGCCTCACTTGACATCAGTACAGAAATCACAACAACAAAACTAGGAAAAGTATCAGTGACAACAGCAAAAGCTTCAGCAATAACACCTTTAAGGCAACAACCAACACTGGAATATTTGACCCCGACCTGTACAATGCCAAAATCAATAACACAGAGGATATCACTGACACAGGTCCTGGCACTGGGATTGATGTCAAGGGGGTCTAAACCAATATCCTCCTGACCCCTTCCAAACCTTCTGGTACTAAAAAGGAAATTTGTGGTCTGTGTAATGGATGAATATTGCCAGCCTGGATGAATATTGCCAGGCATTCCATTCAGACACACTATGAGAACAAGTACCAAACTTCCTCATGTGAGCCCTAAGATGAGTTTCTAGCACCCTGTCAGAGTCAATTCCAGGTCAAATATGGTTGGAGGCAATTCAAGGCACAGTTTTCCTCAACCTCCTTTAAGCAAGGAAAAACCCTGTCATACCTAGAGACACAAACACTAATTAACCTTTATCACTCAAGCAAGGAAGCTAACTGTACAGTTAGACTCACCGTATCAGGATCTTTCACAATAATATCTTTTCTACTGGTTCATTCATGCATCCATTGTTTAATCAACAGTGGGAGAGTCCTAACTTTATAAGTCTCTTAGTTAAGTGATTTGTCTTTCTTATCTTTGAATGGTGAATTTTATACTGCTCGATAAAGATGTTCATAGGTTCATAGGCTTTTAAGTGTGTACTAGTCTAACAACCACAAGGGCCTTTTTAAGCCTAGCCATACATCCAAATTTCTGATAAGTGCTGGTATCCTTGATAAGTGTAAGTAGGGTCTTGGGAGATGAAACATTTACAAGCAGAGGCCTGGGAGTTGAATCACTTGCAGGCTTCATGTGTCCATTAGACACACAGGTGCCAAACCAGGGATGAATTTTCTGCTTCCCATCCAATTCTCCAAGTTACACTTGAATTGGATAGGGGGAACTCTGCTTCAGATGGATGGGGAGGGTGTTCCAGATA